>NC_092872.1:670084177-670395927 GCF_028372415.1 Notamacropus eugenii
TCATAGCTATTGCCAAATCTTCCTAGACTTGGGGTAATGTAGATGATGTCATTTGACCTAGGCTGCTTCTATTCTATTTCCTCTCCTGGCAAGATTAATCCCTTTATGCCAGGCAGCTAGGTGGTTCAGTGGATAGAGCACCAGTGCAGGAGTCAGAAGGCCCTGAGTTTAAATCTCACCTCAGACACTTGATACTCACTAACTGTGTGACCTTGGGCAAGTCACTTAACTCCAATTGCCTCATCCTGGGTCATCTCCAGTCAGCCTGGTGAATATCTGGTCACTGGATTCAGATGGCTCTGGAGGAGAAGTGAGGCTGGTGACCTGCATAGCCCTCCCTCTCTCAAAACAAAGTCAAGTGCAAGTCATGTCATTATTTCTCTGATGGCATGGTCTTCTTCAGCAACAAAAGATGAACACACATCCCTTTATGCAGAAGAACTCAATGGAAGACATGATACAAAAAAGAAAAAAGAAAAGATACAGTGGAATTCTAGAGGGAAAGAGAAAAGACTGGATTGCCCCCAAAGCATTCAACTGTAAGAAATATCTGAATAAATAAATGAAAAATATTCATTAATTCCCTACTATTTTCCAAGTACTTTGCTAAGCACTGAAGATGCAACCAGAAAAAAGCAATATAGCCCTCAAAGAGTTTGATAGGAGAAGACAGACTCTGTGTGGGAATAGTGATCAGCAAGGGGTGTTTTTGGTCAAAGGATTCACAAGATGTGAATTCTTTTCAAACAAACAACAACAACAAAACATTTATTAAGTAGTTATTATGTGCTGGACGCTATCCCGAAACCTTGATTAATCTTATGCAGCAGTGAATGGCAATGTCAATTCAATATTAGTGAGTTAAAATGAGAAAATGTGAGCTGGCAGATGGGGATGGAACAAATATCTAGGGCACAGCAATGTGGCCACCAATGATCAGAGGGGAGATGCTTTAACAAGTACAGTTATCCTTTCCATATTGCCATGGGGTTAGGGACATGGAGCCCTCACTATCTACAAAATCTGTTTAAAATTCTTTGTCCTTCCCTTTGTACCAGAAAAGAATTTTTTTTTCTTCTTTTTTATGGGGGTGATTACAGTGTCATATTGTAGAAATTTGGGTTAAATATTTGGTCAAGGGTTCTGTGTCATCTGCTAGCCTTTGAATGTTGCCTCAAGGTTCTGCAAAATTCTACACAAATTCCTGTTCAATTTCTGATACTGACCCAATGTGCATCAAAACCATGATAGGGAAAATCAGATGTGGAAGGAATAACTATGTTCATTCTTAAGTTTGGGGAAGAAAAAATGAAGTAATCAACAAAAGAATACAATAGAAGCACAGGAAGACCTTTCTTTGTGGAGAAACCAGGGCTTAATTTTATCTATATCAGATTTTCTTTCACAGGTTTCCTCACTTCATTTCCTCTTCTTCTTCATCTCATGTTAAGTCTTTACTGATCTCTGTCCTGCCTGCACTGATATAGTGTGGGAAAATCGAGACTGCGGTTTTTGTACTTACATAGTTCTCCTCTCAAAAATAAGGCTCATTTCTAAAAGTCAGTTCCTACAGATATAATTAATTTAGTTTTGCTCAAAACCACTTCTCTTCCATTTGTCTGTGCTTTTTTCCAGGTATAAATTTGGCTCTTCTGACTATTAAATTGTAAGGAGATTCTGAGAAGATGCCAAGAAAAAAATGTTCATATGGCTCCAATTTATTTCAAATGCAGTAACAAGAGGGGGACAAGAATAAATAACTCTTAAAATGTGAGTGAGGAAATGTTGAGTCAAAAACAATTAAGGGTTGATAAATACTTCTTTCAAAAAATTAAAAATGATGTGAGAAAACCATGTGTCAAAATATTTGGCTGTGTAGCAACATGGAGCACAACTAGATTTGGGCTTTCTGTTCCAAATGACCAATGGGACATATTCTGTGGAATCTGGTAGAAATTTTAATGCCACACAGCATCCTGTTATTTAAGGACTTACCCAATACCTTCTTGGCACGCACTCATGGAAAACAATACGCCCTCCTATTGTCAACTCAACTGTACTTCAAAGGGGAATTGCCTTTTCTGTTACAAATAAACCCAAGGCCTTTAGAAAAGTGCCTTCTCCATCTGTGGGTAAATCGCTACTCTGTCTCCATGGACTCTATCCTTTCTGAAGATCAGTGGCTGGATGTTTTTGGATTGCATCTTAGCAGGTTTAATTTTGTTAAATTATGTCCTCTGTAGAGGGAGAAGTGCCTTTCATATCTGGAAAGTCCCTTCACAAGAAAGGGCAGATCCATCTTGCTAATAAGCAAGATCCATCCAAACATAAACTTGTGGAGGGCAGGTAATATTTACCTCTTATTTTTGCATGCTAATGTGCAGGTAACGGATTGAGCAGTAGCCAGGAAGATGTGTGATGTAACAGAAAAAAGGCACAAATTACTGAGCCATGACTGATGCAAAAGCTAGATTAAAACCTAGGATTAAAAACGAAGTCTGGGTCAGAAGCACAAGGAAGGGGAGTCGCTGCGGTTCCCTGTTTCAACAGTGCTTGCAGGGAACCCACTGCTCCTTTCCCAGCCAGAGTCACCCTTATCCACCTCTCCACCTTCACCTCCACTAACCGACACTTCTCAGGTCCTACCACTGGACCAACAGCCCTGCCATCTCTGCCCCCGCCACTGTTTCAGCCCCTGCCCTGAGCAGCTATCTCTTCCCACCTCCTCTACTTCTTCCCCGCCTCCGCGATCTCCACCACGGTGAGGCCTACGTCTCCCTCTCAGGTGCCACAGAGCTATGGCCAGGACTCGGAGGCCGCCATCATGCAACAGACCAACCTAGTGTCTTACTACTTCCATCGAAATGATGTGACATTGAAGTACTTTGCCAGTCGTTACTGGAATTGCACAAGATGGCAACTGACAAGAATGACCCCTATTTATGTTACTTCATGGAAACCCACTACCTGGATGAACAGGTAAAGTCCATGAAACAACTGGATGATCACATAACCAACCTGCACAAAATGGGAGCCCTGATTCTGGTATGGTGGAATTTTAATTTTTTTTTACAAGCATAGACTTGGAGACCATGACCTCGAGAGCTAAACCACACCTGGCTTCCCCAACACCTGGGAACTGTGGGCTTGGCTCCTACTTTCTTTCAGTGAGTGAATATTTTGGATAATTGACCTTTTCATAACCTTTAACAAAAAAAAAATCTATCATTTACATACCAATAAAGTGACTTGGTACTGATGGGAAAAAATAAAACAAACAGAAAGAAAACAAAGCCTGAATAAGTGAGCAAGTGTTACCTCCAGCTGTTTGGAGAAGTTAAGCATGAAGAGGTAAAGTATCCATCTTGACAAAGTATTTCCTCAGTTTGTTGCACTCAGTTATTTTTTGGACTTTTCACTGGCCCACCATCCATAGTATTATACTCTCTAAGTCTTATCCTCCTTAACCCTACCTCTCCAATGTTTCATGCCAGATTTAACCTTCTTCTTGCCCTCTGGAGTTTCATTTACATAATTAACATATGTTCTTTCATTTTAAACCATTTGCTCTTTTTCTCCCATTTTTGGGCTCTCTGACCTAGGTAAACTTCCTTATCGTTGTATGTATCCTTGGTCATCTTTTGCAATACTGATTACACTTTCAAAACTCCCTACTGCTGTGCAGTCGTTTTTCAGTCATATCTCACTTGTCCTGACCCCATTTGAGTTTTTCTTAGCAAAGGTACTGAAGTGGTTTTCTATTTCATTCTGTAGCTTATTTTACAGATAAGAAACCTGAGGCAAATGAGGTTAACTGACTTGTCCAGTGCCACACACATAGCAAGTGTTTGAGTCCTGATTTAAACTCAGGAAGATGAGTTTTCCTGACTTTGGACCTGGCACTCTTTCCACTGTGCATTACTCCTAGTAGCTGAAGCACTCCTTGTTCTCTACCGCTTTTAGACTCTCCCTTACCCTCCACTCTGCACCCCAGCCTCTGAGCCTATTTTCATCCCTCAGCAATGCTATCACATTTGAAATTCATGCATCCAAAATGATCACTTAATCTAGATCCAGAATATACTCCCTCTTTTCCTAATAAATTTACTACCTAGTTCAAACCTCCCTCCCTATGCCAAATCATTCCCTTATACTAGGGAATTCAACATGCATGTCAGTGTTCTTTCAAATAACCTAAGTTTCTACTTTCTCCATATACTCATTCCCATGTCCTGTTTCCTGTACCTATTTCACTGTACCCTTAATCTTGTCAACACCTTGAAGTTTTATAGTTCCATGTTCAAAAAATTCCAAAATTTCTTTATATAACAATATCCTTTTATATTTCCATTTCTCTTTATACCTTACTCCTCGTAAACCTACTCTTCATATTCATTGTGACTTCTAATCTCTTCATCCCCAAATATTTTTCCAGACCATTCCACTTGCTGTGGTCATTCTCTTTTCCTTTCCCAATCTTGATCAATTGGTGAGCCACTTGAACTCTTGCAGTCTCTTCTAATCTCTAGTCCCTTGTTCCCTTGTCCTTTGTCCTATTTCTCATCACATCTTGTAAAAGTCAAAGCTTGTAACAATCACTCTCATTCTTTCAGTTCTAGCTCTTGTACATCAGAATACATTCAGAAGACCCAAAATTGTACTGAATGGGTCAACAAAAATTCCGTTACAGAATCTCACCGAGACTCTCTCTTCTACAAGGCAATCCTTATGCTTCTTAAACAGTTCTAGCAGAGCAACTTCTTTCCTCAGGCCATACACCCCATTTTCATTTTCCATTTTATACCCCTCTTCCTTTTAACTAAAGTCCCTGAAGAAGCAATATGATTATAGACATGTGAAGTCATGTAAAACATTACCATATTAGCCATGTTGCAACACATACATATAAACACGTACACATGGAAGAAAAATAAAGTGAAAAAAAGTATACTTTAGTCTGTACTCATAGTATATCAGTTTTTTCTTTGGATGTGGATAGCGTTTTTTGTTGTTGTTTTTTTTTTGTTTACCATAGGTCTTTTGGAATTGTCTTCAATCATTATTCTGACCAAAATAGCTAAATCTTTCATAGCTGATCATTTTTACAATACTACTGTTACTATATATAATGTTTTGCTGGTTCTTCTTGCTTCACTTTGCATGACTTCATATAAGTCTTCCCAGGTTTTCTGAAACTATGTTATTTGTCTTTTTTACGGGGCGAGGGACATGACAATCAGGGTTAAGTGACTTGCCCAGGATCACACAGCTAGTAAGTGTCAAGGTTCTGAGTTCAGATATGAACTAAGTTTCTCCTGACTCCCGAGTTAGTGCTCTATCCACTATATCACCAAGCTGTCCCTGTTTGTGATTTTTTTTTAGCACAACAATATTCCATCAGTATCATATACAACAACTGATTCAGCCATTCCCCAATTGATGGAAATCCCCTTAATTTCTCTACCTTTGCCACCAGTAAAATAGTTCTTATATATTTTTGAACAAAGAGGGTTCCCTCTTCCCCATTTTCTTTGATTCCTTTAGGATACAGACTTACTAGTGGCATTGCTGGGTGAAACAGTATGCATACTTTTATAGCCATTTGGGTATAGTTCTGAATTGTTCTTCAGAATGATTGGACCAGTTCATAATTCCACCAGCAGTGTATTAGTGTCCATAGTTTTCTACATTCCCTCCAACATTTTTCTTTTGACTTTTTCTGTCACGTTACCCATTTTGATGGGTGTGAGATGGTATCTCAAAGTTGTTTTAATTTTCATTTCTCTAATCAGTAATGTTTTAGAATATTTTTTCATGTGAATATTGATAGCTTTGATTTCTCCTCAAAACTGCCTATTCATATGTTTTCACCGTGTATCAATTGGCAAATGGATCTTATTTTTATAAATGTGTTGCAGCTCCCTTTATATGGGAGAAGTGAGGCTTTTATTACATAAAACTGCTGTAAATCTGTCCCCTAGTTTCCTGCTTTCATTTTAATTTTGGCTGGATTGGTTTCATTTGTGCAAAACTTAAATTTCATATGATGAAGATTATTATTTTTATTTCTCATGATCCTTACTATTCCTTGTTGGTTCATAAACTCTCCCTTTTTTTCATAGATCTAATGGATACCTTTTCCGATTGGGGGCAGCTAGGTGGTGTAGTGGGTAGAGCATCAGTGCAGGAGTCAGAAGGACCTGAGTTCAAATCTCACCTCAGACACTTGACACTCACTAGCTGTGTGACTTTGGGCACGTTACTTAACCCCAATTGCCTCATCCTGGGTCATCTCCAGTCATCCTGATGAATATCTGGTCACTGAATTCAGATGGCTCTAGGGGAGAAGTAAGCCTGGTGACCTGCACAGCCCTCCCTCACTCAGAAAACAAGTCATATGCAAGTCGTGCCATTATTTCTCTGATGGCATGGTCTTCAGCAACGAAGAATGAACACACACCTTTTCTAATGCTCCCCTAATTTACCTATGAAATTACTACCTTATCTTGGTATACGGTGTGAAATGTTTGTCTTTGCTTAATTTCTTCCTAACTCCTTTTCATTTTTCCCAGCAATTATTGTCCAATGGTTAGTTCTTGCCCCTTGGATTTACCAAGCAATAGATTACTACGGTCATTTACTGCTATGTGTTGTGTATTTAACCTATTCCACTGATTCACCACTTTATTTCTTAGTCATTAATAGATTATTTTCGTGATTACAATTTGTAATATATTTTGAAATCTGGTACTGCTTAGGCTATCTTCCTTTACTTTCCCCCCATCTGTTCTAGTCACCTAGATTTTGCCGTCTTCCTTGCTGCTGAACCATTAGGACTTCCAGTCTTTTCTATCTGCCTTCCAACTGAATTTTCTTTCATGTTGTCTTTTCTCCAGTCAGTGTCAGCTCCTTGAGACCCAGGACTATCTAGCCTTTTCTAATTCTATGCTCAGCTTAGAGCACAGTGTTTTACATGAAGTAATGCCTTTACAAATGTTTTTCATTCATTTTTTTATTATTACCCTGAGGAAGTGATATTTTCCGAGTTTATCCTGGCAGTATATGAGATAGAAAACCATTAAGAAGAGACTGAACATACTAAGATCAGTTAAAAAGCCATTATAATAGTCTCAAAGTAATGTAAGGGCTTGAGGTGGCATAGTTGTCATAAAGTAAAATGAAAAGGAAATGAGAGATTTTTCTTTTTCAGGAATAGCTGACAGAACTTGGTGACAAAGTAGATGTAGGGGGATCAAAGATAACGCTTTCAATGAGTCAGAGTTGATGTAATAAGACTGAGAAAATAGTGGTACCATTAATAGGGATGTCAGATAAAAGACTTGGTTTTTGATGAAGTAGGTACAGTTCAACTGAATTCAATACGATTCAAGAAATATTTGTTAAATACTGTCAACTCTGACCAAATGATCAAAGAACTACAGAAGTTCTGCAACTGTTGTTGACTCTGAAAAAAAAGGAGAACTCACACAGGTTACCAAAACCACAGTTAACTCTCAAAATAAAATAAAATAAAATAAACCAAAGAGCTAGCAATAATTATAAGCAAAAACAAAACCAAAAAAAAAAAACAAAACAAAACACTTTTTCCACTGGTGGAAAGAAATTGGACACATATGTGCTGGGGCCCTCTCTAGTGCTTTAGTATAGACAAAATTTAATACTTACATCAATAGCTACATAATGAGGTGTAACCCTGACAAAGGAGGGATAACAGCAACAATGAGACAAGTCTGATTCACAGCAGAACTTCATGGCTCGAAGACCGGTACTACAGTTGCTTGTCCAAGCTCAGAGATCTTGTGATACTGGTGTGAAACAGTTCTGGGATTTTGCTGAGTTCATCTAGAGGCTGAGCACAAAGGATTGTGGTTATGCCAGGCTCAGGGCACAGGTTGCTTGCTGGCCCTTAACTCTGAAAAACACTGTCCCGTTACAGTAAAAAGAGGAGTAAAAAGAGAGGGGTGGTCTTGGCATGGGGCTCCCGACAGTACAGAGTACTGTGTGAGTATTGTAAGATATACAAAGTTTGGATATAAGAAAAATTCTACTCTCCTTGTATAATATGGTAGAGGAAAATGTCAAAAAATCTAGTACAAAATCATCCATGATAAAATGCAAGGTAAATGCATTTAACCAAGTTCCTATGCGAGATATGTGGTAAAAGAAGGTTATCATTGACTCAGGGAAAGAGTTATAGTTGCATTTAAATTAAACTCTAAAAATGTATAAGAGAATAAACATGTAGAAAGGATACTTCAGAGTGCTCCTACCTAGGGAATAAGATCTCCCCTATCCCAAAAGAGGCAGTGTGAGGTATGTATGAGAGACAGGGAGTAATCCAGTTTTTTTAGAACCTAAAATATATGGTAGGATATCATCAGATTATGGAGGGTTTAGAATACCATCCTAAATAAAGAAGCATTATTTACTTGTAAGGGGTTACCACTAAAGTCATTTTGAGCAGATAATTAATATGACTGATTTGTTCATAAGGAAG
Source organism: Notamacropus eugenii (assembly GCF_028372415.1). Classification (NCBI taxonomy): domain Eukaryota; kingdom Metazoa; phylum Chordata; class Mammalia; order Diprotodontia; family Macropodidae; genus Notamacropus; species Notamacropus eugenii. Next base: position 670,092,696 of record NC_092872.1, read on the forward strand.
ATATGTGTAAGAACTGTGGGAAAGAAGACAGAGAGTGGAAGAGGGAAGATATGAAAACAGTTGAGACAACGTAGATGAGGTGGTGATAAGTAGAGGCAGAAAGACCCGTCTATTTATATGGCCCAGGTTGTTTGTCTGTTTATTTTTCCACAGATTTGCTTCAGTAAAAATGATCACTAAAATCTTTCTGCAAAGTTGTCATTCTTAAAAAAAAAAAAAAAAAAAAAAAAACAAAAAACCACCTTAGAGGAGTGGAAGGTATGCTGACTTTGGCAAAAATCTTAACTTTGCTATTTACTACTCACATGACCTGAGGTAAATGTGTCATTTAACTTCTCTTCCCTCTCATCAGTAAAACAAAGGGGTGGGAATAGATCTCAAAACCTATGACCTTATGGCCCTAGTGAGTAATTTTAAAAACAATAGTCTCAAAGTTTTAGTATTAAACCATTATAGTAGTACCTAAGTGAATTTGAAAGTTCTCAGTAGGCAGAAAGTGATGAAATGATAAACCTATAAAGGTCCTCCTAGTAAATGGTGTATAGCAGGTTTCTATAAAAGTTTAAATTGAGTCAAATAATAATGTGGGTAAAATCAAGGACATTTCAGGGCTATCAAACTACATAATAATTTGATCCAATAGATGTTTACTAGCTAACCACTTTTTAAGTTAATTTTTATTTAATTTAGAAATATTTATTTAGGTTAAAAGAAAAATAAAACTCCTTTAAAATTAGTTATTTATTACTCTTGTAACAAATATGCTCAGAATATTATGAAATTGTATGTGTACCTTTTCAGCTCTACCCCTATTAGGCCTATACCTCATAGAGATCAATGAAGGAGAAAAAGAATCTGAATGAATAAACACATTTCTTTATAGCAGCTCTATTTGTGGGGACAAAACACCTATAGTCTTCAATGGTTTCAGTGGGAAACAAATGTCTCTTTCATGAGGATTCAATATTTGGTAAACCTGAGTCAGGAAATTTATTTACTTTATTTTATTTCATACTGCTATATACCAATTTAATTTCTTCCCCCTTCTTTGAAATAGATAAACCTGTCTTGAATCGGCATTTATCCATTAGGCTCTAAGCTTATATGGCCTTGGTCCAGAGGCAAGGTGACTGGATATAGGACATCTCAAATTGTTTATGATGCTGCGATTCAGAAGGTGACTGCACCCTTGCATTTCAGTATTACTAAAGCCTCAATAAATGTCCAACTTACTCCCCTGAGTAGAAGATAAATGCTGGGAGAATTGCAATCAGGGTCATCAGTATCAACAACTGTGAGTATTTATGGATCTCTAGCAACTAGAACAAAAAAAAAATGGTTTGCTTAAGTTAAATTCTTCCTTTAGAATGTGTAACTGCTTAAACTCTAAGCTTCTTGGTAAGAAGGATTTTCTCATTCTTGTTTATGGGTCCCCAGGAACTAGTATAATCTCTGACATAGAGTAGACACAACAAATGCTCGTTGCTGATCCCAGATGTTGTTGCTGCTTTGAGAATCTCTTCTTGTCTTAGATCTGAAATTGTATGGTCACTTCAACTGAAGAAGCAATTATTAATCATTTGCTATGAGTCAGAACTATATTCTGAGCTCCACTGATACAAAGATATAAAAGGAAATAGTTCTTGCACTCAAAGAGCTTGTATTCTTCAAGAGGGATACAAATGACAGAAAAATAAATACAAACTACCATGTACAAATACAATAATGTCTTTATAAAAAGAAAACTAAATATAGAATACTAAGCAAATATACTTTGATCTTGTCTAGGGGAAGGGAAGATCGCTAATAAAAATATGGAAGAGGACCTGTAGAAATAGGGAGCATGTATGTGTGTGTTCATCCTTCGTTGCTGAAGAAGACCATGCCATCAGAGAAATAATGACTTGCACTTGACTTTGTTTTGAGTGAGGGAGAGCTGTGCAGGTAACCAGCCTCACTTCTCCTCTGGAGCCATCTGAATACGGTGACCAGATATTCATCAGGATGACTGGGGATGACCCAGAATGAGGCAATTGGGGTTAAGTAACTTACCCAAGGTCACACAGCTAGTGAGTGTCAAGTGTCTGAGGTGAGATTTGAACTCAGCTCCTCCTGACTCTTGCACTGGTGCTCTATCCAATACACCACCTAGCTGTCCCAGGGAACGTGTAATATAACCCCTGAAAGTAAGAAATAACATTTGATTGGAGATTCTGAAAATATTAATTAAGGAAAGAGAGCATTTCAACCTTCTGAAAAGATTCAGAGACTGAAGATGAAATATTCCTCTATTGGAAAGAGCATTCAGGTGAATCTGGCAGCAATGTAAAATGTAGTGGGGAGAAGGAGGTCTAATTTAAAATTAGTCTGGAAAGATAGGGTGCAGCTAGACTGTGTTGATATTTCAGTGTCCAACAAGAGTTCATATTTTATCTTAGAGTAGGATTCTTCATTTGGTGTCTGTGCTTTTTTTTTTTGTAAAAACTTTGATAACAGTTGCTTTTTTTTAAAAATTAATTTATTTGTTTTCAGTTTTCTACAATCACTTCCACATATCTTACATTTTCTCCCTCTCCCTCCCACTTCCTTACCTCCTCCTTCTCCCCTCTCTCCCCAAGATGGCATGCAATCTTATGTAGATTCTAAACATACATTCTTATTAAATATATTTTTACCATAGCCATGTTGCACAGAAGAATGCAAATGAATGGGAGAAACCATGAAAAACAAAACAAAACATAACACAAGATAAAATTACTTTGCTTCATTCTGCAATCCAATTCCATATTTCTTTCCCAGGATATGGAAGGCATTTTGCCTCCAATATCGATTGGGAGCTTTTTACATCCTTGCATTGCTATGAAGTGCTGAGTCTACCAAAAAAATTCCTCACATACTGTGGTTGTTGCTGTGTATAAAGTTCTCTTGGTTCTGTGCCTTTCACACATTAGCTCATATAAGTCCTTCCAGGCCTCTCTGAAGTCTTCTTGTTCATCATTTCTTATAGCACAATAGTATTCCATTACATTCATATACCATAACTTGTTCAGTCATTTCCCCAATTGATGGACATTCCCTTGATTTCCAGTTCTTGGCTACCACAAAAAGAGCTGCTATAAACATTTTTGTACATGTGGGTCCCTTTCCCATTTTTATGATCTGTTTGGAATACAGTCCTAGAAGGCATATTACTGGGTCAAAGGGTATGCGCATTTTAAAAAATTTATTTTTTTCCAGGGATTATTCAGTTCATTTAATTTTTTCAAATTAAATTATTTTATTTATTTTCAGTGTTCGACAATCACTTCTATATATCTTAGATTTTTTTCCCTCCCTGCCCCTCATTCCTCCCTCCCCACTCCCTTCCTGATATGGTGTATAATATTTTATAGGTTCTACACATACATTCCTATTAAATACATATTGCATGGAAGAATTAAAATGAATAGGAGAAATCATAAAACAAAACAACACATAATACAAAAGAAAATGATCTGTTTCTATCTGTTATCCAATTCCATAGTTCTTTCTTTGGATTTGCAAGGTGTTTTGCCTCAAGAGTCCATTAAAAAGTTTTTGAGTCCATGCATTGCAATGAAGTACTAAATTTGCCAAAAAAAGTTCCTTGCACACTGTGGTTGTTGCTATGTACAAATTTCTCTTGGTTCTGCTCATCATTCATTGAAAAGAGCACCCTTGAAATTTGGGGTCAGAGAAAACAGAGATCTTCTTCACTGTTATATAAATCAGGGTAGATTGGAAAGAGGTGGCTGTTTAGAGAAGAGGATAAACAATTGTCCCTTCAAACATCATACCACTTGAAAGACTTTATCTTAACTGCTGTAATTCTGCAAGACTGGGGCATGTGTGATGGCCAGGTCATTTCTTTACTTATAAAGGTCTAATCATGTGCCTGCCTTGTTCTAGAACATTCACTAGCTTCTGATTGTCTCTAAAACAAGAATTTAAACATTTTCTGTGCCATGGACTATTTTATAAGCCTTAATAAAACCTATGGACCATTTCTCAAAATGATATTTCTAAGTGCATAAAATGAATAAACTTGCAAAGAAAATACATTATATTGAAATATATGTGAAATAGTTGGGGGCAGAACGAAGATGGCAGAGTAAGAGCAAGTACTCACATAAGCTCTAAGACAAACTCTTTCAGATACCTCTGAAAAGAGAATCTAAACAAATTTTAGAGTGGCAGAATCCAATAGGAGACAGAGTGTGGCAGATTTCCAATCCAGGAGAGTCTGGAAAGTCGATGGGAAGGATCTCATGCATAGGGCTGCAAGGGGTACACAGTGCACAGGCAGTACCAGTGCAGACCTCACTATGCATAGCAGAGTCAAGGAGGAAGACCTGGGTGATCTGAAGAAGCAGCAGCACTGTGGATTTTCAAACATATCTATGCAGGACAAGAGTCCAGTGGAACTGAGTGAAAGAGAAGCACAGAATCCCAGACAACTGCAGCTGCCACTCCTGAGATTACTAGCCTGCAGATTAAATGTCTGTAAGTAACCTACTTGAACTTCTGGGAGCCAAGATGGCCAAGTGATCAGTAAATGCTATCCCCCTCCCCTTGTTGACCTTGAAAAACCCAGAGAATATTTTCCCAGGAAAAATCCAGAAACAGTGGCATCAGCTGAAGGGGTAAATAGTCTTTTAGCCTGTGAGGCTAGGAAAATTGCAAACAGGGTCCCTCTTGCTGTGACTGAAGGGGACCAGTGCAGAACCAGAACTGTCCTAGACAGCCCCACCTCAGCAAACTGGGAGGAGATCCTGAGCCCCAGTGAGGTGGAGCCTGCAACAGCCAACACTAGACTGCAGACATGCCTGAGTACCCGCAAGGGAATCTGGAAGACACTAGTGCAGATGGGTTTGCCTATGAGCTCTCCTATGCTCTAGCTCAGGAGAGGAGACTTCCTCCACTTAACATATCAAGCTCCAGTGTAAGTCCAGGGAAACCCAGAAAGACTTAACCTGCCCTTTACTTTTGCACACCAGTCAGCTCAGCACCAGGTATGCTGCAGCATTTTATCATCTAGCTGAAACAACCAGAGGCCACAATATATAAAGCCACAAGTTCTCAGCACAACAAGGATGGGATAGAGTTGCCTGTGCCCCAGAAGCAGAGATCCACTTTAAAATTCAGGAAAGGGGTTACAATCATGGGCAAGAAGCAAACCAGAAAAGAACAGACCATAGAATCTTTCTATGGGACAAGGACAAAAGCACAAATACCAAAGAGGTCAGCATTGAGACTGTACTCCCATCTGAAATTTCAGAAGGGATTATGAACTGATCTCAAGCCCACAGAGCATTCTTGGAAAAGCTCAAGAAGGATTTTAAAAGCAAAATTAGATAAGTAAAAGAAAAACTGGCCAATGGTTTTAAAAATATGAAAAAAAGAAATCATGGAAGAATTTAAAAGGAAAAGCCTATGGGACCAGTGCAGGAGAATGTATTGCTTCAGCCCTAGCCCATGGGGAGGGGGCAGAGGAACTTGCTGCAGCCCACAGCAGCATTTGGGAGACCTGAAGCCATTGTATTTAAAGTTCTAGACCCACAGATTGTGGGGGGATTGAACAGCTGACAATACATTTCTTACCCCCACTGGAAGCAGAGAACCACCTTGACAAAGAGCTCAAAAGTCAAATAAATGGCTGGGGAAATAAGCAAAAACCAGAAAAAAGAATCACACTATTGAATCATAGTTTTGCAATAAGGTAGATCACAAGAAAACAAAGTCAAGGCTCCTCCATCTAAACCCTCCAAGAAAAATTATGAGCTGGTCTCAAGCCATGGGAGAGCTCAAAAAGGAATTTGAAAATTAAGTAAGAGAAGTAGAGCAAATTTTGGAACAGAAATGAGAGTTGTGCAAGAAAATGATAAAACCTGAGTTAACTGCTTACTAAAGGAGACCCAAAAATGCTGTAGGAAATAACACTTTAAAAAGCAGACTAACTAAAATGGTAAAAGAGGTCCAAAAAACCAATGAGGAGAAGAATGCCCTAAAAAGTAGAATTGGTCAGATGGAAAAGGAGATCCAAAAGCTCACTGGAGAAATTAATTCCTTAAAGATTAGAAAGGAGTAGATAGAAGCTAATGATTTTATGAAAAAAAAAAGAAATTACAAAACAGAATCAAAGGAGTGAAAAATAGTGGACAGTTTGAAATGCCTCATTGGAAAAACTATTTACCTGAAGAATAGATGCAAGGAGAGACAATTCAAAAATTATGGGACTACCTGAAATCCATGATTTAAAAAAAGAGCCTAGACATTATTTTTCATGAAATTATCAAGGAAAACTGCCCTGATATTCTACAACCACAGGGCAAAATAAATATTTAAAAGATCCACCCATTGCATTCTGAAAGAGATACCAAAAGGAAAGCTTGCAGCAATATTGTAGGAAATTCCAGATTCCTCAGGTCAAGGAGAAAATATTGCTAGCAGCCAGAAAGAAACAATTTGAGTATTGTGGAAATGCAATCAGGATAATACATGTTATAGCAGCTTCTATGTTAAAGAATCAAAGGGCTTGGAATATGATATTCCAGAAGTCAAAGGAACTAGGATTAAAAAGAAGGATCACCTACCTAGCAAGACTGAGTATAATACTTCGGGGGGAAAATGGTCATTCAATGAAATAGAGGCCTTTCAAGCATTCTTGATGAAAAACCAGAGTTGAATAGAAAATTTGATTTCCAAACACAAGAATCAAGAGAAGTATGAAACAGTAAACAGGAAAGAGAAATCATAAGGGACTTATTACAGTTGAACTGTTTACATTCCTACATGGAAAGATAATATTTATAACTCTTGAGACTTTTCTCGGTATTTCGGTAGTTGGAAGGATTATATACATATATAAATATATATAGGAAAGGATGATATTTAAAAAAGTAAAATTAAGGGTTAGAGAGGGATATATTGGGAGGAGAAAGAGAGAAATGAAATGGGGTAAATTATCTCTCATAAAAGAAGCAAGAAAAAGCTTTGTTCAATGCAGGGGAAAGGGGGGAAGGGAAAGGGAAAAAGTGAAGCTTATTCACATCACATTTGGCTTAAGGGGGGAATAACATGCACACTCAATTTGGCATGAAAATCTATCTTACACTGCAGGAAAGCAGGGAAGAAGAGGATAAGTGCGGTGTGAGAGAGATGATAGAAGGGAGGGCAAATGGGAGGAGGGAGTAATTAGAAGTAAACACTTTTGGGGAGGGGCAAAGTCAAAAGAGAGAATAGAATAAATGGGGGAGCAGATTAGAATGGAGGGAAAAACATGTAGTCTTTCACAACATGACTATTATGGAAGTCTTTAGCAAAACTACACATACATAGCCTATATTTAATTGCTTGCCTTCTTAGTGGGGATGGGTGGGGAGAATGGAAGGGAGAGAAGATAGAACTCAAAATTTTAAGAACAAGTGTTGAGAATTGTTTTTGCATATAACTGGGAAATAAGAAATACAGGTAATGGGGTAATAGAAATACATCTTGCCCTACAAGAAAAAAGAGAAGATGGGGATAAGGGAAGGGTGGGGTGTGATAGAAGGGAGAGCACATTGAGGGAAGGGGTAATCAGAATGCAAGGTGTTATGGGGTGCCCAGGAGGGCAAATTGGAGGAAAAATTGGAACTCAAAATTTTGTAGAAATGAATGTTGTAATCTAAAAATAATAAATATAAAAAAAAGAAACAAACATTCCCATCCTGAAGATCTCTCAAATCTATCAATTCTCTTCTCCTGTTCACAACTATTTTATAATTTTTTCACTCTTCCTGCCAAAATGTTTTTGTCACTCATTCCGTGGCACTCTTCTTCAATAAAAGACCTACTATAGAAGCCTAGAAATTCCCTCTCCCTTATGAACTTTCAATGTGCTCTCTCTCTCTTTCTCTCTCTCTCTCTCTCTCTCTCTCTCTCTCTCTCTCTCTCTCTCTCTCTCTCTCTCTCTCTTTCGCCCTCTCATCACTGGATTGAAGAATATGTAGTGAGCTATAAGAAGACTGGAAAGGTAGAATGGAGTTAGATTATTAAGGGATTTTAATGCCATATAGTGCACTTTGTATTTCCTCTTGTAGGCAATAGGAACCCATAGGAGTTTATGCAATAGGGGGGAGTGACATGATGAGATCTGTGTTGTAAAAATTAAAACTGTATCTTCTACCCTTTATAACACTGAAGTCAAGACTGAGCATTGATAAAAATATTTTTCAGATCATTGAAATGCTTACAGGTATGAGAGAAAGAATGAGGAAACAGAGTCAATAATTTGCTGGTGTGTTTAAGGAAGGGTTGTGACAAGTGATGGACATTTGATTAATATGACTATTCATATGAAATCTTTTAATAAAAACTCACTAATTCTTCAAAGCCATTTCCTTTTATAACTTTAAAGTATAAAAATGTATTAGTTGAAGAATTTAGTCAAAGAGAGGTATTGACAGTATAGACAACCATAAATGAATTCAAGAATATAGAATACAGCCTGGTGGACCTGGTGTGAGGTTTTGAGGCTCAATGTAGGAGGACTGTAGCAAGGTCAAATAAAGACTTGATACCTGAAACTGTAGCGGTAGCATCTTGTGTAATTTCAAACGGCAAACTCATCATTTCTCTCTCTTTACCCAGGAAAATTTCAGGAATAGAGGGACCTCAAGTTTGTTGGCCCTGAATTAGTAGCTCTGTTTCATTGTTGTAGCTTTCCTAATTTCTGTTTTTGATATTCACTTCCCACTTTGTACTCTGCCTGAATTTCATCGAAACTCTCCTGTAAAGATTTTGGACAATTTTTGAAATTGATTTAGAGATATCTCCTTAGATGTTGATTTCTGACACCAAAGTGATAGCAATCACATATTGAAGGTAGAAGTTTGAAATTACTTGAGAACACTTATGACAGTCCTGATTTTGTATTTGAGGTGGTGATGAGGGGCATGGTGCTATATTCAGATGGAAAGACCATAGGATATTAGAGTGAGAAGACTCATCCCGGGAAGTATGATGAGAGAATGAATGTAGGCCTTTGAACTTCTATTATAACATTCCATTAAGATATTATTTTATGAGATACTTAAACTTCCTAAAACTTGCATAATTAAGTAGGGACATAACTGTTTAGTGACAGGTAAGATTAAGAGTGGCCATCTTTCCATAGTAAAGAGACAAAATAGAAAAGAGTAGCCTTAGATCAAATAAATGTGCAGTTTGGGACACTGCATGATTTTCCCGGAGTAATGAGTGCTCTAACTGACAGCAGAATTAAGAAGTCAAAGAAAGTGTTAAATTTCATCTTTGTCAACCTTATGATATATTTTGAAAAGAGATGATATTCTAATATGCTGGATTAAAATCATATCCAAAACAATCTTAAAAATAATGATAAGCATGGAATATAAATTTGAGAGGAATTTCACTCAGTTTACTTTGAGTTAAGTTGTGAGTATTCCAGCTTATCTGATGAGACATAGTGTGAAATTCTCTTAATATTAACTGAAATTGTTTAATGTCATTATTGACATCCAGGAAAGTTTTCTCAAACCTCTGCTTTTGCAGATTGGATTTGTCTCATTAAAAAATACTTCGGTTATGATTTCTTATCTTTGGACATGCAAAAAATGCAAATAAATAATTTCAGTACAACATTCTATATCCTTGAGATAGAGAAAAGTGACTGTAGTTGAGATAGGAAAGTATTACCAGCCATCATTACTTAGGAAAGCTAGGATATAATGTTTTGTTGGTACAGGCAGTTATTACTTTATGGCAGGAACTTTGATAAATCCCTTCTGATTTTTTTTTTTGTTCTGGATAGAAATTATATAAATATTGTACATTTAAAACATTGTGATATTGGAGAAATTGTAGGATGCAACTGCATCTTCAATTGTGGGAAACTATTTAAGAATGAGTCATCAACATCCATACCTAGGGAACTGTGTAGAGCTACTAGCTTGGTAAAGAAGAGTGTGAATTGTTAATTGGGCCCAGGAGATATGTGCAGTCCTAGATCCAATGAGAGCTAATGTCCTCTTCTCATATTCTCTCTCCTCCACAACTAAGATCAAAGTGAAATAATATTTGAGTCTAAACACAAAGACCTAGGGAGTCACTGCATTTTGCTTTATGGGAAAGTGACATGTTCAGGTTAGTTTTTAGGGAAATCACTTTGGCAAGTCTGGGGAGTATAGACTGGAGAGAAGAAGATAAGAGACAAGGAGATAAAATAAACAAGCACAGAGGGCTTGAATTTTGGTAGTGAATGTGTTGGTCAAGAGAAGGGAATTGATGTGAATGATTTTATAGAATAAAGAAATACTGTTTGTCAACTGAATACATATATATGTATGTATATATGTATATATATATATATATATATATACATCTATCTTTCTATCTATCTATCTATCTATCTATCTATCTATCTGTCTATCTATCTATGTATCATGAAGGAGAGTGAGAAGAGGATGTGTTCACTAATGTTGTGAACCTGGTTGACTACCAGGATGGTGGGACTCTGGACCTTAACAGGGGAGTGTGGAAAAGAGATTTATTGTGGGAAAAAGATAATGTAATGAGAATTATGATAAAGATTACTGCCCTTTCCTGTCTTATTTTGTCCCACCCAAAACAAAAAGGAAAAGTATGGGTCCCATGCTGATTGGTCATTACTTCTGAGGACAACATTCACTCTTTTTTTTTTTTAATTTTTTTAATTTTAATTTTTTTTAATTTTTTAGGTTTTTTTGTTGTATTTTTTATTAATTTTTATTTTTTTTAATGCTCTACAATCACTACCATAAAACTTAGATTTTTTTACCCCCCCAACACCTACCCCCCACCACCCCTTCCCTCCCCAAGACAGCATACAATTCTATATAGGATCTACATATACTTTCCTATTTGCCAGACCTAGAGGCCTGAGGGTTACCCGAGTCTTACCTTACCTCTATCGCAGGTCTTCGGTTGGCCAAACCGGATAAACGTATGAGAGAAGAGACTTTCTGGAGTCAAACAAGGGTTAAGCTTTTATTCAGGGTCCTGGTTACAAGTGCAGGGGGAATTCTTCCTTAGGAGGGAGCGAGGCATCTCTCAAGGAGGCAAAGATCTTATAATAAGAGATTGGAAGCAGAAGTGTAAGTGGAGAGAGAGGGGGAGGGGACAGCGAAGAGAGGAAAGAGGGAAGAGGCCTTCTGTCCTGTAAGGGCCTCCCGCGCTAAGAGAGCCTTCAGGCTTTCCTGATCCTAATTAAGCTCTCCGGCCGCATAGTTTGCACCTGAATACCGTGCCTGTTAGATAACAATAGGTGTGCCCAGATCCGGGACAGTCTCAAGGGGGATGCTCCTCCCATCACGTTTCTCACGGGAAGAGGTGGAAATACACGAGATTGCTCGGTCTCACTCCTCGATTCCCTGCTGTTTTCTGGGGGGCCTCATGAGAACTCTAAGATTTAGAAGTTCCCACCTTTACCCGCCCGAGACTGTCCACATGGAATTGAGCTTCCATCCCCAACACCTATTGAATACATTTTCACTATAGTCATGCTGTGTATATGAACTAAAATAAATGGAAGAAATCATATAACAAATCAAAACATAATACATGCAGACACATACACAGACACACACACACAGACATACACGCAAACATGATCTGCTACGTTCTGCGAATGAATTACATAGTTCTTTCTCTTGAGCGTGGAAGGCATTTTGCTTTAGAAAACCATTGGGAATCTTTTTTTTTAAAGTTCTTGCATTATTACAAAGTTCCAAGTCTAGCAGAAAAAACTCTCACACACTGTGGTTGTTGCTGTGGACAAAGTTCTCCTGGTTCTGCTCCTTTAGTTCATCATCAGATCATATAAGTCCTTCCAGGCCTCTCTGAAGTCTTCTTGTTCATCATTTCTTATGGCACAACAGTACTCCATTGCATTCATATACCATAATTTATTCAGCCATTCCCCGATTGATGGGTATCCCCTTGATTTCCAGTTTTTGGAAACTACAAAGAGTGCTGCTATAAATATTTTTGTACATGTGGGACCCTTTCTCATTTTTATGATCTCTTGGGGATACAGTCCTAGTAGCAATATTGCTGGGTCAAAGGGTATGCACATTTTTGTAGCCCTTTGGACATAGTTCCAAACTATTCTCCAAAATGGTTGGATGAGCTCAGACAACATTCACTCTTAATAGTTCTTAATACCTACTACAGTCACAAAATGATATGGGAAATGAGGTGCAGGATGGCGGGATTAGGTATTTCTTGAGGTTGAAGAAAGCAAGGATTTCCTTAATAACACCAGAGTAGGACCTGCTTGGGATGCTTGGTCTCTGGGTTAAAATTGCTATGAGAAGCTAATACTTAGCTCAAAAAAGTATAGGTTGAGAATTTGCACAGTAGAATGAAGGGGCAGAGTGGTTGAGTATAGGGGGATAAGACTGTGTTGGAAATATGTCTTGAAATCAGCTAGAGGAGGAGGAGGAGGTGAGGTAAGGCCCATAATTATGGGCCAGATCAAAATCTCCATTTGAAGACCGCTGGATTAAATGATCTCTAAATTCCATTACCTTTAAATCCATAATCCTATGAGTAAGGAAGAAGACAGGATTGAATAAAATTGGATTTTAGAAATTTTGTATTTGAACATCTTATGTTTTTGTGCATTATTGCATTTATTTTTCCCTATTAATTAAAAATAACCTTTTAAACTAATCTCACTTCCTGCAGTGACTTGAATGAACTAATGAAAGAAGTTCTTTTTTTTTTTTTTCTGATCCAGAGAACCAAAGAAATTCAAATTTCCTTTGCAGAGTACATTTAAAACTGATGGCAGTAAGAGAAGGAAGAAAACCTTGAGGAAAGGGGCTCTGAGTTCCTCTAGGAAAAATGTTCTTAGCCTCACAGTGGCAGGGGAAGTTTTTTTCATATTGTCTTGGTCAAAATATCTCTCCATTTGGCGTGCTAGTATAACTAAAATTCTTAATTCAGTCATTGTGCTTCTGTTAGTCCTTTGATGAAATGCAAGCAGTCCACAGAAAAGTAACATGTAAACCTTATTAGTTTATTATAGACTGATACTTAAAGTCATTTTGTGACTCAGAGAATAGGATTTCAAAAGGATGTGATGCATGGCTGGTATGTTTTGATAAAGCAATAGAGAACAGTCTTTAAAAAAATTGCTCTTATTGTTTCATGTGTATGCACTTTAGGTCATAACTATCTGGAAAGCTCCTTGAATTCAGGAATATTTAAACTCTGACACTGTCTAGCGAAGAATCAAATCCATATCAAGTGCTCGATGGAGATGCTTGTTGAGTAAGTCAAGTGTATACAATTATTTTGAAGAGTTAGCTATGATATATAAATGTAACAATATTAATCTGCTATTAAAAAAAGGAATCTGGGAGATTCCATGCAACAATGTACTATAACAATATAATGAAAAGAATGGTAAAAGACAAAGCAAACTAATTGATTAAACTGACCAATCTTGATCCCAAAGGATACATGATGAAATATATTTCCTTCTTTTCAGAGACTATAAATGTAGAAAGTTGGATGTCCTGTTAGACATGTGACTTTATTTGTTGGTTTTGCTTAAAACTACTGCCTACTCCCTCTACCCTTGACTACATTGAAAGGTTCAACAGGGGACAGTATATCAAGAAATTATTGTCATGTGAAAAAGACATCAATAAAACAAACACACAAATAAATAAGTTTAAAAATGCATCCTGATAATAATTTCTAAAGTATAATTATCTTTTATTTGGAAGTACAGCTTCCATTCTAAAGCAGTTTAAATAATACAAAATGCTCAATTAAATAAGAAGCTGGATATCATGATGACATAAGTCACATAGGGATGAAATTACCTGCCTGACTACAGGGAACACTATTCAAGAAGAAATTGAAAACCAAATCAGGACTTTACTGCATGAGAGATGATGAATTGCTGCCTTTCTGGTTGGAACAGGCATAGGAACTCTTCCTACATTTTCTCCTTTTTTTCCAGAGGATAAATTCTTTGCTTGGCTTACTGAGAGATATGAAAAACTTTTAATCAGTTTGCTACAAGATTCTTGTAACATTCAAAATCTTTGTCCAAAAATGCAATCACTTTTGGTGCAATGTGTGTGTATGTGTGTGTGTGTGTGTGTGTGTGTGTGTGCATGCATGTGTACACAGAATTGGTGAGGAGGGATTGGAGAGGGGATTAGAGGACCTAGACAAAATTAATAGTCAATTACTTTATTTTTATTAGTATGATGTATTGTTCTTGGATAATCCTGACAACCATTTTCTTTATTATAAGAAATTAGAGGAAATTATTTACCCAAGCTGACCTTATAAATTTATGTTATCTTATCTACTCAACTAGTTTCTCAGCTTGGCAAGGATGAAATGAATGATTTTTAAAAGTATTCATTAAAAGCCTTTTTATGTACTAAACACTATGCTAAGTGTGGAATTACGAAACCAAGAAACAAGATAGTCTGCCCTCAAGAAGCTTCCCTCTAATGAGGAAAGATGAAACACATGGAGGAAATCATGAGTAGAGAGTAATATTGTGAAGTAGAAAGTCACAGGGAATGATGACTGCAGTCATAGGACAAATGGCTGACAATTATTTTCCTGGAATGATAGGGTTAATTTAATTACTGCCTTCAGCTTGAGAATTAGAAAGAAAGTTGAGGGAGAAGATGGGATACAGCATGGAGATGACCAAGAAGTAGTGTGGAGTGCCTGAGAATGGGCAATACGAGTGAAAAGCTCAACAATCAGAGCCCAACGTGATAGGGCTGAAAGTGTGAGCCAGAGCCAATAGTCGATGGTTTTGCCCATAGTTCTAGGCATGAATATAGTAGGGGACTGGTCTGGTGGGCCTAGATCAAACATGATCAATCTTTTACACTCCTCTCTATTGGTTTCCTGCCTCATTCTTTACAAATATTCTCTTCTCTCCTCAAGCTTCCCAAACATCTTCCCCACTCCCCACTCTTCCTACTGAGGATCTCATATCTTTATTTACTAAGAAAACTGAGGACATTCAGCAGGAGATCTGCTGGTGAGTAAATGTCATCATATTTATTGTATTTCTATCCTCAGAAGCTAGCACAGTACCTGGCATACAGTAGGCACTTAATATATTCTTATTGGTTAACTCTCTCTTTATCTCTTTTTGTCTTTGTCCACTTTCTCCACCTTTGTACCAGTCTCTGGTAATAAACTGGGCCTCTTCCTTGCCATGACTACTCTCTCTACACGAGCTCTTAATCTTTTCCCTTTGTCTTTTAGATTGCCCCCGGTCATCTCTTTCTTTCTATATAATGGTTCCTTCTCTGTGATCTTCAAACAAGTCTCTGCACCCCCCCCCACCTCCCCCACCATAAAAAAAAAAAAAAAAAACACAATAAAATACACAACAAATGAAACCTTAAACAGACTCCACAGTCTTTTTACAGTGTTGTCCTAGATCAACTCTCCCTTTCTAAAACTTACTTCTAGGGAAGAAAAATATTCAAGAAAAAACAGCAACAGTACAACGCAGTCTGTTTCTCATCTCCACTTTATGTGTCAATAGAGATTTCTCTCTCCAGTTATAATGATCTGATCTTCAAATCTGATACTTTTTCTCAGCCCTTTCTATGTCAACATATTAAGAACCTTTTAAAAGAACTTTCTTTGTCAGTGAACAAAGTCTTAATCAAACTTCTGGACAAACAAGGCTACACACAATCCCTTCTCCAACCCCTCAAAAACACTCATCAGTGTTTTCTTTTGTTTGGTTTTTAAGAAACTAAGGTAAGGAAAGAACTCTGTTTTTCAGGAAGATAGAATTAAGTAAGAGAATCTTGATTAATCTAATTAATCTAATTTTCCCCATACCTTGATCAATTCAGGATGATCAGCAGAGCAGGTCAGTAGGTCCATGAATACTAATTAAGGGCTAACTAGGTGCTAGGTACATTCCAAGTACTTTAGATAGGAAGAAATCTAAAAAAAAAACAAAACAAAACAAAAAAAAACAGTTCCTGCTCTCAAGGAGCTCACAGTCTAATAGGGATAAAATATATAAACAGCTACGTAGAAGCAATAGAGTGAAAGTACTGGAATAGAGAAAGTTTTCTTGTAGAACATTGTATTTTAGGAAGGCTTTAAGGAAGCCAGGAGAAAGAGGTCTAGGAAAGTTGGATAGTCAATGAAAATGCCCATACTATGGAGATAGTATGATTTTTGATTAAACCCAGTCAATAGCATCTCTTAAATTCTCCTTTGACCAAGTTGAAAGTTGAATCTTTAGAGATAGTGGCTAAAGAGGCTTTGGAAAGATTTGCCAGAAAGTACTAACTTTTTAAGTGACTATTACCTGCTTTAATGAATGAATACTGTTACATGAACTTAACCTAATCTCTGTAACTATGTTATCATATGTCATGTGCTTTTTCCAGGAATATGTAAATTGTAACTCCCAGATACCTTATATCAGAGCCTCAGTTCTACCGCTTCTGTTCTCCATTTCTAAACCAGTCATAAATGTAGCCAGGTGTTAAATTCTGCAAAGATACTAATGGTGTATACTCTCCAATTTTCCATCTCCTAATCCCTTTGAATGAGTGGGGAGTACTAGAGGTGCTTCAAAACGATGGCAACCATTCATAATTTTGGCTATGATCTCTCCCTCCTTATTTCTTCTCATTGTATGGGTTGATGTGAGGTTCATAAGAGATGACAAGAGCCTTGTTACCACATAGAGGAAATGAAATGTGAATAATTAGCTAAAATATTTGGGAACTGGTAATAATATTTTGCTATTAATTAAACTACACATATATATATGCATGGTTGTAAATATGAGTTCATTTGGTATGTTTTTTCATTTGTAAGCTCTGAGGACCCTGAAGGACAGGTGCTATCTAAATATGAGCAGAAATAAATAAGGATAGGAAAAAGCAGGCACAATAGTGATACTTGTTGGGACTGGAAGCTCAATTCCGTGTGGACAGTCTCGGGCGGGTAAAAGTGGGACTTCTAAATCTTAGAGTCTTACGAGGCCCTCCATGAACAGCGGGGGTTCGAGAAGGTCAGACTGAGCTAGCTTGGCTAGCTCGGGTATTTCCGCCTCTCCCCCGGAGATACCTGATGGGTGGAGTCTCCCTGCCCTCGAGGTCGTCCCGGATTGGAGCACACCTAGTTACCTAGCAGCACGGTATTGAGATGCAAACTGTGTGGCTAAAGGTTAAGTAGGATTGAGGAAGCCTAAAAGCTCTCTTAGCACGTGTGGAGCCAAAGAGAAAAGTAGGGCTCCGCTTCTTTTCTTTCCTCTCTCCCCTCCCCCTCTCTCCCCGCTTGTACTTCTACTTCCAATCCCTTAAGCTTAGCTTCCTTAGGAAATCTCCCCCTCTTCCTCCTAAGGAAGAACCCCCTGCATTTGTAACCCGGACCCTGAAATAAAGCTCAACCCCTGTTCGACTCTGGAACGTCCTTTCTCTCATACGTTTATCCGGTTTGGCCAACCGAAGACCTGGGACAGGTAGGAAAGACTCGGGTAGCCCAATACAGGCCTCTAGGCTTGGCAGATACTGAAAAAAGTACATTTGTGAATCAAAATTTTTATTTATTATGTTTTAGTTCTCCTTAATATTTCCTTCTCATTTGCTTTTTAATAAGGATATTTTTTATATTATTTTAACATTATGCTGGCATTATTTTCCAAGATTATTCTGGTAGCGTAATAATAATAGCCAGAATTTTTTTAGCACTTTAATATTTGCAAAGCATTTACAAGTTAGTTTGTTTGAGATTACTTTCATTTCATCTTCCTAAAAGCTCTAAATCATAAGTGCTATCATTATCCACATTTTAGACATGAGGAAATGAAGTAGGCAGAAGCTAAATAACTTCTCAAAGTTCATACAACTAGTAAATGTCTATGGATAAATCTGAACTTAGCTCTTTCTGAATCCAAGTTCAGCGCTCTTTCCACTGCATCAATCATATTTGTATGTATCTATTATACTATCATCCTCCCTCCAATCTTCCCCTCCTGCATATGCATTGTTGTGAATAAATCATACTATAAACCTTTAAGCAGTCTATAAACATAAGTTATCATTTTTGTTCTTATTTGTTTCAGTTTGGTGCTTGGTGGCAGGTGAAGAATATGTCAATATCTAGGAGTTAAATTAGAGGCCTTGAAATGGCCACAGAAGCCAATGCAAACTTTACAGGCTGAGTACATGTGTGCAAATAATTTTTTTTAAACCTCCCTGAGGTTGTGTATATGCTAACTATGGAATTTTCCTGCGCCCCCTACCCCAATGAATAAATCTCAATAATATATATTTACCACTTATCTTTCTATTAAGCTGTTTTTTCCAGAACATTAATTATTCTTTTATTTTTTTTCTTGGAATCCTGCGTGATGCAGTTAAGAAAGAAATTACTAAGGTCTTCAGAGAATGATCATTCAGGAAAGAAAAAAACACAATAATGACAACATTTAATTCAGCCATTACTGATTTCATAAGACATTTTCATTTCATAGTTCATTTCAGAGAGCCAGTATTTGGGAATTTTCTCCTCTATAAACCTAATAGTTTTTATATGAATAAAGAGAAAAATTCTAATACTAAGGAGATGAACTACATTCAAAAAACTTAGTCACTCATATAAATTATTATTAGTAATATTGTTGTATCATTTGTTTTCTAGTTTTATAATCATTTACCACTTCCCAATATCCAACCCTTTGTTACCTTCTCCCCTCTCCCCTTTCTTTTAACTTGCTTGTGATTGGACATTGTTGGAGAAAATGATACAACATATTGGAACTGGAAATTCATTATTTGATCTCTATGAGCCTTCACTTCTATGTGGCATTCCTTTTTTTTTTTCTATTCTGACTGAGTTGAACATTCTCCCTCTTCCCTTCCCACAATGATTCAAAACTTATTTTTCCCTACTATTTCCCTAAACAACCTTCTCCTCACCAAAGGAATTCACTTCCCAAGTCACTGAGAA
Source organism: Notamacropus eugenii (assembly GCF_028372415.1). Lineage (NCBI taxonomy): Eukaryota > Metazoa > Chordata > Mammalia > Diprotodontia > Macropodidae > Notamacropus > Notamacropus eugenii. Next base: position 670,111,740 of record NC_092872.1, read on the forward strand.
AATCAAAGCCGTCCATAGAGCTACTTTTTTTCCTCTACTCTATACCGTGTAAACTATCTACAGCCCCCCCTTGTTTATTCCTTTGGTTCCCTGTTTAAATAGGTGGCTTTTCTCCTTGTCATATCTGACCCATCTACTCATGTGCTTCATCATTTTTCCTTCTATGAGGTTTGTTCCCTCAACATCTTTAATTTTTTTGTTTGTTTTTTTTCTCCCTATTTTCTTGCTGACTATAAATATGGACAGGTCTTCTCATCCCAACAACAACAACCACCACTTAGCTTGACCGCATGATCTCCTAAAGTTATTATTGTTTCTCCCTGTCATGGCCAAAGTCTTCATTGCTTCCATTCTTTTGCCTTCTACTCACTTTCAACTTCTTGAAATATGACTTCCAAAATGAACATTCCAAGGAACCCATTTTCTCTAATTTACCATTTTCTTAACTGTTAAATCCAATGGCTTTTTACAAGTCTCACCACCCTTGACTTCTCGTCACTTTTTGTCTTCCTGATCATCCTTTGGAATCACTATTCTCTGCTCTCTATGAGTGTGCTTTTTCAGTTTCCTTGCTTAGATGACCACTTATCTGCTGCCTACTAAGTGACCCAAAGGCTCTCTGCTGATTCATTTATCTCTATGTTTTCTTACTTGATTCAGTCAGGTTACATGAGTTCAGTAATCTCTATACACATCAATCAGTCAGCAAGCATGCATTAAGCACCTGAAGAATAACTATTTGTAAGACTTATTCAGAATAAAGACTTGCAAATTAATATAAGATAGAGATGAAGGGTATTAAGTTGAGGGATAAAAATAATGTTTTTGTATGTATAAATACACTTACCCATACATGTATGTATACATATATATGTATATGCATATATACATATATATGCATATATGTGTGTGTGTGCATGCACAGACACAAAGTGGTGTTTCACCAGTGACATAAAAGGGAAAGGAAATCTATGAAACAGAGAAAATGCACTACAGTCATCAGGGTTGGATAATGCAAATATATACAACCAAGAGCTAGAGGATTATCATGTGTGAAAAAGAACAAAGAGAAGGCCAGTTTGGCAGGATGACAGAGTAAGGCAAGTAATGTATAATGATAATAATGATAATTACTAACTTTTATACAGCACCTACTATGTATCAGGCAATGTACTAGATGCTTTTTAAATATAACCTTATTTGAGCCTCGTAACAACCCAAGGACATAGGCACTATTATCATCCCTGTATTGTTTCTGAGGAAGCTGATGCAAGGAGAGGATGTGACCTGCCTAAAATCACACAGCTAGTTAGTATCTGAGACTGAATTTATACTTAGGTATTCCTGATTCCAGGGCCTAAAGTGTATTCACCATACCATCTTGTTACCTCATCCCCTATGAGGAAAGAAAAATAGTTGGTTTCCTTAGGTAGAGTCCTGCATTACTAACAATGTATCCAGGCATCTGTACTTGTCTACTCATCTTGAATTCAACATGTCCAAAGCTATGTCCAATTTTTCCCTTCTATATAGCACTATCTCACAATAATTATCCATTATTCTTTAGGTCACCACCATCCTATCATATTCATAACCTGAAACCATTTGAAATATTTCCTCTCTTTCTCTGTCTTAACTTCTAATCAATTGATAAATGTTTGATTCTGACTACACATGATCTCTTGCACCTGTTCCCTTCTCTCCACTCACAGAGAGCCACTCTATTTCAGACCTTGATCACCTCTTGTTTGAATTTCTACAATAGTCTGCTAATTGTTTTTCCTACTACCTGAATCTCTTACTCTAATTTTTGCTCAAAACATCTGCCAAATTAATATTCTTGATACATAAGTATGGGCTTAATATTTTTCAGCAACTCTCTAGTGTTTATGGAACAATATATAAACTGCTTACCATGGCAGTTGGAGTCTTCATGTTCTGTTACCTACACATTTTTTCCACACTTATTTCAAATTAACTCCCCCTTGCTCCCCAATCTCAGTGTCTAATTTCCCTTCTATTAGTCTTGCACATAATAAATGCTTGTTGAATTGAAATAATAATTATGACCCCGTAAAAACCCAACACATTGTCTGTTTCATGAAAGGAAAAGGTGGACAATGACAAAGCAAAGTAACTGTCAGGAGGACAAGTATCACAGACTCTGTATTCCCTGAGACAAATATGGTAATTATCAAAGACCAGAAAGCAACTTAAATATTTGTTTTCTGCAAATGTCACTAATTGGGATATCTCCCCAGCCAGTAGAATGAAACAAATCCCAAGAAACTAATAAATAAATGGGGTAGCATAAGGTACAATGCAGACCTTATTAAGAATTGTTAAGGCAATGAGCTGGACATGATGGACAGCAGAATGAATGGTACTGTTCATGTTCTAGAACCACAAGAAGCCAAGAAACATTGGAACTAATAAAGCACACCAATGCCCAACTAGCTGAATACACATTGGTAAAGGCAATACTTAGCATCAAAGTTGGGCAAACCATGAATGTTCAAGAACTAGACTAAAGATATAAATGCCTTCATTATGTATTAGTACTGTAGCATGACAAAAATTGAAATAGATCATAGCATTTATCAGCAAGGCAGGGCTTCATATTGTAATTTGGCACCCTTTATCTTCCTTTCCATGTAACATAGAAACATATCATAGATCAACAAACAGCAATTGTAAGAAATAATTTCCTTACTAAACCAATATTAAATTAGATAAGAACCAAAAAAATTGAGGAATTAGTTAAATCTGAATGGGGAAAAACAGAAATATCTGGAAATGCTGAAGAGCTATTCTCTCTTTTTTTTGGAATAACATATTTTCCAATTACATATAAAAACAGTTTTTTTACATTTTTTATGTTCAGATTTCAAAGTCTCTCCCTCCCTTGTCCCTCTCTTTGAAGGTAAATAATTTGATATGTTATGCATGTGCAATAATGCAAAACATATTTTCATATTAATCATGTAATGAAAAAAACCACAGACTAAAGGGAAAAATAAAGTGAAAAATAGTATATTTCAGCATACATTCAGACCCCATTACTTCTTTCTCTGGAGGTGGATTGCATTTTTCATCATGAATCCTTTGTAATTGTTTTAGATCATTGTATTGCCAAGAATAACTAAATTATTCCCTGTTGATCATCGTGCAATATTGCTATTTCTGTGTACAATGTTCTCTTGGTTCTGCCTGCTTTACTTTGCATCAGAACATGTAAATCTTTCCAAGTTTTTTTCTTCTGAAATCATCCTACTTGTCATTTCTTATAGCAAAATAGTATTTCATTACATTCATATATCACAACTTCTTCAACTATTCCGCAATTGAGGGACATCCTCTCAGTTTCCAATTCTTTGCCACCACAAAAAGAACTGCTTTACATATTTTTGTACAAATAGATCCTTCCCCCCTTTTTTATCTCCTTGAGATATGTAGTATTTCTGGATCAAAGTTTTATAGCTCTTTCAGTATAGTTCCAACTTGCTTAAAACCTTATTCTTACTACAAATTCTAAAATTATTACCCAATGACGAAACAGTGATAAAAATAATATTTTTTTAAAAAAGGTTTGTACATAGAAATACATTTTGAAAAGGGCTTTTGATTTTGGATAAAAGAAATGCCAGTAATATTCCAGCTATACGCAACAGCGATTCAATAAATGTTATAATTGTAATTAATGTACATATTCTTCTATAGTATTAGACAGTATAAAAAAGATTTTTTGGACTTGTACACTACAGTATAGGCAAAAGCCACTACTATAGCAGGGACCATAGTTCAAAAGCTAAAATCATTTCAGTATATCCTTAAGGAAAGGCATCACATGCCACCATCATGACAATGTCTTTATAAAAGTATTGAATATCTGCAGAAAGATGATAAAAGTTAACATCAAGATCTAGCCAACAGACGTAATAGAATAAGTCATATTACATCTTACCTGAAATATTAAAGTTGTTCCACTTTGTATCTCCTTCCCTGCATGACTACAGCTCCACATAACAGCATAACTTTACTTCTGGTACCCTTTGGTGTTGTCAAATCAAATAGCAATTCAAATCAAAATTCATTCTCTCATCAATATAAATTGGATTCATATTGCATATATCACGGATAGAATTATGTAGAGATATTTATCTGCCCCATTAAAGTATAAGTTCTTGAAGGTTCTATTTCACTTTTGTCTGTGTATATTCAGTACTTAGCACAAACTTTGACAACAAATGATATTTACTAAACCTTTGCTGAGCAATTGAAATGACTCTACCAGCTCCCTTTGTGATGAAATCTTGAGCCAATCTTTCTTTTTCATTTTTATATACTTTATTTCATTAAATATTCCCCAATTGCACTAATTTTTAACTTTCATTTTTAAAAATTTTGAGTTCCAAATTTTGTCCTTCCCTCTCACCCTTTCCCCATCACTTAAGAAGGCAAATGATAGGATATCTGTCATATGCATGAAGTCATGCAAAATATATCTCCACACTAGATATGTTACAAAAGAAAACACAAATAAACAAGAATAATGAAGAAAGTGGAAAAATATGCTTAAATCTGCATTCAGAGTTCATTAGTTCTCTCTGGAAGTGGAGAGCATTTTTCATCATGAGTCCTTTGGAATCATCTTGGATTATTGTATTGCTAAAAATAGTTGTCATTTGCAGTTCCTCATCATACATACAATATTGCTGTTACTGTGTACAAGGTTCTCCAAGGTTCTGCTCACTGAGAAGGAAAAGTAGAGATACGCTTGTATAGCTCTATTTGGATGCTAGGCTATTCAGTGCATATATTTAGTATTGATATGATTTCATTGTTTCTGGTGTCTTTTAGCAACTTGTAGTTTCTCTGTTTATCTCTTTCAATTAAGTTGACTTTTCCTTTGCTTTGTCTGAGATCATAATTTATATCTCTGCCTTTTTTTGCTCCATATGAAGTATAATTGATTCTGTTTCAGCCTCTTATTATAACTTTAAGTATCTCTTAGTTTTAAATGTGTTTCCTATAAATAATGTATTGTTGGATTTTTGTTTCTAATCCATTCTACTATCTGCTTCCATTTTATGGGTGAATAATTCCTGCTCACACTGACATTTATGATTAGTAATTGAGAATTTGGCTCTATTTTCTTTTGCTCATCTTTCTCTTTTTTAATCCTCTCCTCTTGCTTTGATTCTGACTACTGCTTTCCTTTATTTACCCTGCTTTTATCAGCTTCTCTTTTCTCTTATGTCATTTCATCACACTACTTTGTTATATAAAATAGATCCCTGTAACCAACTGAATGTGTGTATATTTTTCCCTCTTTTAAACACTTTAGAAGATTCAAGAGTTGCTCACCCTCCCAACATTTTACTTTGTACAATTGCCTCTTTTTGTGTACCTCTTTTATGTGAGATGATTTTCCTCTCTCTTTCCTTTTCCCCTATACATCCCTCTTTCTCACCTATCTATTTTTTTAAATGCCATCCCAACATGATCAAGTTACTCTCATGTCTCCTGTTTAAGTAGAAGACTTCTAACTTCCCTAACAATGATTCTTAAGAGTTACATATATTATTTTCCTATAAAGGAAAGTAAACTCTTTTATCTTATTTGAGTATGTTATGATTTCTCTTTCAGGTTTACTTTTTTATACTTCTCTTGAGTATTGTTTCTGAAAGTCAGGTTTTCAACTGTGAGCTGATCAACCAAGATGGAAAGCAATTTGGAATTATTCCCAAAGGCCTACAAAAATGCACATACCCTTTGGCCCAGCAATATTGTTCTAGGACTGCCCAAAGAGATCATAAAAATGGGAAAAGGTCCCACATGTATAAAAATATTTATAGTAGCTCTTTTTGTGGTGGTCAAGAACTAGAAACTGAGAAGATGGCCATCAATTGGGGAATGGCTGAACAAGTTGTGGTATATGAATGTAATTGAATACTATTGTGCTATGAGAAATGATGAGCAGGAGGACTTCAGAAAAACCTGGAATGATTTATACGAACTGATGTTGAGTGAAGTGATCAGAACCAGGAGAACATTATACACAGTAACAGCCACAGTGTGTGAGGACTATTTCTGGTAGAACTAGCACTTTACAATGATGCAAGGACCAAAAATATTCGCAAAGGACTTTTAAAGCAAAATGCCATCCACATCCAGAGAAAGAACTATGGAATCAGAACACAGAATGAAGCAGACTATTTTCCCTTGTGTTATGTTTTGTTTTGGTTTGTTTTTTCTCATGATTTCTCCCATTTGTTTTGATTCTTCTAAGCAACGTGACTAATGTGAAAATGTGGTTAATAAGAACATATGTGTAGAACCCACATAAGACTGTGTGCCATCTTGGGGAAGGAGGGGAAAGGGAGGGGGAGAAAATCTAAGGTTTATAGAAGTGATTGTAAAAACCTAAAAACAAATAAACTATTTAAAAAAAAACAGAAAGTTGGGTTTTTCTGGTATTTTCATCAGGAATAATTGAAAGTCCCCTGTTTCATTAAAGATCACTTCTTTTTCCTTGAAAGATTATGCTCATTTTTTCTGGATAGGTTATTCTTGGTGATAATCCTAGATCTTTTGCCTTCTGAAATATGATAATCCAAACACTCCACTTTTTTTTAATATGGTAACTGCTAAAAGGTATGTCTGACTTGATTAGATTATTTAACTTCTGATGAGTTTTTAATCTATGCTTCCAAGGTGTTTGATTGAATATAATTTTTAATCACATTATGATATGATTTTTCTGCCTCTCAACATTTTTTGTGATGTTTTCATGTTCCAATATATGGTATGTTTTTATAAATTGATTTGTACAACTGGGACAAAAATATATTTCTATTCCTCTTTAATTTTCTTCAAACCTCTATATATTTTATATGCATACTTAATATTCTTCTAAAAATCATTTCATTAACTTTTTCTTATTTATGTTAAGGTTAGATTTAGTTCTAAGAGGGAGGGTAAAATGACTTTCCCCTACTAATTTAGCTTTACTGTTTATTTCTTCCTCTAATTGAAGTAACTTTTCCTTTAAGGATTTGGAAGAAATCAATGCAGCCAAGATCAGAAGGGAAGCAAGAAACTGTAGTGGAGGGATATTTATGGATAGTGTCTCTAAGGCTTCATTTCTCAAATATATGAAGAACTGAATCAAATTTATTAGAATATGAGATATTCCCTTGAAAAAATGATCTAAGGATATGAAAAAAGTATTTTCAGAAGAAGAAATCAAAGTTATCTATAATAATATGAAAAAATTGCTCTAAATCACTATTGATTAGAGAGATGGAAATTAAAAGAATTGTGACATGCTACCTCACACTTTTAAACTGGTTAATACTAGAGAAAATGAATAATTACACATGTTGAATGGGATGTGGAAAAATAAGGACATTAATCCACTGTTGTTGGAGTCATGAACTGATCCAATGATTTCAAAGAGCAATTCAAAGCCATGTCCAAAACTTTATAAAACTACGTTTACCCTGTCCTGTGATCCATTAATAAAGTCTATGTCCCAAAGACATCACATTAAAGATAAAGCAATATATATATACATATATATGTATATATATATATATATATACGTATATATATGTACAAAAATATTTATAGCAGGTTGTGTGTGTGTGTGTGTTTTGTCAAAGAATTGAAAGTTGAGGGGATACCCATCAATTGGAAATAGCTGAACAATTGCGATATATATCTGTGATGGAATACTGTATAATAAGAAATGGTGAGCTAGATGCTGTATTCTTAATGTATTGTTGTATTTTTAATGTATTTTTGCTTTCCCATCTATTAATAAGCCCAAGTGATGAACTTAAGTCACATGGAAGTTTGAGTCACATGAGTCTGTGTTAGGAGGAGTTTGCTAAATGGGTGGAGCAGGAAGGGTGAAGCAGAGCTGAGAAGAAGTTGATCACAGCAGTTCAAGCTGAGGGAGAGAGAGGAAGCAGGGAGTGAGCTGTGAGTGGGGGGAAGACTTGGGTTGGGATTGTTGGTGTCCCCTATATTGTTATTGTCTGTAGATTTCTTTGTTGCTATGATGAATTTGCTTTCTGGTGTTAGGATTTGGCTTTCTAGTATTTAAAAAAATGTTTTGGCTCTGTCTTCCATGTGGAGAGTCTGTTCTATTTTGTGATTCAGAATTGTGCTGATATATTCATAGTCAGTGTAGGCTGTGTGAATATTGCCTTGACCCTACAGATGCTTTCAGGAAAAAAAAAATCATAAAAGACTTGCACAAATTCATGCAAAATGAAATGAATGGAATAAGGGAAACATTGTGCACACTGAATGAAATAGGTATTCTTTGCAATACAAAGATCCAAGACAATTCTGAATAATTTGTGATGAAAAAATTGCTATCCATCTCCAGAGAAAGAAGTGATGGCATCTGGAAGCAGATTGATACATACTCTAAAAAGCAAAAAAACAAACAAACAACTTTTATTACTTTTGGTTTTTGTTTTGGGGGGATGTTCTGTATTTTCTTTTGCAATATGGCAGATATGGAAATATATTTTGCATGACTATACATGTATAATCTATATCAAATTCCTTGCATTCTCAAGGAGGGCAGATGGCTGAAGGGAGAGAATTTGAGATTCAAAATTTAAAAAAAATGACTTAAAATTTTTTGTTTAAATGTAATTGAGTAACAAATAACATTAATTTAAAAAAAAATATTACCTTTAAAATAAAGGCAAGAAAATAATGTGGATGCTATTAATCTATTTCTTAACCAGCACAAAATTACTGTGGCAATATCTAGTAAATCTAGACCCTATCCTTCTTAGTATTTTAAAAATTATTTTCCTTGAGATTCTTAATCTTTTCTTCTTTTAGATGTACTTTATTTTATACATTTCAAAGTAATTATTTTATTAGGATGGTACTGAATATGTTAAATAATTATTGGATATTATCATTTATAACATATTGACTCATTCATTCCATGAGCAAATAATAATTTTCTAATTATTTAGGTCTGCCTTAGCTTCCATAAACCATGTTTTGTTATTGTACTTACTTATAGTTCTTTATGTACTTTGAAGATAAAATTTTGAAGCATTTCATGCATTCTATAATTATTTTAAGTATAATTTATCATTTCTTGGTAAAATGCAGAAATTTTATTGTGGATTGATTTTAAATCCTACAACTTTCATGAAGTTATTATTTCAATTACTTGCTAGTTGGCTCTCCAGGGTTCTCTACACCGTTGTATTATCTGCAAAAACGAGATAATTTTACTTTATTTTTCCCTCTGCTTATTCCTTTGATTTCTTTCCCCTCCATTTTATTGCTGTAGCTTGCAGGTACTCCACAGGAGACATCCACATGAACTCAGACAGCAATATGTCAACAGAAACATTAAATAAAACATGGAATCATGCATACTTTTATAGAAGTTGAGGGATTCCTGACAATTCAGAATCAGTTCTTGGCAACCCACCCCTCCAAAAAGGGGTTACCCTTACAAAGTACAGACTTATCCAACAAAACAGAAGTAGGCAAGTCAGTTTTTGAATCTTTGTAAGATATCATAAGATGTCATAAAAATTAGCACCTATCAAGTACTTAGTGAGACATGGCATGTTTTTAAGAATTATACTTGAGAATCTCATTATCTCTCAGGGACGTACAGATGACAAATGCACATAATGAAAAATATTGAACTTAAATATCCTTGAGAACTCAATCAATGAAGTTTATTATGTCTAGAACAGTATCACAGGCAGAATAGTGTCTTGCTATGGCCTGCAATTTCTCTCAATTGAACTTTTCACAGTTTCATTGGATTTTGATCCATTTTGATGCAGGAGATTAAATGGATCAAAAAACAAGAACATTATAAAAGATATCTCTGTTAAAGTGTTCATAATCTTTAAGCTATGTGGAATGAAAATCTTCAGCAGAAGAAATCAGAATACTATTAGAACAGTATGAGATATATTTCATGCCTATTTATCTTCCTGTTTGATGCTGGAGTTGTGCAGAGGAGCTTCCAGTTAACGTACTAAGCTAGTTACTAAGTAGTAGGTAAAAATGTTTCACAGAAGAAAAAAACAGGACTTTACATTTTTCAGATATGTCTGAAACACCTTACATACTTGGTCATCACTGTGAAAATACTAGTATTGATTTTAAACCAAAACACATTTTGAAAGTCTTAGCAAGGAACTGGGATAGAAGTTAATCTCCAAGGAGAAAAGCGAATAAGCATGCAAAATTACACATGCACACACACACACACACACACACACACACACACACACACACACACACACACACACGGCAATCTAGTTTCAAAATGGAGTCATTTGGGTCAAGAGAAGGAAGATACTAAACCCCTCTCTCTTTGCCTCCACATTGTAAAATAGCAAACAATCAACCACAAAAATGATGTGAGCTGAATATTTGCTTTATAAATACTCCAAACAAGAGAAATCTAAGAAAAACAAAGTCATGCAATTAGCAAAGTAATGAAATCAGTCTTTTTGTCTCCCCAACACAATTGTTTGAATAAATAGCAACAAAGATTTCAGAAAAAAATAGAATAAAGAGGGATTTTCAAGCAATAAAACAATAACAAAAAAGGACCAAGCAGTCTAAACATTTAAGGAGGTCTTCAGGAGTCAGAAGATAGAATAAAAGAAAAAAATGAATTAATAATGTATTTCATAAATTCCATCTTTTCCTTGAGGTGAATCACTTTCCTTTTGTTGTATCCATAAAGGATCGATTAATTGAATTGCAAAGAAACATAGAAAGCAATATATTAATTTTGTGAAATTTAGATTTGTTTAATGTGAACAAATCTGACAAAAAGATTTTAAAAAGAAAGATGCATGATGGCATCTGAATGGGAATATTAGAGAATTAATGTAATTCTCAGCATTACATAGTACCATTATACAACAAATGTGATAGACAAGTGATAAATTATGGATAAATATTTATATATATGTATAAGTTAAGCAGATGCTTGAGAGGTAGAGATGCAAATTAGTCTAAATATTCTATAAAGGAGCTGAGAATTATATGAAGCAAGTGGCTAATTTTTCCATACACTTTGCTACAAAGGTCACACATAATAATAACTACTGTTTCTATAGTAGCCACTATGCTCTTGGCACTCTGCTAGATACTTTTCAAATATTCTCTTTATTGATTCTCACAACAATGCTGAGAGACAGGTGTTATTATTGTTCCCATTTTACTGAGGATATATATGCCAACAGAGTTGAAGTGACTTGGCCAAGGCTACCCATCTAGGAAATGACTGAGCATAGATTTGAATTCAAATATTCCTGATTCCAAGTTGGTCACTCTATGCACTCTGCCACCTAGTTGCCCCAGTATAAACCGATACTCCTACATATATTCCCAAATGAGATGAAGTATAAAAACAATAGTTCTACATGTACTTAAACATTCATGGTGATACTTTTTGTGATAACAAAAATGTGAAATAAAATGAATGCCCATCAATTTGGAATGAGTAAACAAATTTGTCAGATAAATGTAATAAAAATACTGTTGTGTCATAAGAAGTATACATACACACATATATACATATTCATGTACGTATACATATGTATGTATATGTATATATTAAAGAAGCCCAGGATTATTGATGCACAGTAAAATAACCTGAAACAGGAAAATTACTTACTTGAGAACTCGAACCACATAGATGGAAAGAAAATTAAAACAAACACAATACTGTGCAACTTAAATGATAAACTTTGATCCTAGAGAGGAAAAGACAAATTGTACTTTTGCTTCTGTGGAGAAGATATGGAATGGTTATGAAATACTAGAAGCAATATCAGATGTGACCAATGTATCTTTTAGTTTGACTTAACATTTTTTGTTTCTTTTTGATGAGAGAAGACATCAGGAAGGGAGAGGTGCAAGAATATGTTGATATACCTCCATGATGAAAAAACAAAAGATAGAAATAGGTACTATATTTGTGATATCGTTGCTTAAGGAACTCATAGGTGAGGAAATTCTCTCTACCAGTGCACACTGGTGTCTTCTTTGCAATTTTTTATATTAATTTATTTTCAATGTTCCAAAATCGCTACTATACAACCTAGATTTTTTCTTTCCCTCTATCTCCCTCTCTCCCCCTCTTTTCCATCCCTGAGACAGCATACAATTTTATATAGGTTCTATACATACATTCCTATTAAATACATTTTCACCAGAGTCATGTTGTATGGAAGAATTAAAATGAATGAGAGAAATCATATAACAAACCAAAACATAAAACAAAAGAAAATGATCTGCTACAATCTATGATTGAATTCCATAGCTCTTTCTCTGGTTGTGAACTTCTCTGCAATTTATAGACTAAGATGGCTACCTATAGAACTTTAAAGTTAAGAAATTTTTCCACAATCCATATGTCAGAGATTGAACTTGACTTCAGTACTTCCTAGCCTCAAGGCCAACTCTCTATGCATTCTGTCACACTGAGCCATCTAACTGATATGACCCTGGAAGAGTGAGGTGGATAACTTTGTGCACTCCTGCTTCACTTAAATCCAATTCACTTGCAAGTCAAGGCATCATTCTCCTGATGTTATTGGTCCACTTCTGGGATAATGGGTGAACAACAATCTGTTAACAGTAGTAGCTGCCCCATTGGGGACCCAACTTGCCAGTTCCTGTTGGGCAATGCTGCCATGTCTTTCCTTCTTTCCTTCCTTTCTTCCTTTATTTCCTTCCTTCTCCCTTCATCTTCTCCTTCTGTCCATATGGGTAATCATACCCTTACATGGGGGTGTTCTGTCCAAAAGAATATAAATCTTGATCTCTTAAATCCTTGAAGATATCTTGGGGTTTGGGAGCTAGATTTTTTTCTTCCTGTATTATTTATTCTATCTTTTTTTGTAAAAAAAAAAATGGAACATTTAACTCTTTTGCCTCATGTAGTTCTCATTTATGATTTCTTGAAGTAGAACTCTGGAAAATCAGGTTTTGATAAAGCCCATTGGGATTCAAATGGAGCTGCCTGAGTGTGCTTTTAAACCCAAATCACTCTGGCCCTCATTGATTGGACAGTAACAGGTCCAGCCCAAGCCTCACTTCCTTATGATTTGGGTTTTGACTGCTCAGGATGAGTGTAAAAAGTAACTATTTCTGTTCTGGGCAGAAATCCTTAGGGTCTTCCCTTCCTAGATCGATTCTTTTGAGGAGCAAACTAGTTGATCTTTTGTCTAAATTTTTGCCTAGAATCACTGAATTGGGTGTTGCCTCAGACAAACTGACACCTGGGAAAGACCTTAGTTTAAAAAGGCCAACATCTCCCACTGTATCTATGTTCTGACCTGTGTCTTGCCACTGGACTTGCCACTGGACTTAGATGACTCTGGAGGAGAGAGTAATTCTAAGGACTTTGTACAGTCCCATATATATTAAATATAATATGTATAGGTAGTTTTTTCCATTTTATCTTCTGCCTTAGACTGTGAGCTCTTTGAGAGCAGGGGCTATATTTTGCCTTTCTTTAGGTCACCAGAGATTAGCAAAGTTAGATGGTCTAACTAATCAAATGAAGAAAATTCAAGAAAGACCTTCAACCTATTGACAGACATATGGAAGACCATGAACAATAGACACATGGAATGGACAAGAATTAATGTATTGCATTTAGCATCACTGAAAGTAATATTCACATTAAAGAAATAACAAATTATCTGGAAACTGAATATTCTTCCAATAATGTGATATGATTATGAATGATGGAATACCACAATCTCATAACAATGAAAATTACATATACCTCAAAGGTCAATGCAAAATAAAACAAAAACTCATTACTTACTTCTGGCAATTATTCTAGGTCCTAGGAATATATGTACAAAAGTTAAACAGTCCTTGGCTTCAAGTAGTTACCATCTAAGAGGTAGAAATAAAAGGAGCGCTCATCAAGGAAAGGACATTTTGTCTACAGTCACAGAAATGCTAAACACAAAAATAGAACATTTGATTTTCATATTTTTTTCCAAAATTATGTGGATGTTGGGTGTCATTAAGATCATTATCATGATTATTTGTATTACAAAACTGGCATAAGAGGACATCAAGGACATATATCAGTAGAAATGGAGGTGTGCTAATTATATTGTTAGAGTGAGGGATAACAGATGGATGACCAAAATGTTGTCCTGATATCTGTAAAATATTAAATAAATTAAAGAAGAGCCTTCCACATGGTCATTTGATATACTGTTGATGATTTTTAAACAGACTTTGGACTTAGGTTGCATAGGTCTAGATGGGCTGCAATGTGCCCCATTGGCAAGTAGGAGATTTCCTTCTATTAAATCAGTTTCCTCTAAGTGTTCACATATCCCTCTATATAAATGAAAGCATGCACACTACCATATATATATGTCTGTGTGTGTGCGTGAGTGTGTGTGTGTGTGTGTAAAGTAAAAAGAAGTATTCAGTTCAATAAATGTCTAATTGATACCCAATAGAAATCAGTTTTGAAAACAAGATTCAAGCTTAATAAACTGTCGTTCTTCAGGGGTACGTTCACCAGATAATGGTAAGGGAATAACTGAAATATACTCTGTTGCTCATTTTCAGTTGGCAAAGCTATTCTGTTGAGGAAGGGTTTGTGGTAGTGGTAATTCACTTTTCTTTGTTTTCATATAAAGTCTTATGGCTTGTCCATTGTTTCTATATATTCTGTCTCCAATTCTTGAAGAATGCTCTTGAAAAGACTTGAAACAATTTAGGTTTTCAGCATTAGTCTTATGATTTGTAATTGTTTGATTTTATTAATTTTGTGAATAGTCACTAAACTATACATTTTATCTAAGAATTGCAGCCCCCCTTTTAAGCTAAGACCTATGCATAATTTGTCTAGAATTCATCATGAAGAAGGTTGCTACAGAAAATTTGGAGTAATCAGTCTGCTTTTGTTACATCTTTCTTTTCCTTTTCTCATTCATTCCTCAAAACAAAGAAGATATTATTTGATGATTTGGGCAAAATATCCCTTTCACAAGTTCCACTGATATGCCAATTATCAAACACACCGTCTGGATTTCAAAAATACCATTTGTTTAGGTTTCTGCAGTATTAGTTTAGCAAATATATAACATGAATTTCCATTTCTTGGGCTATCACTTAGTATTGACTAAAATCACTATTCATTGCATTAAATATATTATTCAGGAAGTGCTAGCTGTGTGTAGGTAATGTAGATTAATGGATTGAAGCCTTGAAGTCCAGGTTTCACATGCTACCTGTGTGACTTTAGATAAGTTATTTAACCTCCCATTCATCTAAGCATCTCTCCAATTCTATAAGCTGCAGAGAAGTGCCAACCTGCTTTGATAGAGGAAGTTGTTTCACAGTCACTTCCCCACACAAGTTTCCTGTGCCAGTAAAATCTCAGGTCTAGTTGCTACTCCTATAGTGTACTAAACTTTTTGCTAGGCACCCAGGGAAAAGCAAAAATTAACCCTGCCTATGTAAAGCATACAGTCTACTTATATGTATATAACAGATAGCAATAACATATCATCATAGGATATGTATTAATGATCTATAAAACAAAAATATTGCATAAGGCATGGCTTGTATATCTACAGTTTATGTGGGTCAATTCTCTTTTATGACCTCTACTCCTTTGTGAACTCATTAATTCAATGTTTTCTGAGAAACTCCCGAGTTGGTTGCTGAGGAATATAAATACCCAGTTCCTATCCTAAAGGAGTTTAAAATTGAATTGTTCAATCATTCCCAACTCTTAGTGACCTCATGGATTTTCTTGGTAAATATATTGGAGGAGTTGCCCATATCCTTTTTTGATGTTTTCCCATTTTACAGATGAGGAATTGAGGCAAATAGAGGTTAAGTGACCTGTCCATGATCACATAGACAGTAAGTATCTGAACCTGGGTTTAAACTCATCTTCCTGACTCGAGGCCCAGTGCTCTATTCATTGCACCATCTAGAAGACCACAAACCTAGTACAGGGAGTAAAATATGCATACAAATACTACAATACAAAATGGCTTTTGACAAGTGCTTTAAAAACAATGCATAGGAGTTCATTTGAAAAAAAGAGAGCTTATGGTCAGGATATTGTGAGAAAAATTCATTGAGATGGCAGCTCTTTAATGTAAATATGGATAAACTTATGGTCACATAAGACATCTACAAATGCCTCCAAGTGATAAATTTAAAATATAGTCACCCCCAAATTGAGCAGAGCATCTATCTGTGAAAGTTTGTACAACTCTCAATTCTCCTTTAGGAAACAGAAAATAGCTCAAGGGCAATTAAGAATGAGTTATCTCTTCTTTTAAGGCACTTGGATGGAATATAAGTAGAAATAAGTGATAAAATACTTATGAAGTGGGTGGGGTGATGGAAAGAGAGGAGGATCAGATTTCCATTTTGCTATGAAGTACTGAGTTCCAAGGTCTTGGTTAATTCTAAATATTAATGTCTGTAATATTCTACATAAAGTAATTTATTTGGGAAAAAAGGAAGCCAATTGATTTCAAATGATGAACCCAAAGATTTGTAAAAATATAATAAAGGTCATATGACTTGTGTCTTAGGTGAAGAAGACAATGTTTCATGCATAGAGAAAAATTAATAAAATTCTCTGTAAGGAAAGATTCCTCCATTAAAGTCCTATTCCAGTGTTTAATCACTACTCCCAAATGTAGGACTATAGAATAAAGATCTTCCAGGTCAGATCAAACTGAAAACCATTTTGAATATGGGGCTGGTAACAGACCATATATGTCCATCATCTGAAGGACAAAGCAACTACATTCTAAAAGGTTCATCATCAGAACCATGGGTGGCTACAGGATTACTGATCTAGAGTTAAAAGGAACTTTAGAAGATATCTAGTCCAACCCCCTAGCGTTAGAAATGAGGAAATTGAGACCAAGAGGGGTAAGCTGACTTGTCAAAGGCCACAAAAGCAACAAGTGCCACACAAGGATTGAGTAATAGATAAATATTTAAACTAATTCCATCTGACTCCAAATCAAGTACCTTTTGGAGAACTTACTCTCTTTAACCATAAACTCACCCCTTCTCCTAATTTCTCTTTTTATACTTTGTTTTGTAATTTCTTGGTTTCTCATAAAGTCATTAGCTTCCATCTGCTCCATTCTAATATTAATTTTAAAGAACTATTTTCTTCAGTGAGGTTTTGAGCCTCCTTTTTCCATTTGGCTAATTCAACTCTTTAAAGCATTCTTCTCCTCATTGACTTTTTGGGCCTCTTTTGCCATTTGAGTTAGTCTATTTTTAAAGGTGTTAATTTCTTCAGCATTTTTTTTTTTGGTCTCCTTTAGCAAGTTGTTGACTTGCTTTTCATGATTTTCTTGCTTTGTCCTCATTTCTCTTCCCAATTTTTCCTCCACCTCTCTTACTGATTTTCAAAATTCTTTTTGAGCTCTTCCATGGCCTGAGATCATCACATACTTATTTTGAAGGTTTTGGATGCAGAATCCTTGACTTTTAGGTCTTCTTCAGGTGGTAAGCATTGTTCTTCCTCATCTGAAAGGATGGAAAAAAATGCCTGTTCTTCAAGGAAGTAGCCTTCTACAGTCTTATTTTTTTCCCTTTTTGGGGCATTTTCCCAGCCAGTTACTTGGCTTTTGAGTCCTTTGTCAAGAGGAGGGTATACTCTGGGGACTTGCAAATTCTCAGTTCCTCCAAGGTGGCAAAATCAAGGGAGAGGAGTTTACTTCTCTCTTGGCCTTTGCCCTGGTCTGGGTGGCATCACAAACTTTTCTGCCCTGGATCTTTGAAGCTGTCTTTGGTATTTGTGGGATGAGCAATCTGGGAACTGCAGCTGCTGCCACTGCCAGAGATTCTGCCCCTGAGGCCTGCTCATGCCACATGACAGAGACTGGGCTGTGCTCCACTCAGAGATAGGTGTGATAGAGCTTTTCTGCCCAGAGTCTGTGAGTGGGGTTCCCTCTCCACAAGTGCCTCCAGTTCCACCACACCAGCATGCTCCTCCTCACCCCAGGGCTGCGATTTAGGGCTGAGATCAACAACTTGATTCCCCCATGGTCTTTAGGTGGAGGGCTCTTAAAATGGATGTTGTGCTGTGGCTACTGCTGCTGCCCTGGGGCCTCTGGGGCCAGACTGTGTTGACTTCTCTCCTAGATGAAAGGGCTTTCTCACTGACCTTTGAAGCTGTCCTTGACATTTACGGGTTGACTAAACTGGGAACCTCAGATGCTGGTAGGAATTCGGCCCCTGAAGCCTACTCACACCAAGCAGCCAAAGCTGGACTGCACTCCACTCTGAGCCTGGTGCAATTCCTGTCTGCTTTCTAGGCTGTCTTGAGTTGGAAATCTCTTTCATTCTGTTATTTTGTGGCTTCTGCTGCTCTAGAATTTGGTTAGGGTCAGGGTAGGACAACTAGAGTAGGTACTTCTTTCTACTCTGCCATCTTGGCTCCACTCCTTCCTTGATAATTTCTTGAAAAATGCTATCCAAGTACTCCTTTTGATTACATTTTTCAGGCAATCCAGTGATTCTGACATTGCCTCTCCTGGATATATTTTCCAGGTCAGTTATTTTTCTCTATGAAGTATTTTCATCTATTTTTTCATTCTTTTCAACTTGTTTGATTGATTCTTATTGTTTCATAGAGTCACTAGCTTCTACTTGTCCAATTCTCACTTTTAAGGAGTTGTTTTCCTCAGTTAATTCTGTACTTTCTTTTCTATTTGGCCAACTCTACTTTTCAAGCAATTGTTTTATTTTTCCAAATTGTTGATGCCTTTTTTCATAATTCTCTTGAATCATTCTAATTTATTTCCACATCATTCTTCCACCTCTAATATTTAAGTTCCTTTGTGAGCTCTTCCATGAGGTCTTTTTGGTCTTGAGACCACTTCCCATTTCTCTTTGGGTTTTTGCCTACATATGTCTTGATATTTTTGTCCCCTTCTGAGTTTTTTTTTTTTTTATCTTCCCTGCTCCATAACAACTTTATGTGGTCAGATTCTCCTTTTTTGGTTGTTTTTGCTCATCTTTTTGGCATTTTTTTCCTTTCTTTTAAATTAATTCTGCTTCTAGTGTGGAAGGGGCACTAGCTCAGACTTCTTTTGCTAGGAGCTGCTGGCTTTGGCTGTTTACCTGTTGTTGCACTGATGTTGGCCTGAAGCCAAAGGAAGACCCTTGTTTCTGGTGCTTTGCTGAGGGGGTATAGTGGCGATTATTTGATATTCCTGGAGGACACAGCTTATGTGGTGCTAAGCTGAGTTCCCAGTGCTGCTGTCTGGCATGTGCTGAGGCCAGTGAGGTGTCTCTGCATTGACAACTGCCTTTTTGCCCTGAAGCTACACTGAAGCATGTGGTGGTTTCAGAGCTGGCATCTGTCTATTCTCTATCTGTCTATTGATGGGTTATGTGTGGAGTGCCAGTGCTGGTATCTACTGATTTGCCTAGGCACCTGTAGAGTTGATATCTGCCTATTTGCCTGGGACTACTCTAAAGTATAACATGGTCTGGAGCTTCCTGTTTGCCTGAGACTGTGCTGAGAATGTGGAGGGTCCTTTTCTTGGTGTTTGCTTCCTCCATCACATTGCAGCTCAGGACCTACTGCTAGTTTCCTGAGGTAGGGGTTGATGAGGCGAGCTTTCCTGCTGGCTTGCTATGACTTCCTTTTTTGGACTTTACTCCCCTTTTACCTGACTGAGATAGATCTTTCATGCAGATCTTCCAACTTTCTTGGGCTGAAAGATTATTTCACCCCATCTTTTTACTGCTTCTGCTCTTCCAGGATTTGTTGTGGGGCACTATTTTGTGGTTGTTTTGGAGGTGAATATGTTAATGTTTTGGAAACTTCGTTCTTAAATTGCCATTTTGGCTCCTGGAAGCATAATGTCCAAGTCCATTGTTTTATAAACCTTGTCACCTCACTGCCAAGGTTCTAAATAACACCACCAGATGACCTACAGGGCAGAGCTACAATTTATTTTAGCCAAAGAAACTCTAGAAGACATTCTAATAAGTCATGGAGGGAGGGCTAAGAACTCACTTTGTTGACAGATGGAGGTTCTACTTTGATGAAATCACATATCCTTGATGTCCAAGAGTATTTGGAAAATTAAATTGGAAACCTCCTTTGAGTCAAAGTTCTCTGCTCTGTTTTAGGAAAAATGTTCTTAAAAATAAACATTGCCTACACAGAACGACAGATAATAGATTCTCTGAGCTTTCTTTGATCATGTGCATTATTCTAATGTAAAAACAAATGTCTTTGAACAGCACTATTGAAACATCGAATACATAGTTTAATGAAACTTATGTGGACACAGAAGTCACTGTCTTCATTAGTAATTCAAGGTTAAGAGGCTTAAGACAAAAGGAAAAGTAATTTTGTTTTGTAACATCACCTTTGTTCTCAATTTTACCTAAAACCTTAAGGCGTTTTTTTATAGATTATTGTCTGGTGATGGACTGAGTCATTAAATGAGTTAATAGTAATTTTTTTCATCTATTTTCTCCCTACAAGAGTATTACATTTTATATTCATGGATATCATTAGTACTGGAATATAGTAGATATGATGACCTCTCCATAGAATGCAAGGAAATTAAATCTATATCCTCCACAATTCTTTGATTAGCACCTGCCATGTGAGATAAAGTAGTTAGTGGATGTAGAAAACCTGGATTCATATTCAGCGTCTACATCATATTGGCTGTGTGGCCCTGAGCAAGTCATAAATTCTCGTAGCCACCCAGGCAATTTCTAAGTTCCAGAACTACAAATTGCAAAGTATTTAGTGATTTGTGTATAGTAAAGATAATTTCCTCACTAGGAATTATTAAGAAAAAGGAAATTTCAGGTGCAGACTCATTCCTTCAAACCCCACAATTATGCAAGATAATAGCATTAGGTGCTAGGAATTAAAAAAAAAAATATCCTTTACCTCAAGGACCTTATATTCTACTGGATTGGTAGAGTAGTTATAAGTTAATGCAAGAAAATTTGAGGAATAATAATAACATTTAATGTTTATATAATGCTTGCTGTGTGACAGGTACTGTGCTAAATGATTTACAATTATTCTTTTATTTGATCCTCACAATTATCCTGAAAGATAGGTGCTAATATTATCTCTGTTTTGTAGATGAAGGAACTGAGGCAAAGGTGTGTTAAGTAAATTGCCCAGGGTCATACAATTACTAAGTGTCTGAGGATGGTTTTGAACTAAGTTCTTCCTGATTCAGAAAAGGAAGATAGATGATATAGAGGATAGAGTGCTGGACCTGGAGTAAGAAAGATGCATCTTTCTGAGTTCAAATCTGGCCTCAGACAGTTAGTTAATAGATGTGTTACCTTTGACAAGTCATTTAACCTTGCTTGCCTCATCTGCAAAATGAACTGGAGAAGGAAACAGCAAACCAATTCCAGTACCTTTGACATGAAAATCCCAAATGAGAAGATAACTGAAAATGACTGAGCAACAACTACCTCATTTCAGGCTCTTATAGTGCTAATCACAGCACCCATGGCAGCCCTAAATATCCATGCAGTTCTGAATCACAAAATATCACAGAATCTTCACATGAAAGACAGAACACAAACATTTATTCAGACCCTAGAAAGTCAAATCCATCATAGTAACAAAAAACTATACACAGTAACAATGCGGAGAATAACAACATCCCTAAGCCTTCCCCCTGCTAGGTTTCCCACAAACCAGCTCCATTAAACAATTCACAAACAGGCTTCCCTTAAACAAAATTCCCTTTTTCACACTCACAGCCAGCTTCAGGGTTGCCTGAATGCTTTAGTTCTGACTGCTCTCTCACTAATTTCCTCTCAGGTCTGCTTTAGCTCCACCTCTTCTTGTTCCATCAATTCAGTAAACTCCTCCCACCACAGGCTCCATGTGACTCAAACTCATGTGACTCAGGCTACCATGTGACCCACATGGGCTACATGGGTGTATTAATGAATATAAAAGATTTGCCCATTTTAATTATCATTACAACCCACTACTTTAATCACTATGTCACCTTGAAGATAACACTAAAACTTCAGGAGATCAGGAAAGATTTCTCATAAGATGCAGCATCTGAGTCTAGGCTTGAAGCTAGCTAAGGATTTTAAGAAATGGGAATCAGGAGTAAGTGCCTGAAAGAGTAAGGCAATTAAACAGGAGACTGAATGCCAGTTTGTGGATGTTTGCCTTTAAGCAATTCTAACCAAAATAAAGACTGTATTAATGGTAATATGAATATGTTTAGAAGGGTAGACTATAGTTGCACTATGAAAGATCAAAATGTTAAGTGGGGCATTTGTATTTTATTGTCAATTAGAAATCACTGAATATTTGTATACAGAGGGATGATACAATCAAGGCTCTGTCTTAAGATAATTTTGGCACTTTGTGGAAGATGGTCTGGTGAGGGGAATCATGGAAAGTAGTGAGATTCAACCATGTAGCTATTATAATAGGCCATGAGAGAAGAGTGAAATATGATGTTTCCCATCAGTGGAGAGAAGGTGATGGATTTGAGAAATATTGTTGAAATGGAATTAGTAAGATTTGGTAACTGACCGAAATGGGAGATGGAGACTGAAGAGTCAAGGATAATTCCGTACTTTTGAATTCAAGTGACGAGAAGAATGGTGATGCTTTCAGTAGAATAAATAATTGTGACAGAGGAGAAGGAGTATAGAGAGTTCTATTTTAGGAATATTGAGTTGGAGATTACCTTGGAACATAAAAGCAGAGATATGAAGAAGGCAGTTGGTGTTTTAGAAAGGAGATAAGAGGGAAGACATTTAACAATTTCCTTCTAGATAATTTTGTCCCTAACCTCAATTTGTTAAGTATAAAAGATTTATGTCTGAATTATCTGGAGTATTGTTTCAGTTTTCATCTCTCTTATGGTTCTGGAAACTTGATCATAAGGAAGACATAAAGTGGAATCTCCAAAGCAGAGAGTAGGAAGAGGTCCTTACATTCAGTTGCTCCCTTCAATGCATTTCAGAATTGGAAGGGACCTCATAGACCATCCAGTCAAGCTTATACCTGAACTGACAGGTGTGTAATACCAATTTCACAGGGTTATTATGACAGACAAATGACATAATATGTGTAAAAGTGCTTAGCATAGTGCCTGGCACAAAATAGGTGTTATATAAATGATTATTCCTTTCATCTCATCCTAATCAATGATTTCTTCTACAACATACCCAAGTATTTATCCAGACTATGCTTAAATGCTTCTAATTACTATTAAACCAACCTCACCTAAGGCAGACCACTCCCCCTTGTGGGTAACTCTAAGAAAAGTTTTCCTTTTTGTAGACCTTTAGGCATAGTTCCAAATTGCTCTCCAGAATGGTTGTATCAACTCACAGCTCCACCAACAATGTATTAGTGTTCCAACTCTCCCACATCTTCTTCAGCATTTGTCATCTTCCTGTTTTGTCATGTTAGCCAATCTGATAGGTGTGATGCGGTATCTTAGAGTTGTTTTGATTTGCATCTCTCTAATCAATACTGATTTAGAGCATTTTTATATGACTATCGATAGCTTTAATTTCTTCCTCTGAAAACTGCCTGTTCATATCCTGTGACCATGTATCCACTGGGAAATGACTTGTAATCTTGTACCTCTAACTCAGTTCTCTATATATTTTAGAAATGAGGCCTTTCTCACAGACACTAGTTGCAAAAATTCTTTCCCAGTTTTCTGCTTCCCTCCTAATCTTGATTGCATTGGGTTTGGTTGTACAAAAACTTTTCAGTTTAATGTAATCAAAATTATCTATTTTTCACTTCATAATGCTTTCTATCTCGTTTAGTCAAAAATTCATCCTTTCTCCACAAATCTGATAAATACACTATTCCTTGCTCCACTAATTTGTTTATAGTAATAATCTTTATACCTAGATTATATACTCATTTGGACTTTATTCTTGGATACAGTGTCAGTCGTTGGTCTATGTCTAGTTTCCACCAAAGTGTTATCCAGTTTTCCCAGCAATTTTTGTTGAACAATGAGTTATTATCCCAGAAGTTGGGTCCTTATGTTTATCAGACAGTAGATTGCTGTATTCATCTACTACTATGTCTTGAGTACCGAACATATTCCACTGGTTTACCCTTCTGTTTCTTAGACAATGCCAAATGGTTTTTATAATTGCTGCTTTATAATACAATTTGAGATCTACACAGCGAAGCCACCTTCCCTATAATTTCTTTTTTATTAGTTCCTTTTATATTCTGGACCTTTTGTTCTTCCAGATGAATTTTGATATTACTTTTTCTAGCTCTAAATAATTATCTGATAGTTTGATTGGTATGGCACTGAATAAGAAAATTAATTTAGATAGAATTGTCATTTTTATTGTATTAGCTCAGCCTATCCATGAACAACTGATGTTTTTCCACTTACTTAGATCTGACTTTATTTGTGTGAAAAGTTTTGTAACTGTATTCATATAGCCCCTGGATTTGTTTTGGCAGGTAGGCTCCCAAATATTTTATAGTGTCTACCCTAGCTTTAAATGGGATTTATCTTTTTATCTCTTGCTATTGGGTTTTTTTTAGTAATATATAGACATGCAGAAGATTTGTGTGGATTTGTTTTGTAACCTGCAGCTTTGCCAAAGTTGCATACCCTTTGACCCAGCAATATCACTTCTAGGACTATATCCCCAAGAGATCATGAAAATGGGAAAGGGTCCCACTTGTAAAAAAATATTTATAGCAGCTATCCTTGTGGTGACCAAAAACTGGAAATCAAGGGAATGTCCATCAATTGGAGAATGGCTGAATAAATTGTGGTATATGAATGTAATGGAATACTATTGTGCTATAAGAAATTATGAAGGGGAAGACTTGAAATTATGAAGGAGAGGCCCAGAAAGACTTATATGAACTGATGCTGAGTGAAAAGAGCAGAACCAGGAGAATTTTGTACAGAGCAACCAAAGTGTGTGAGGAATGTTTCTTGTAGACTTAGTACTACATTGCCATGCAAGGACTTCAATAATCCCCAATGATCTTTTAAAGTAAAATGCCTTCCACATCCAGGGAAAGAACTATGAAATTCAATCACAGAATGAAGCAGATCATTGTCTTTTGTATCATGTATTAGTTTGCTTTATTATTTCTCTCATTCATTTTAATTCTTCTATGCTATATGACTAAGGTGAAAATGTATTTAATAGGAATGTATGTGTAGAACCTATATAAAACTGTATGCCATCTTGATTAGGGAGTGGGGAGGTGGGGGGAAGGAGGACAGGGAGGGGAAAAATCTAAGACATATGAAAGTGATTGTAGAACACTGTAAAAAAAATAAAATTTAAAAAAAAATTAAAAATTTGAAAAAAGATAAGCTTTCCTTACATTTGATCCTTTGCAGAATGTCTAATTTCCTTTCCATATAGTAGCTCTTCAAGTGCTTGAAGATAAATGAATTGTCATGTAAAATCCTGTCCTTTGCAAGCTAAACAACCTTTGCCTTTCAGACTAATCCTTATATGGATTATGGCCTAAGTTTAAATCTGTATCCTATGCTAGTGATCTCCTTTAGAGGATCTCCAGCTTATCTATGATCTTCCTAGAATGTGAGAGACAGAACTGAACACAGCATGCTAGATGTGTTCTGACCAGGGTAGATTAAACCAAGTTTATTACAGTAAGACCTGAACACTTGTCTTTCTGCAGTCTCAATGCAGTCAAAGACCATAACAAATTTCTTACCTTTCATATCGTACTGTTTGACTCCAAATAGTGTTAGAGTATACTAAAATCCCAGTATCATATTTTCAGATGGATTATGATCAAACCATATCTTATCCAATCCTGTATTTACAAAACAGAATTTTTTGTACCAAAATATAAGATTTTACATTTTCCATTATCAAATTTCATCCTATTAAGTTTGGAAATGAATAGGTTTGCCTCACAGGAGGACTCAAGAAAGTCAATGAGTATCTGCTCTCTCTGACTGCCAGTGATTTATAAAGTTTCACAGTCAAAACTTAGCTTCAAGCTATCTATTTGAAAACTTGGAGTTTAGTAGTCCTAGAGGAACAAAACCATAGAATGACTGATTTCCTAAAAAGAAAAAAAGAAAGATGCATCCTAATTTGTTGAGATGATTGTGAACATTAATTTTGTCATCAAGTGATGCTTTTATGCCTCCTCCCTATACGTGAGCTGAAATTAAACAGCCATGTCATCTTTTATTTTATCCAAAGTATTGATAAAACAAAACAAAACAAAGCAAAAACAAATTAACAAAAATTTAGCAGCACAGGGTCAACCTTAGGCCCTTAGGCACTCCATTGGAGATCTCATTTCAAGGTAAAAACAATTCTTATTTCTGTATGACCATTCATTCAAATCCATTAAATTTTACTCTCTGATTGATATCACTGTATCTTTTATTTTTTACAATAATAGCATGAAAATGTGTGAAATACTTGATAAAGTCATGGCAAACTATATCTATGGTATTTCTTTGATCTGGCAGTGTAGTTACATGGTCTAAAAAGCAAATGAGGTTAGCCTGGTATTATCTCTTCTTTACGGAGCCATACAGTTCTTCATGATTATCATTTATTTTTCTAGATGTTCACTAACCATTCCTTTCAAAATATCATAGAATTTTGTCAAGAATAGAAGTCAAGCTCCCCATCTAACAGTGCTCTGGGGGCATTCCTATAATGTGAATTAAATCAGAACTATATCTATATCTATCTTTCTATCTATCTATCATATCATATCAAAATTTTGAGAAATTTTCAAAAGTGTCTGCTCTTTTCAATGAATTCTCATAAGCTATTCCTTTGCAGATCTTTCCCATCCTAGGTTTCCAGTTCTTGTAACTTAAACTGAACTTGCAATCCACAAAAATCCCTATATTATCCCCAGAGAAGGTGCTGCCTACATGTACCTTATGCATCTTATAACAGTAAAATTGATTTTGAACCCAAGTGGAAGAGGTGAAGTTTTTCTTTCTTAAATTCCATAAACCTCTCCATATTATCTAACCTTGTAAAGGTTTCTCTCACTCTGTTAACTGGTGTGTTAGATCTTATAACTTTGTATCTTTTATTTGATAAACACGTAAATTATGGTATTATCAATTGATATGGTATTTGCAAAGCACTTAGTACAATACCTGGTGCATAGTAAGTGATTAATAAATGTTTGTTTCTTTCCCTTTATCTGTCATGACTATTAAACTTAAATAGAAACCTTAAAACTGTATATTAGTTACCATAGAAAACCACAAATTATCATTATCCTTGTCATGTAGTATTTTTTAAATTTTTGTTAAACATTTCTTAATTACATTTTAATCTGTTGCCAGTCAGCAGCAGTTTTGTGCCAGTAACCCTGACAGGAAGTCTGACACTTCTGATGAAAGTCATTGTTGAACAGGAAAACATCAAATGTAAGTACTTATGTCACTCCAAGCCATGCCTCATTCTGAAGATATCAAACTATTGATGATTGCACTTTAAATTTCAAAGTTTAACCCCTATTTAACCTATTGAAATGTACAATGATCTAATTTATAACTAGCTTCTTCAAAAGAATTTCATGAAGAATTTTTCCAATGCTTTATTGAAATCTAGGTAAACTATATCTACATAAGCCTTGTTGCTTGGCCAAAATAGAAGTGAGATTAGTCTGGTATTAAATCTATTCCTAGATAGAGAGATAGATATAGAATAGATTGCATTGATATATTGATAAATACATAGTTCTTTCTCTCTCTTTCTCTGTGTATATGTGTTTCTGTGTGGGGCATATGAAGAGAGCCAGAAACAGAGAAATAGAGAGAGACCAATTCTGAATCTTATCAGTTTCTTTCTGCAGATGTTATATAGCCATAATATTAATAATTAATTTTAGAAACTCACCAGGGATCAAAATCAACTCTTCATTCTTTTTCCTTTTTTTTAAATCAATGAGATATTTGATTTTTTCCCGCTGTGACATTGCTTCAGTTTCTCATTATAATCTTTTAAAGGTTATTCTCAATTTCTGAGCAAAGCCATATATCTGTTTTGTCAGTACTCTCAGTAGCTAGTCCATTGGCACAGGTAACTTGTTCTCACCAAGGCACAGACTTGTTCTCTTACCTATCTTGAGACTCACTTACTAGCTAGACATTTTTTTCACTTTATTTCCACTCTAAAATTCAAAGATTTTTCTCCTAGGCAAAGAAAACAAAAACAAAACAAAACTTTAATAGTCATGCATTCTCTCCATTATCCATTGTAATCTTTTCATCCCCCATGAGTTAGTTGTCTTGGCCCTTCCCATAGCCTCTTTTCTCAAACGCTGCTGAACCAAATACCTTTTAAAAGAGCTATTAGTATTCCTTAATTTTCCTCCAAAAGCCTCAGCTCATTCCAAGCTCTAGCAGTCTTGGCACTTTTTTTTGGTAGAACCATTCAAAGTTTTTACGTATTTCCCCACTGCCTCTTATTACTTTTGTGTTCTGCATAATTAAAAAAGAAATCTATTATTGATTGATAAATTTTCTGTGGATCTCTATATCTGTTTCTTTAGACAATAGCCCTCTTTACTCCACATTGAAAATATTTCTCTTTGTGTCTTCATAATTTCATCTTTGACACATTTTAGACTATGATATTTTATCTATCCTACTTCTACACCCTTGGAAATTTTCTCTCTTAAAACTTGGAATATGTGTTAGAGAGCAATTCACTCTCTTTTTCTTTCCTATAAAAAATGTAAATTGGAAAGAGAAGTTCCCTCCAAGGTCCCCATTTTTTCCTATCCAGAAACTAATTCCTCTCTTTTGGCAAGAATTAGATCTAAATAAATATTCCCTCATTTGCTTCTCTATCTTTTACAGGATGAAATTAAAGATTAAAGCATTCTAGAACTCAATTCTTCTCTTCCTTTCTTTGTTACCACTTTTCAAGAGCTAGTGGAGGATTGGCAAGACAGAATACCTGAAGAGTTTATATAATGAATAAAGAATCCACATGGAAATGGATGATTCCCTCACAGCAGCACTCAGGAAGGTCAGGGAATATCTGCTCTGTGTGAGGACCAATTATTTGTTAAGTTTCACAGTTATAGCTTAGCTTTGACTTTTCTATTTGAAAATTTTCCTGGAGTTTAGTATGTCTAGAGGAAGAAAGTCAAAGATTGACTGACTTCCTAAAAAAAGAAAGCTAGGAAGGGAGGAAGGAAGGAAGAAAGAAAGAAGGAAAGGAAGAAAAAAAGAAAGAAAGAAGGAAGGAAGGAAGGAAGGAAGGAAGGAAGGAAGGAAGGAAGGAAGGAAGGAAGGAAGGAAGAAAGAAAGAAAGAAAGAAAGAAAGAAAGAAAGAAAGAAAGAAAGAAAGAAAGAAAGAAAGGAAGGAAGGAAGGAAGGAAGGAAGGAAGGAAGGAAGGAAGGAAGGAAGAAAGAAAGAAAGAAAGAAAGAAAGAAAGAAAGAAAGAAAGAAAGGAAGGAAGGAAGGAAGGAAGGAAGGAAGGAAGGAAGGAAGGAAGGAAGGAAGGAAGGAAGGAAGGAAGGAAGAAAATATTATCATGCCAGAAAGAAATTTGCCAGTACAGCACCTGGAGTATATTTTATAACTTGATCATTTAACAGTGATTCTATTGCTAGCATCCTTTCTCTATGTATTAACAAGCCAGTTATTGGTGTTTATGGACAGGACTTCAAAACAAAGTCAAAGCAACATTTGATTTGATGCCTAGACTGTATCTATGAGGTACACAAATGATATAATTGCTAGTCTTTGTTTTTAAGAATAGAAAGAGAAACACCTAAGGAGTACCAAATTACCCCCCAACTCCAACCACAAAGATAGAAATAAATCTAAAGTCATTGGTTATGGCCAATTGGTTTCACAGATGTGGATGTGAATGTGATTCAGTAGTTTATGTCTTTTGGAGGGAATCACCCCAATGAATACAATTCAACTAGTTTGAGTAGTAGTAAGAATGACAAGGACACATCTCTGTGATGAGGCTGAAGAAGTTCTTTCCCTCCCCCCCACCTTGTGTACCAAAATGTAACCAATAGAACCATGTCTGATACAAATCTCAAAAAGAATAAAAGCAATAAGTTATGAGAAAAAAATAGAAGTTTTCTGAACCATAGTGTTTTAATGAAAAGCAATTGAAGGGATAATCAGGTTAGAAAAAAATAACTATGGAAAACAAAATTCAACAAAAATTACCTACTTAGTTAATTTACTTACTCTTTGAATCATATATGCCTGGATATCATTCACAGGAATTTTAGAGTAATTCATATTTATGTTACCCTTTAATAATATTAGGTTTTAGCCATTATACTAGTGGCGAAGCATACAAAGACAAAATCAAAATTATTCCTCGGTTCCCCCATCAAAGAGTTTATATTCTGGAGTGAAGGTGAAGGAAGATGGCAAGTATATAGATACCAAAATATAAAACTTGTACAAGATCAAAATGAAGTAATTTCAGACAAGACTGAAATGATGGAGAACTATACATTCTAAACATTAGGACCTTTCAAAATTCATCAAAATAAGAATTATGCCCAAGAAATAAAACAATTTCATCTGTCTCCATATTCTTAGACACCAAAGCTATAAAAAAAAGATAATCAAAACAAAGAAGTTTAATCCCTGAACCCTCACTTGCTTATTTACCTCCCCTCACTCCTGACAGCTGGGCATTAGCTCAAAAAACTTCTAACATCCTGTCTGACAGATTATGGTGATTCAGCCAAGAAATTATTTGTCATCAACAAGATGAATTTATTCCAGAAATGCAAGGCAAGTTCAACATTAGGAACACAACAATTCAATTGTATAAAATATAAAAGTATACAAAATGATATAATTACCTCAATAGATGCAGAAAAAACACTTGACAAAGTAAAATATTCATTTAAGCTTAAAAATCCTACCAAGCATCGGCATAGAGAAAATATTTTTTAACTATATAGATTACCTGGGAGAGAATTTCTTGATAAGAACTGAAAAAAAAATAGAAAGCAGTCTGACTGAAATTAGTCTTTGACTAATATCTGACTATACTCTAAATGAATACAAAGACAGAAGAAAATCAGTTCATACTTTTTATAACTGCGCATATGAGTTGTACTGTTAACCAACGAATCTATACATATAGAAGAAATCACAAAATGTAAAGGATAACTTTTCTTACAAGAAACTGAAAACCTTTTCTACAAACAAAAAGAACATGCTTAGGATAAAAAGGGAAGTGGTCATCAAGGGAAAGCAATGAAACGAAAAGCAGATCTTTGAATCAGGTTGATGTGATGAGGGTTTAGTATCTAAGATACATCTGTATATGTATACACACACCTATCTTTCTATCTATCTATAAATTACTGTGCGTGTGTGCGTGCGTGCGTGTGTGCGTGTGTGTGTGTGTGTGTGTAAGGGCAGCTGGATGATGCAGTGAAAAGAGTGCTGGGCCTGGAATCAGGAAGATGAATTCAGATCTAGCTTCAGACACTTACTAGCTGTGACCCTGGGTGAGTTACTTAATCCTGTTTGCCTCAGTTTCCTCTCTGTAAAATAATCTGCAGAAGAAAATGGTAAACCACTCTAGTATCTTTGCCAAGAAAACCCCACATGGGGTCAGACATGACTGAAAATAATTAAACGATAACAACCACAAATACACACATTTGTATATCTCTCTATATAAATGGATATATATATGTATATGCATATGTATGAAAATATATATGTGACAGATATGTATTCATTTTTTAAAGCAAACAACCTGAAATCTACTGTCATTCACATCGCCAAGTCAAAAGCAAATTGATGGGTCATAAATTTGGATGTCTTTTCTTCCCTCACTTAGTTGCTCTACATTTTTTTTTCCTTATGAGCTTAACTCTGTAGCGAGGCAGTCACAAACAACTACATACCCTAGCTAAAGTTTCCTGAATGGAATATAAATGTTCAATTATAATGGTATGCAATATTTTGTGCTAACTCTAGCCAAGCTTAGAGTGAATTTAGGGCTTTAGGGTGTATTATTGTTTGTAGGTAACATCTATTAATATCAGCCACTGAAGTTCTGATCATATCTAACCACCCAGTGGCACTACCCTCAGAATTCTGTTTTATTATATAATTCACTTTTCTATGTGTACCAGCAAAGACAGTCTTAACTCTAACCCATATATAAATACACAAATAGAAGTTAATGTGAAAATAAATGTTCAAACAAGGAGAGCCACAACTGACCACAAACCCATGATTCTGAACAGAAAAAAGATCCTATGGAATATTTCTCATTTCTGTCTCTGTCTTTCTCTGTCTCTGTCTATGTATTTCTCTCTCCCTCTCTGTCTCTGTATTTCTCTCTCTCTCTCTCTCTCTCTCTCTAAATTCTCTAAGATCAAATATTAGGAAAAACAATCACTCCAACATTGTCAGATTAAACGCTTTTGAAAAAACTGCACTCTCTATAAGGAAAAAGAAAACTACATTTTTGCCTGCTGCTGCTCTCAGTGTTCTTTCAGAAACTACTTACCACTTCTCCCTTAATGAACACTAGTGCGTGGTATGAGCCAGACTTGCTACTAAGCATCCTTTGATAGTTGGAAGGTGGATGAGAGATAAGGGGCAAAATGAACTCAAGTTGTCCTTCTGCATGAGCGGGCCTTACAGATGTTACCCAGCAGGTTTGTTGCTGCTCACAAATTGATATTCTGAGCAGTCTCAGCTTATTTGGCCATAATTCCATTCTAGTTGGTCATAGTTACTTTTATTTATACCTCCTTTACCTCTTCTTCTCCTTCTTCTCCTCTTCTCCTCCTCTCCGTTCTCTCCTTTCTCAGACACACCTACAATGTAGCCAGTAAAAATCACTTCTCCCTAAGCAACAAACAACTGTTTGGAAGAACAAAACTTCCCTTTTATATAGAAATTAGGGTAAGAATACTAACATATTTATTATTCAGTTTCAACCATTATTCTATGTGTTCTGGGAGACAGGAATGTGATACACTTAGCCAATACCTTCTAGGACAGATGCTCCCCCAACATTACTTCTTTCTTTAATATGGATATGAATATCTGCATGATGATATTGTTCCATCTACTGTAATATTATCCATGAAGATTGACTACATATTGTACGTAGACATGATTCAGAGAATCACAAAATTGTAGGTTTAGAATGGAACCCAATGTTCATCTTTTACAACTCATACCACAAAACCATCTGCTATTAGAATATTCACCAAATGCAATCTATGAGGTTGACTTCTTCATTCAACCAATCAACAAATATTTATTAAACACATTTTATGAGCTCGAAATTGTGCTAAATGTTGAGGATTCAAAGAAAAGGAAAATATAGTCCTTAGTCTTAGGGGGTTCACAGTCTAATGAAGAAGAATGAAAACAAATATGTACAAAAACATATATAAAGAATAAATTAGAGCTATGGAACAGAGGAAAAACATTACCATTGAGGCTTATTGTAGAGGGTGAGACCTTAGTGGGAACTTATAGGAAGCCAGAGAAGTCAGAAGGTAGAGATGAAGAGTGAGAGAATTCCAGACATGAGTGAGAGATTGAAAATGCATGGAGTTTGGAGATGGAATAGCCTCTTCAACAAATGGAATTATTGTTATTTTTCTGTACCAGGGGTTGTGGGACATGCTGCTTCAAGGCAATTTGTGCCATTCTAGATCCTTGGGTGCAACCTTTTGACTGAGTTCAAATTTTACAAAGCAAATTCTTTTATTAAGGGGAATTGTTCTCTGAAGTTTAGATTTAGTCAAAGGGGCACTTGAGGACCTAGAGGGCCACATGTAGCCTCAAAGCCACAGGTTACTCACCCATGCTTTATACGATAAATACAAGAATAAAAGAGGGTAGAGTAAGACAATTCATGAAAGTCTTCTTTGACCCTGGACAGGGAGTCAGACAATCTAGTTTTGACTTGTGACTGCTATTTACTTCCTGCCTTAGGGATCCTGATTCATAAAATTAAGCCATTAGATTCTATTATTTTCAAGATTCCTATAAGGACTCATAATGTTTGACTCCATTAAGTAGCTTTTGAACAGAATTTTGATTGAAATTTCTTTGATAAAGAAGAGTGGGTGGGGTGAATTGGTGACAAGAATTTTTATGTATAAAGGCATAGAGTGACCATTTGCTTTTAAATCAAGAATACACAAAGAAGAAAACCATGGAAACAAAACAATTTTAAGAAAGTGAAAAACTTGACTTCATTATGGTGTTAGGATGGCATATGGCAGTTGGTTAAAATACCAAATGGAATTCTATTAGCTACTGAAAATTTATAAATGTATTAGTGATCTTTATTTGCATGGCTGTTTCCTCTTTGAGGTAATGTTATTTATGTTTCATTGTCAAATAGACTGAAATCAATATATCCTTTTCTGTAGGTCTAACATTATACCCTTGATAATGGAAATATCTATTATAATAATAATGCAATATGTTAGACATGTACCATAAAAATACCCTATAGAGTTGACCATTTAGTTATAATTTGGAAATAATTTTATTTTAGTGTATTTTTATTTTTAAAGGATGGGTTGAATTTTTGTTGTTGTTCAAATATGTGCCATTCTTTGTAATCTAATTTGGGGTTTTCTTGGTGAAGATATTGGAGTGGTTTGTCATTACTTTCTCCAGCTCATTTTACAGTTGAAGAAACTGATGCAGAGAGTTAAGTGACTTGCCCTGAGTCACATAGTTAGTAAGTATCTGGGACCAGATTTAAACTCTGACTCTATCTGCTGTACCATCTACCTGCCCCTCTGACTGGTTTTCAAAGAAGTTCTGAATCTCTGTTTAGAGTAATGTGCTCATTTGTGCCAATGCTCAATAACTGACTGCATGATAATGGCCAGAATCAGTAATCAGAATGGATTTGAGCATTATGGATCCTATTTTAAAAATAAAATATACTATGTGAATGGAAGATAAAGTTTAAGTTCTTATTTATGTTTATATTATGCAAGTCTTTAGGATCAAAAGACTATATAAACAGGCACAGTCTGCAATGTCATGCTGGACTTCTATTGCATTAGGGTTTTGTTTTATTTTTTTTTTTTTAACCAATTTGCCTTCAAAGAAAATAAGGTAGAGAAATTGTAACCTGTTGCAGAAGCATAGACAACAGCCAAGATTCATGTATGTGTGTGTATGTGTGTGTGTGTGTGTATAGTCACTATTCAGTCATTGTCATCAGAATTTTAACTTGCAAATTTAATATTTCTAAACTTATTCTACAGTCAGACATGAGGAAGAGTAGCTAGATGCCACAGTGGATAGAATACTGAACCTGAAGTCAGGAAGATCAGTTCAAATCTAGTTTCAAGTACTTGCTGTGTAAGTACCTTTTTAAGTCACTTAACCTCTGTCTACCTCCACTTCCCAGTCTGTAATATTTGAATAATAATAGTACCAACCTCCCAGGGTTGTAGTGTGAATCAAATGAGATATTTGTAAAACATACTCTAAAAATGGTGTTAGAAATTTAGAATTTTGGAGTTGGAAAAGCATGTGAAAATATCAAACTACTCTCTGCTTCAGTTTTCTCATCTGCAAAATTGGGATAATAATGCCTATGTTCCATGTACCACTGGGTTATTATGAGGATTAAATGAGAGAGTGTAATATAAAACAAGTTTCAAAAAGTTAAACATGCTATAAATATTTAGGGTTGTAATTATGGAATTTTAAGTAATTGTCATTATTTAATCATGCTTAAAAGAAGTGAAATGACTTATCCAACTTCCTGCAAGTTCCAAAGAGAAATGGAGATAGAGTAAAAGGTCTATTTTCCTAATTTTTATTCCATTCTTATTTTGTTTCCATATTCTTATGCCCTGGTTATGTTAAAATCTATAAATATGGAATTTGTCTGTGTAGTGGGATGAATAAATTCACCTCCAATTATTTAATGCCCAATTTTTACTGCCGACAAAATATGTCTTATGGTTATTATATGTAAATGTAAATACTTGAAAATAGTCATTCATTTGTTTTCTTCTGAAATAGACCAAAAAGAGCACTTCTACTTTTCCATTTTTTAATGCACAGAAAAAGTTTAGAAAGAAAGAGAAAAAGTCAAGACAATTTTGAGAGTAATATGCAGAGGTTTTAAATGCATTCCTTACAATCTTATACATACATGTGTGTATGAAATGGAGACTCTCAGTTTCATTTAAAATACTTTTGAGTTCTATGCTCTTCTGTTGTCTATTTCGGAAGAAAACAAATGAGGGAAAAACAGTTGTGTGTGTGTGTGTGTGTGTGTGTGTGTAAGTGTACATGAGAGAGAGAGAGAGAGAGAGAGAGGTAGAATCCAGTAAATCATTTCACATAAAAGAGGCAAGAAACAGTTTTTACAATGGAAGGAAAGAAGAAGAAGGTGACAGGGAGTAAGTGAGCCTTCCTTTCATTGGATTTGGCCCTAGGAAGGAAAAACATACACACTCAATTGGGTATGGAACTTTATCTTACCCCACAGGAAAGCAGAGAGGAAGGGAATAAGAGAGAGGGTATAATAGAAGGGACAGTAAATTGAGGTAAGGGGTAAACATAAGAAAACGTTTTGATAGAGGGGCAAGTCAAAGGAAAGAATAGAATAAATAAAGGGTGGGACAAGATAGAGGGACTTATAATTAGTCTTTCCCAACATAACTATTATGGAGGTGTTTTGCATGGCTGCACATGTATAACCAATATTGAGTTGCTTGCCTTCTCAATGAGGGTAGGGAAGGGAGAAGGGAAAGAATTTGGAACTCAAAGCTTTAAAAATGAATGGTAAAATTGTTCTTACATGCAAGTAGAAATTAGATATACAGCAATAGGACATACAAATCTATCTTGCCCTACAGGAAAATATAAGGGAAGAGGTGGGGGGGGAGGGGATTGAAGGGAGGGCAGATTGGAGGAAAGGGTAATCAAAATACATGATGTCCTGGGTGGAGGAGGGAAGAGATGGGGAGAAAATTTAAAATTCAAAATTATGTGGAAGTGAATATTGAAAACCCAAAATAATTTTTAAAAAAGGAAAAAAGAAGGCTCCTCTGTGTATTTGATGTTGATCATGTCCATCAGGAGGTAGGTAACATACTTCATCAAAATGTCTTCTGTAGAAATGGTTTTCATTGTTTTGATATAAGTTCTTAAATGTCTCAAAACTGAAACCATAGATCAGTAGTGAGTGAGAAGTTTTGATGGACAAAAAATAAAGCAATTAGAATAGC
Organism: Notamacropus eugenii; assembly: GCF_028372415.1. Taxonomy (NCBI): domain Eukaryota; kingdom Metazoa; phylum Chordata; class Mammalia; order Diprotodontia; family Macropodidae; genus Notamacropus; species Notamacropus eugenii. Next base: position 670,149,062 of record NC_092872.1, read on the forward strand.
AACATTTTTAGGAACAAGAAAATTTTCTAGAGAAGAAAATGTAAACAACAGAGCCATTTAAAAAGGGTACCTGATCCAAGTTGAGGAAGCCAAGGCCTTATTTAGGAACAGAGAAATTAAAAATTAATGTTAGGGCTAAAAAGTTAGATGCAGAAGAGCTTACTGAAAGTGAGATTTATTCCCCAATTGATAAATGGTCAAAGGATATGAACAAGCAGCTTCCAGAGGAAGAAATTGAAGCTATCCATAGTCATATGAAAAAATGCTCTAAATCACTATTGATTAAAGAGATGCAAATCAAAACAACTCCGAGGCACGACATCACACCTATCAGATTGGTTAACTTGACAAAACAGGAAGATAATAAATATTGGAGAATATGTGGGAGAATTGGAACACTAATGCATTGTTAGTGGAGCTGTAACCTGATCCAACCATTCTGGAGAGCAGTTGGGAACTATCCACAAAGGGCTACAAAAATTTGCATACCTTTTGACCTAGCAATATCTCTTCTAGGGTAGTATCCCAAAGAGATTATAAAAATGAGGAAAAGTGCCACATGTATAAAAATATTTATAGCAGCTCTTTTTTTGGTGGCCAAGAACTGGAAATCAAGGGAGTGCCAATCAGTCAGGGAATGACTGAAAAAGTTGTGGCATGTGAATATAATGGGATATTATTGAGCTGTAAGAAATGATGAATAGTCAGTCTTAAGAAAAACCTGAAAAATATATATGAACTGATGCTGAATGAAAGGAGCAGAACCAGGAGAACATTGCACACAGCAACAACCACAGTGTACAAGGAATTTTTCTGGTAGACTTAGTTCTTCACAGCAGTGGAAGGACCTCAAGCATTCCTAAAGGACTCTTGAGGCAAAATGCCATCTATGTCCAGAGAAAGAACTAGGGAACTGGAATGTAGAGTGAAGTAAAATATTTTTTATTTGTGTATATTTTGTTTTGTTTTGTTTTGTTTTTCATGGTTTCCCTCATTCATTTTAATTCCTCTATACAACATGACTAATGTGAAAATGTGCTTAATAACAATGTAGGTAGAGACACCATATAAAATTGTATACTGTCTGGGGAGGGAGGTAGGGGAGAAGGGGAGAAAATCTAAAATTTATGAAAGTCATTGTAGAAAACTGAAAACAAAGAAAATTTTAAAAAAGAAATGAACAGAACCAGGAGAATATTATACACAATAACAACCACAGTGTGGGAGGATTGCTTTTGATAGACTAAGTCCTTCACAGCAATACAAAGACCTAAAACATTCCCAAAAGACTCTTGAGGCAAAATGCCATCCACATCCAGAGAAAGAACTATGGAATCAGAATGCAGAATGAATTAGACTATTTTTTCTTGTGTTGTGCTTTGTTTTAGTTTGGTTTTTCTCATGGTTTCTCTCATTCATTTTATTTCTTCTGTACAACATGACTAATGTGAAAAAAAATAGTGAGATGTACTCAAGAATTTCTAAGGAGAGAATCATGGGGCAGGAGTCAGCATCTTTCACATTGGATGAAATTTAGGCTTTGTGAGGGCAAGAACTGCTTTACACTTTGTCTTGTATCCCCAAGGTTAATTGAGTTGTATTGTATACAACACTGTTTAATGAATGCTTATTGGATCAAAGGACAACAAAGTGGTGGAATAGATAGAGTGCCAGGCCTGTAGGCTGAACATGAGTTGTCCTGAATTCAAATGTGACCTCAGACATTTACTAGCTTATAATCCTGGGCAAGGCATTCCCTGTTTGCCTCCACTTCCTAATCTGGAAAATGAGCTAGAGAAGGAAATGGCAAATCACTCCACTATTTTTGCAAAGAGAACTCCAAATGGAGTCACAAAGAATTAGACATGACTGAAAGGAACAAACAGCTATTGAATCAAACAACTACACAGCAGTAGACTCTGCAAATGTAGAAAAGGTTTCCAACTTGAAATTAATTGAACACATTTCAGAGGAAGTTGTGTTGGCCAGCAGCAATAATGAGAGCATCAGCTGCCAGAAATAATGCAGATGAGAGTGTTCTATTGTTGTCACCAGTGAACACGTCCTTACTCATTGTGATCAGCTCCAGAAATTAGTGAGTTGAGTTCGCTACATATGATGAAATAGAATTCTTACCTGGTCTTTATTTTGTGATATGATATGATATGATATGATATGATATGATATGATATGATATGATATGATATACTTTATAACAATATAAATATAACAAAAACAAATTTTCAGACAGATAGATAATAGACAATTAGGATACCTATGAAAAGACATTACAAACTTTCTAAAATATAACTGATATACAGTTTCTGAGTGAAGGAATATTTCCTGATCATGTTGGAGTTAATTTTCCTCTGACATTTTTTCTCATAGGGGAATATTTTGGTCTCATAAGAAAGTTCTTGCTCTGTCCACAGGAACCAGGAGAAGATTGCATTGAGTTAGGATTCATTATCTTTCCCTGGTGGTGGGATAATTGATGGCCCCAGATGTTAACTCAGTAGCTGGCAGCTTGAGGTTGGAAAGCTGGAGAGCTGCTCTCCCTGTCTTTGCCCTGCAGAATCTGGCTAGTAGCCTAGAACCTTTGCTTCACAGAGATAGTTTGCCCCCAAGTTCATGGAGTCACAGCTTCTCTGTTTGTATGTGAATACTTTGATATGTAAATATGAACAACAGTGCAATAAGTGTGATCAAATTGAAGCTAAATGAGCCAGTTCCCAGTCTCAGAATCAGCCTAGTCTTCTTTCCTTCTTGCTAAAATTTTTAAATGAAATGGACATGACTTGAAAAGTGATTCCAATCTGCATGAATCATAATGTGAGCCTTTTTCTCAGAAGGCACAGAGGGAAGCAATGTGAACTGGTGATTTTTTAGCTCCTTCATGTGGTGAGATGCTAGATGAGATGCTATTGAGGCTACGATACATGATATTTAGGACATCTATGATACATAAAAATTGTTATACGTTGTGCTCCAGCAAAGAAGAATTTAACAGAGAATGACGTCTGGGTAAACAAGAGACTGGAAAAGAGCATGGATTCAGTACAAAGGCTCACTACAAAAGCAAACAGTGGATCTAGACATCAAAGTCTTTATTTTATTTTATTTTTACCCATGCCAAATATTATTGCTAGGAACAAAATAACCAATTCCTTTCCAAATGTAAAACAAAACTGACTTTAGATTGAGATCTATTTGCTATCCTCTTTAGCTGCAGCTGTGCTGAGAAAATGCATATTCTGACGGTGGGAAGATTAACCATCACATCTCTCAGTAAGTTTTCCATAATGGTAGGTCATGTAATTACATTTCTGAAGGAGAAGGGAGGTTTAGGGAAGGGATGGAGTGGAACTGGTTAGGAGAGTGTAACAATACCCTGGCACACATCCCAAATGACCTGCTGGCACACGTTCTTACATCTGCTTTTCTAAGGAAAGATGTCAGCAATCTACTTTAATTGCATTCACCAACAGAGAAAATACAAGCAGAGAAATAAAGACCAACAGACAGGGCTTCCAACTGTCTGACATTTACACATAGTTACTAGAGAGAGAAGCACTAACATCTGGGTTTTCAAAGGGGTGGGGTCCTTAATGGCTACCCAAAGTCTCATCTGGCACATGAAACTTCTTCCAAAAAAAAATGAGCCCTGTAACAGCAATTTAGATCGAAAGATGTTTCTCATTCATTAATTCATTAATGGCCAGTGTGACCTGCTTAAATCACCTGGAAGCCTAAGACACGTGTGGTGGAAGGAATTTGCTGAACAGGCGGAGCAAGAAGGGTGGAGCAGAACTGTAAGGAAATCAATGAGAACTGTCAGGGCAGAGGAAAGAGGATGTAGGTTGGCATGGAAAAGGTCAGGCTCGTGAGTATTTGCTTGTGAGAAGGCCCCAGCAGACAGAGGAGGGTTGGGAATGCTTTTGCCTACTGCAGTGATCAAGTCAATTAACTTCTTGGTTACTATGACTGATTTAGCTTTCTGGTTCTGGAATTTGACTTTCTGGTATCTAAATAAATGTTTTTCTTCTGCTTTCCCTTTTCAGAGTCTTTTATACTTTGTAACTGAGAACTACACTGGCATATTCATAGTCACCACCAGTGCTGTGAATATTGCTTTCAGAGCCAGAAGGCATCAGAGCCTTAGTGCTTCAACGGCTAAGTAAGAAAAGGTGTGGAAGACTTTAAGCAAGCAAACCTCCCCATAAGCAAATTTTTTCTTTAAAAATATTCCTACCCTAATGGACTCCAAGTGAGGCCTATTAATGGGTGGGGCAGATCTTTAACTCCTATTAAAATAAATTCCATTAACATTACAGAGAAACACTTTTGGGCTACAATTCCAGAAGTTTATACTATTGTACCAGATATGTGGAAAAGTAAGGAGAGACATGGAACTTGGAAACTAACTGCCACTGTATCTTCAATTGCATAGTCATCAGTATCAGAGAATCATGAAGGTAGAAGAAGGGATCTCAGAAACTGCCCATTCTAACCCCTTTATTTTGTCTATGAAACCCATGGAATGCCAAGCCTGCAGTCAGGAAGATCTAAGTTTAAATGTGACCTCAGAAACTTAATAGTTGTATGACCTTGAAAAAGTCACTTACCACCGTTTGCCTTAGTTTCCTCCTTAGGGAAATGTGCTGGAAAAGGAATTGGAAAATCACTCCAGTATCTTTGCCAAGAAAATCCTAAAAAGGATCACCAAGAGCAGGTATGAGTGAAAATGACTAAACAACCACTGAATTTACAATAGTCTTTTCCATTTTCTCTAAGTCAATCCATTTATGATTAATGATTATTTTTGAAACTATTATTTATAACTTTTAAAATATCACAATTATTTAATCACATTAAATACTTTCCTCCTTCCCACATATACCCACAATAGTATAGATTCCTTCCTTTGTTTCTTTCTTTTTTTTGCTCTATTACCTTTTTTCCAACTTATTTATTTAATTTACAACGTTCATTTCCACAAGATTTTGAGTTTCAAATTTTCTCCCCATCTCTCCCCTCCCCCACACCAAAACACCATGCATTCTGATTACCCCTTCTCCCAGTCTACCCTCTCTTCTATCACTCTCCTCCCTTCCTTTATCCCCATCACCTCTATTTTCTTGTAGGGCAAGATATAGTACTGTACTCCATTGCCTGTATTTCTTATTCCCCAGTTACATGCAAAAACAATTCTCAACAATTGTTCCTAAAATTTGAGTTCTAACTTCTCTCCCTTCCTGTCTCCCCACCCATCCCCACTAAGAAGGCAAGCAATTAAATATAGGCTATATATGTATAGTTTGCTAAAGACTTCCATGTTGTGAAAGACTACCTATATTTCCCTCTATCCTATCCTGCCCCCACATTTATTTTATTCTCTCTTTTGACCTTGTCCCTTCCCAGAAATGTTTCCTTCTAATTACCTCCCTCCTCTCATTTGCCCTCCATTCTATCATCCCCCTACATCACACTTCTCCCCGTCTCCCCTACTTTTCTGTACCATAAGATAGATTTTCATACCAAGTTGTGTGTATATGTTAATCTTTCCTTAAGCCAAATGTGATGAGAGTAAGCTTCACTTTTTCTCTCACCTCACTCTTTTCCCCTTCTTTGAAAAAGCTTTTTCTTGCCTCTTTCATGAGAGATAATTTACCCCATTTCATTTCTCTCTTTCTCCTCCCAATATATTCCTATCTCACCCTTTACTTTTATTTATTTAGATGTCATCCCTTCCTATTCAACTCACCCTGTGTCCTCTGTCTATATATATATGTGTGTGTGCGTGTATAATGCCTCCAACTACCCAAATACTGAGAACAGTTTCAGAAGTTACAAATATTATCTTTCTATACAGGAAGGTAAACAGTTAAGCTTTAGTAAGTCCCTTATGATTACTCTTTCTTGTTTACCTTTTCATGCTTCTCTTGATTCTTGTGTTTAAAAGTCAGATTTTCTATTCAGCTCTAGTCTTTTCGTCAAGAATGCTCGAAAGTCCTCTATTTCATTGAATGACCACATTTTCCCTTGAAGTATTATACTCAGTTTTGCTGGGTAGGAGTATCTTTGTTTTAGTCCTAGTTTCTTTGACTTCTGGAATAACATATTCCAACTCCTTTGATCCCTTAATTTAGAAGCTATCAGATGCTGGCTTATCCTGATCATATTTCTGCAATACTTAAATTGTTTCTTTCTAGCTGCTTGCAATATTTTCCATGGATTCTTTCAATATTTACTTTACCCTCTGGTTTCAGAATATCAGGGCAATTTTCCTTGATAATTTCATGAAAGATGATGTGTAGGCTCTTCTTTGTGATCATGGCTTTCAGGTAGTCCTATAATTTTTAAATTGTCTCTCTTGGATCTATTTTCCAAGTCAGTTGTTTTTCCAATAAGATATTTCACATTGACTTCTATTTTTTTCATTCCTTTGGTTTTGTTTTGTAATTTCTTGGTTTCTCATAAAGTCATTAGCTTCCATCTGCTCCATTCTAATTTTTAAATTGCTATTTTCTTCAGTGAGTTTCTGAACCTCCTTTTCCCTTTGGCTAATTCTGCTCTTTAAAGCATTCTTCTCTTCATTGGTTTTTTGGGTCTCTTTTGCTGTTTGAGTTTATCTATTTTTAAGGTGTTAATTTCTTCAGCATTTTTTGGGTCTCCTTTAGCAGGCTGTTGACTCAGTTTTCATGATTTTCTTGCATCACTCTCATTTCTCTTCCAAATTTTTCCTCCACCATTCTTACTTGATTTTCAAATTATTTTTGAGCTCGTCCATGGCCTGAGACCATTGCATATTTATTTTGGAGATTTGGGCTGCAGAAGCCTTGACTTCCTCTGATAGTATGAATTGTTCCTCCTCATCCAAAAAGATGGAAGAAAATACCTGCTCACCAAGAAAGTAACCTTGTATTGTCTTATTCTTTCCCTCTTTTTTGGACATTTTCCCAGCCAATTACTTGACTTGAGTTTTTTGTCAAGGGGTGGGTATGCTCTGGGAGCCTGTAAGTCCTCAGTTCCTCCAAGGTGGCACCATCAAGAGAAAGGAGTTTATTCCTCTCCTGGCCTATGCTCTAATCTGTGAGCAGGATTACCTCTCCAGAGCCTCCACCAACTCCACCATGCCAGCCAACACTCCTCCCCTCCCCAGGGCTGCCAGTCAGGGCAGAGATTCAGATCAGCTGCTCAATTCCCCCAGGGACTTTATGCCCGGGCTCCAAAAATGGAAGCTGCTGCTGCCTGCAGCTGGGGTGAAACAGTCTCATTCCCTTCTCACCCAAGTGAAAGAGCTTTCTCACTGACCTTTCAAGCTGTCTTTGGTCTTTGTGAATTGCGGAATCTGGGATCTGCAGCTGCTGCCATGGTGCCTTGAAAACTGTTCCAGTCCTGTCCTTGTCATGGCAGGCCCACTCTGTACTGTGCTCAGCTCTGCACCTGGCTTGATGAACTTTTCCTGTTGACCTTCCAGGCTGCCTTGGGCTAGAAATCTCTTTCATTCTATCATTTTGTGGTTTCTGCTGCTCTAGAATTTGTTTAGAGTCATTTTTAACAGGTATTTTATGGGCTGTGGGAGGAGAGCTTCTAGAGGTGTGTCCTTCTACTCTGCCATCTTGGCTCCATCCCCCTCCTTCATTTGTTTCATAGAAAAACACTTAGACAAAAGTAAGAACCCCAGAAACCATGTCTAAAGAAAGTTATTGACAATGTTTTACGCACTAAGAGTTCATTTTTCTTTTCTTTTCACTAATTTCTAGTCTTTCTGTATTCTGGCTTCTGATTTCATAATCAAACTGAAACTGTTTTTATACATATTAATTATCATTCAGTGGTCCTTTCTCAATTTTCCTTCTGGACCTCTCCATAGCCTTTGACAAGTGATTTTCTTCTCCGGGTTACTCATTCTTCTCTAGGTTACCACTATACTGTTTTCTACTGGTTTTCCTTCCCCTGTTTCTCACTGACCACTTTTTCTCAGTCTCCATACTAGATTTTATCCAAATCATGGCCAATAACTGTTGCTATCTTCTAACATTATGTCATGGGATCACTTCTCTTTTTCTTTTACTATCTCAAATAATGATTTCTTTAGCTCTCATGGGTTCAGTTATTATCTTTATGTAAATGATTCACAGATCAGTATAACCAGCCTTAATCTTTCTCCAGAGCTCCAGTATCCTGCCATGAATCACATTTTAGATATTTTGAATTGGATGTCCTATAGGCATCTCTAACTTAACATAACCAAAAATAAACTCATTATCTTCTTCCCTCCCCTCCTAGCAAACCCCCCCCCCCCCAAAAAAACAAACCTTTCCCTCTTCCTAACTTTCTAGTGTATCAAGCACATTATCATCCTTCCAGTCTCCCAGACTCTCAATCTATATATTATGCTCAAAGTTTCATTCATGTTCACCTTACATATCCAATTTGATGTCTTATTTCTGCTATGACATCTATTGTAGGTATCACTTTCTTTACTCACATAGCAACTGCCCTGTTTCAGGTCCTTATATCTTCTTGCTTGAACTGCAAAAATGATGAGCTGAAAAAAAAAACAAAAACAAAAAACTTTGGACAGCTTCTATGAACTGATGCAAGGTGAAGTGAGTACAGCCAGGAGAACAATGTACTCAGTAACAGGAATATTGTAAGGATAATTAAGTGTGAAAGACTCAACCTCTCTGATCAAGACAATGATCCAAGAAATTTCAAATGGATTCATGATAAAAGAACGTTGTCTGCCTCCAGAGAAAGAGCTGATGGAATCTGAATGCATATTGAAGCATGCTTTTTTTTCTTATCTTATGTGTGTATTTTCTTTTGTGACATAGATAGAATATGTTTTGCATTACTTTACAAGTATAGTAGATATAATATTGCTTGCTTATGAAGGAGTAGAAGAGGGAAGGATAGGAGGGAATTTGGACATCAAAATTTAAAGAAATAGTGTTAATCTTTTTTTTACATGTAAGTTGGAAATAATTAATGAAATCAATTTAAATTAAAAAAGTCTTTAGAGAGCAGATCCAAGGTGGCAGCTGAGGCAGCGTATGAGTCCTCCCTATTCTTGAAGCCCCAAATCAGAGTCTGTGCATCCCACTACATATTTCCAACCACAGACACAGGGCATCAGACTGCAACTGGATCAGCCTGATTGGACTGATTGTCTATAAATCACTTCCAAAGGAAAGACTGCCTACATCAAACCTGAAGACAAAGTATCACCAGAGCTATTTGCTCAGGCACCAGTGGAACAATATCCTGGCATTGCTGTAGAGACAGTGACAGATTCTAGATGATACTTTGTGATCCAGATTCAAGATGGCACTGGACTTAGTGTTTCATTGGTATTGGCTTCACAGATCAGGGTGATGCCTTCTACTTCAGCTTTCAGTTTCTCTGTAAGATCACTTCAAATGGATATGGAAGGAATCTGAGGTCATCAAAGAATCTCAGGAAATGTACATGCTCCCAAGCTGGATCTAAGCTTTAAGGGAGGACAAACTATTAAATTGAGTACTGGGAATATTATAACCAAAAAAAGCAGGAAACTCTAAGCCTCAACCTGTAGGAGCTGGGGGCCTCCATTTGGGGACAAAATGACTATTCCCCCACCTTCATCTTCAGAACTCATCACTAATCATGTCACCCCTCCTCTCATCCAGAAATAAATTCAAAGTGGTAATGATGTATACATACTGTTATACTTTGATTCTCGTGTTCTTGTCTCAGACACTAGCACCTGCTCCTGTTTCTGTTCCTGCTCTTGCTTCTGCAGTGATTGATCTATGAGGAGACTTCAGTACCGCATCTAGCTCTGTTCCAAACCAGACACCACAGTTGTCCAACTGAGTCCAATTCTGAGCAGCAGGGAGATACTTGAACACCAAGAGAATTCAATTGGAGGGGGTGAATTGGGAAACTTCACTTTCTCCAGAACTGATATTCTTGGACAATCTTTTAAAAAGCCTTCCTATTTAAATCAAGAGCTGGTTTATGTACTTCCCTACTGTTGACCACAAGCTGTATGGCCCAGGGAGCATCTCCTGTTGCCTAACAAGGCTGAGAGGTGGGTGTGAGCCCATTTGGCTCTGAGCGTATATAGTGCTTGTAAGGCCAAAGTCTCTATTTCAAAGGGAATTTACCTATACTCACAATTTCCCAGCTCTCCCTTTGTAATTCCTTACCCTTATCCAAGGCCATCTAGTGGCCCATTATGCTTTTTTGGTGGCATTGTAGGCTTGAATGACCTTTCTCTCAAGTAACACAGTAGGTAAGTGTAAAGGTTTTTGCATCTCTATTTAGTTTCTACAATTGAAGGGACTTAATTCTTTGGGACTCCCAACACTATCTTATTTGTGTCAGAGCTTCAAGTTGGGATAGAGTTGTCTGAGATTAATTTCAGGTCTGTGTGTTTACAAAATGTGTGGTGAAAGGTGCATAAATCTATGTAGATATGTGAGTGAAGCTCTTGCTCCCCACTTTCTGTTATATTCTCTTCTTACTAATCTCAGTTGGGAAATGACAGTGCTGGAAGCAACTCCAGTGCCCTCTTCTATGTTTGCATGTCTCTCCCTTTAAGAAAAGGGTTTTGTTGGTGCCGTTTGTTCTATCACTATGTGTTTCTTCACCAGGGTAAAGTCTCTGATCAGGGGAAGATTTTTCAGTGGCTGTTCTCCCAAGCTGCCCATTAGGTAGGTGTTAGGTTCCTGTAGCCCCTTCTAGTTGCTTCATTTGGAGTAAGACCTTTTCCTTCTTTTACCTTTTGTGAGACTTCGAGTAGAGGGAATCAAGATCTATGCATTGGGGAAGCACTGAATGCTTTACTCCTTTGGCAGGTGATTGTATAATGTGACCTTCCTTCTTTAGTATCTGGTGTCTTACCTGAATAGTTTGGTGGGACCATCTATATCTTCTCTGTCCATTTTCCATAAAACTTGGTCCTTTTCTATTTTTTTTCAAATTTATTAACTTATTTGTTTTCAGTTTTCAACAATCCATAAGTTTTCAACTTCCATAAGTTCCAATTTTTTTCCCCTTTCCTCCTCCCTGCCCAAGATGGCATGCTATCTTATATGAGCTCTAGACATACATTCCTATAAAACACGTTTTCATGTTAGGCATGCTGTATAGAAGGTTTAAAATGAATTGGAGGCACCATGATAAAAATCCAAACATAACAAAAGAAAAAACAATCTCCTTCATTCTGCGTACTGACTCCATAGTTCTTTCTCTGGATGTGGATGTCATTTTGCATCATGAGTCCTTTGGAGATGTTCTAGGTCCTTGAACTGCTGTGAAGACCTAAATCCATCAAAAACAGTCCTCACACACTGTGATTGTTACTGGGTACAATGTTCTCCTGGTTCTGCTCACTTTACTCAGCATCAGTTCATATAAGTTTTTCCAGGTTTTTCTGAAGTCTACCTGTTCATCATTTTTCACAGCAAAGTAATATTCCATTATATTCATGTACCACAACTTGTTCAGTCATTCCCCAATTGATGGGCATTCCCTCAATTTCCAGTTCTTGGCCACCACAAAAAGAGCTGCTATAAATATTTTTATACAAGTAGATCCTTTACCATTTTTATGATCTCTTTGGAATACATTTCCAGAAGTGGTATTGCTGGGTCAAAGGGAATGTGCATCTGTATGATATACAAAGATATACACCCATTGGACATAGTTCCAAATTGCTCTGCAGAATGATAGAATCAGCTCACAGCTCAACCAAAAATGAATTAGTGTTACAACTCTCCCACATCTTCTCCAACATTTATCATTGTCCTATTTTGTCATGTTAGTCAATCTGATAGGGTTGATGTGGTGCCTCAGAGTTGTTTTGATTTGCATCTCTCTAATCAATAGCTATTTAGAGTAATTTTTCATGTGACTATAGATAACTTTAATTTCTTCCTCTCAAAACTGTTCATATCCTTTGACCATTTATCAGTTGGGGAATGACTTGTATTCTTGTAAATTTGACTCAGTTCTCTATATATTTTAGAAACGGGACCTTTATCACAGACACTAGTTGTAAAAATTCTTACTCAGTTTTTTACTTTCCTCCAAATCTTGGTTTTATTGGTTTTGTTTGTGCAAAAACTTTTCAGTTCAATGTAATCAAGTTATCCACTTTGTTTTTCATAATGTTCTCTATCACTTGTTTGGTCATAAAGGCTTCCATGTTCTATAAATACTACAAATAAATTATTCCTTGCTCCCCTAATTTTTTTTATAGTATCAATCTTCATAGCTAGATCATGTACCCATATGGACTTTAGTCTGGTGTGCAAAGTCAGTCATTGGTCTATGCCCAGCTTCTGCCACACTATTTTCCATTTTTTCCCAGTAGTTTTTGTCAAACAATGAGCACTTACCTCAAAAGTCAGGGTTCTTGTTTTTATCAAACAGTAGTCTGCTGTAATTACTGATTATTCTGCTATATGTACCCAACCCATTCTGCTGATCTATCCCTCCATTTCTTAGCCAGTACCAGGTGCTTTGATGATTACTGCTTTATAATACAATTTAAAATCTGGTATGACTAGGCCACTTTCCCTACCATTTCTTTTCATTAATGCCCTTGATATTCTGGACCTGTTTTTCTTCCATACAAAGTCTGATGTTATTTTTTCTAGTTCTATAAAACTTTTTTGGTAGTTTGATTGGTATGGTACTGAATAAGTAAATTGATTTTGATAGAATTGTCATTTTCATTATATTAGCCCAGTTAACATATGTATATATGTATATATGTATATATATATATGTATATATACATATATATATATAGGTATCTATATATCTATATCTATATCTATCTATCATCTATCTATCTATCTATCTATCTATCTATCTATCTATCTATCTATCTATCTATCTATCTATACATTGTTTAAGAAAGGAAACAGGGCCAATCATAGCATTCTAAACTATTTATCATAAAATACCTCATTTTAGTGATTTTTCAAACAATAAACATTTTTTAAACACCTACTATGTGCCAGGAACTGTGCTAAGTGCCAGGGATCCAAAAAGAGACAAAAAAAAAAAAAAACAGCCCCTGCCTTCAAGGAGTTTACAATGTATTAGGGAAGACAAATTATAAACAAATATATACCAAGCAAGCTATATTGAGGAGAAATAGGATTTTTTCAAATCATCCCAGGAAAATATCCCTAAAACAACTGAGTAAGCCTTGAGTGCCCTCTCAATGAAGAACTTCAAGAAAAAGTTTAAGATCTACTTTACCAAAGGATTGTTGTTCAGGTGATGGGAGAACTGGATGGTTGCTAAGGCACCTCACAAATCTGAAATTCTGTAATCCTTAGTGCCCATGCCTTCACAAGTCATAGAATCCACTCAAATCACAATTCTATATTTAAAAAGATCTTGGTCTTTGTGGATAATCTGAGCAATTTCCAGGGAAATATTTTCTCAGGGTACCTTCATCATAACTTTAATATGTTCTAGCAGCCAAAGTAGTGTTATAATACTCCAGTCTAAACGTCCCCTGATGTTGTCCAACCCTAGTCCTTGGAGAAATACCACTTTACACATGGTTTAGGAAGAATCACATTAATTATTTGGGAATGAGAGTAAATGTACAAACATTTCTATGATTTTTAAAAATAATTTTCTCCTTTACGTATGGCTAAGCTTTAAGAAAGTTCAGTCCATGTCCCTGTTCCTCAGAAAGTATTTATCATTTTTTGTGTATAATTTGTCACTTTTATTCACATTAGTAATTTGGCACCATTCACTGATATTGAATAGTCACAATTGAGAAATGAGAAACTAGTATTTTTGCCCAATTTCCTCCAGCTATCCATTTTAGGACATGTTTTATAACCTATATCAACCTTCTTAGCCTATTTCACATGAAATGCAGCCAATCTTATTCACGTTCAACAAACATTTATTAAATATATTTTACATACAAAACCCTATAACAGTCACTAGAAATACAAAAGCAAAGCAAATTTTACCTTAAAGAGCTCATGTTCTACTAAAGAACACAGACAGAAAGCATATATGTGCTGCTTTGAGAGGAAAACAGCATTAACTCCTGAGGGGGTCAGGAAACGATTATTTTTTGTTTGTTAGTTTGTTTTAATTTGGGGAAGGCTGGGGTGGGGGAATAATGTTGAGCTGAGTCTTGAAGAAATCTAGGGATTTTTAGAGGCAAAGGTGTGTATATAATATGTATTCTAGATACCCGATAAAATGGCAGGCAATGGAATGCAGAGCTCAGGGAACAGCAAATATGTTAGTTTGTCTGGAACTCAGCTGAATTCAGTGTATGAGCCTGGTCAAAAATACTCATTCCCAGTAATCTGTGCATTTACTAATAGTTGATACAAAGTGGTGGGATTTTTGACAAGGAGCCAGAAGCACTTTGAAGCATTTTGAGATGTAGGCTTTGACAATCATTAAGTTCTTCTACTGAAATGTCTCTGGAAATCAATGTGGATTTTTGATCAAGATTTCTTGAGGAAAAATGTAGGTCCTTCTGAATGACTGTGCTGAGTGCCTTGTCATATTCTAGCCCCACTTAAGAGCTTCCCAATATTATCTGTTTCAAGTTACCAGGCATTGTTTGTAGCAAATAACCCCTAAAAGTACTTCAAGTGGTTTGTCTAAGATAACTTGACAACTACGTTCTGGAATGTAAACATTATTTCCCCATAAAAGTCATCCTTTCTGGAGAGATAACTCATGTTGGTGGTTTATAAACAGCTTTAAATCCTTAGGCATTTTCTTCTGCAGTACAAAGGCCTCTCTGGTTAATGACACAGTAAATTATGCATTTTGATGAACTCAGAAAAGTGAATCAGGGAGCTCTTGTCATATCAAAATTCTATTTAAAGATGATACAACAGGATCTAAAATAATTTGTCAAAAGGCTCAGGTCATCAGGATTCAATGTTATATTTTCCATGTTGGTGAATAATACTAATAATTGAGCAATAGACCTCAGTTCTACATCTATGGTAATACAGGTAAGGGGTAACAGGCTTGAAAGAGAAAAGGCTAGTGATTACATATCTGTGTGTGTGTGTGTGTATACCTCTAAATGTGTAAGTATACACATTGTGTACTGCATATATGTATCATATATATGTATGTACATTCATATATGCATACATACACAGATATATACATATACATATATGTGTGTGAGACAGTTTTGAGCCCTTCCTGAGGCATAATGTGTGGGCAATTAGGTAAATTCCCAAACAAGAGAAAAGAGTTGACATTTGCAAAGGGAATTGGAGGAGTAATCAGGATCAAATGAAACTTTTGAAGGACAGAAAACAGAAATAATATAAAGACTGAAACATTCTGTTACTTGAGTAACCACAGGTATGGATGTCCAAGAGGTTTGAGCAGGTTGCCTAAGAGTACAAGGAGTCACTTTTCTTTCTTTGTCCTTCTTCCTTTCTCCTTTCCTATTTCCTTCCTTTTGTTACTCCTTCCTTTCTCTCCCTCTCTCTTCCTTTGTCTCTTCTTTCTTTTCTTCTTTCCTTTTTTATTTATTCAGGTAACTTGTTTATTCATTTTTTCCGTCTATCTGGCAGGCTATTCATTGGCTCAATTGTTTATTTAATTATATTTTTCATTCTTTTATTCATTTTTGTTACTGTATTTGCCATACCCCAACATGGCTGAAGTATCTCTGTAAGTCTGAACCTTATTGCGTCTTCCTACCTTTAACCATTTCAGTTTCATCGAAAAAGCATATTTTATTGACCATCAGAAACTGTAAAAGAGTGATAGAGTGATCAGATCTTCAGAATGATAAATTAATTTTTTGTAAAGAGACTTTGGAAATCATCTTAGCATCACCTACAGAAACTTATTAGATAAATTTTTAAAAACCAAAGGAAAACAAAGTAATACTAAATTTAGTCATTCTACTCTTCCCCCTTCCAAATGCCAGTTTTCATATGCAAGCCTTAATCTAAACTCTATTATTTAATGAAAATAATCATTGCAAAGTGTATGTTTCAATATATTCGACAAAGGAAGACCGCTGTGATTTAACTCAACAATTTGTCTTACAAATGAGGAAATTAAGGAACAGAGAGATTAACTGAATTGTTAAGGTGACCTGTGGGCAGCTAGGTGTAGCAGTGCATAGACCACTGGGCTTGGAGTGAGGAAGACTCATTTTCCTGGGATCAAATCTGGGCTCAGATGTTTACTTGCCTCAGTTTCCAGCTCTGAAAAATAAGCTGGAGGAAAAAAATGGCAAACTATCTTTGCCAAGAAAACCCCAAATGAAATCACAAAGAGTTAGACATGACTTAAAATGACTCAGCAACAATAAGATAAGGTTATCCAGCTCTTTAGAAATAGATCTGGGATGAGGAGAAAAGAACTTTGACTCTCAATTCAATGATCTCACTTCTTACAATACTATGTCTCTGAGTTGAATGATTATTTAACAAACATCCATCAAGGACTGGATATCACAGAAGATAAAATAGAAATTTTGATTATGTATTTTTTTTTAAATTCCCGAAGTTTCAATATGGCTAAAACTGAAAGAAGAATAATTAAGTTCGGGGGGTAAAATCTTTGCAGCAAGTTTCTTTGATAATGTTAGTATTTCTAAGATATGTTAAGAATTTAATAAGACTAAGGATCATGCCCTAATGGACAAATGGTTTAAGGATGTGAAACAAGAAATTCTCAAGGTAAGAAACTTAGGCCACCTATAGCCATCCAAAAAAAAAAAATGTTCCAGAATATTATTACTTAGGGAAATGCAAATTACAACAATTTTGCCATTCTATCTTACATCTATCTGAATTGCAAAGATGATTTTTTAAAAAGGAAAATGATAAATGTTAGAAGGGATGTAGGAAAACAGCCACTTTGATACACTCTTGGTTGACCGGGAAATATGTGTTCAACAGAAATATGTATTTAAAACTGTTCAATATCTATGTAATTAAAGATATAGGAAAAAATTTATGTGTACCAAAATAATTGTAGCAACACTTGGCAAAAACAACAAACAAACAAAACAACAAACAAAAACCCTGGTAACTAAAGGGATACCAATCAATTGAGGGGTGATTGAATAAGTTGTATTATATGGATTTGATAGAATATTATTGTGCTGTAAGAAAGGAGAAAGTAGATGGATTTCTGAGAGCTATGGGAAGACTTATAGGAGCTGATACAGAATGAAGAGAGAAGACCATAAAAACAGTTTGTTATATAACATTGATACTTTAATTACAGATGGTTTTGAAGTGTTGAAAACAATTTTGAAGTTTGAAAGACTTTTATAAGTTGATAAAGAATGAGATTAGCAGATCCAAAAGGAAAACATCTGTAATAACAGCATTTTAAAGACAAAAATCTGAAAATCGTAAGAGCTATGAACAAGAAAATGACCATTCTGAATTCCTGGTTCTGGAGGACTAAAGATGAAATACACTGTTCACCTTCTGATAGATGAGTGATAGATTGTAGATATAGATTACACACACACACACACACACACACACACACACACACACACACACAAATGCACAGAGTGTATATATATGTATGTATGTATCTATGCCTATACGTATATAAACATCATATATACATATTGAAAGAAATGTCTTTAATTAAATTAATATTTAGTACCTATTATTCTGCTTATTTATTTTAGTTTGATGACCTAATTCAGACAGTGTATTGAAGGTGAAGATCTTTATTTCTGAAGAGCTGGACTGTGTAGCTGAACCGATCTCCTGCAGAGCTGAGCTGTCATGGCCAGTCTTCATTTTGTGGTAGACAAAGTTTTCTTCAGTGGTAGTCAAAATTAACACTCTCAACCATGCTTACTTCAAATACCTCACCTTCTAGTTGACTGAAAAATTCCATGAAATCCATGGTAACCAATATAATGCTATAGTCAATCTGAATGAGAGGTTGATGATGACTGCTATAAACACCAAAAGCCCATATTGGCCGCAACATGCCAACCAGCCTAATATTGCAAATCTCTTAAATTCTTCATTCCAGTCTTAGTCAACCTGAAACCAATCAACACTCAGTCCAAACATGTTACTCAAGATTGACTACAAAAATATTCTCTGTAAACCCCTCTGTTTGTCCTTGGCTGTTGAAGAGCCTTGAATCCCTTTTACTGGCAACTGTTAGACTTGCTAACAAAATGATTACACTCAGAACTCGGTGCCTCACTTTATTGCAAATTTCATTGTAATAATGTATATTCTATCTGCCTATCTATCTATCTAACTATCTATCTATCTATATCTAGATATACTATGTTTTAAAGTAGTGCAGAGAGGCAGTAGGGTAAGAAAGAAGAAAAGGAAATTATACACACATAGGCATATATGTATATGTATATATATGATGTATACATATATGTATATATATGTACATATATATATGATGTATGCACATGTAGGTAAATATTCATGGTATTTATTCATACATATATACTTATATGTACACTCATATATACATACATGTGTTTATGTATATATACATATACATTAAAATTCTTACATGAATATATAAAAACAAACACCCTGACACATCCAGGATGGCCTGCTATCACAGGTTCTTTGATCTGCTTTTCTAAAAGGAAAGACAACTTTTGAGGGTCATTAGTCACTTTAATCAAGCACATATACCATTCACTTAGTTCACGGGAAAGAGTCAGCACCTTGTACTTCAGAGAAAATACAAAGAAAAAATAAGCAGACAAGTCTTTCAACTGTCTGACTATAAGCAGTATACGTATCACAGATCAACAGAAAGATCCAATTGTCTGACCATACATACATAGTTACCAGAAAGAGAAACGCCAACATCTGTGTTTCCAAAGCCAGGGGACTTCTTATTGGCTGCTCAGGGTCTCCTCTGGTTAAACAAACACTTGCAATGAATAAGCCCCAAAATAAAACCTTACCTCAGAATACTGATGCATTTTTTCAGAGCCAGAAGGCATCACAATCCTTGAGAACCACTGCATTAGAATTAACAAAATGTGTGGGCCTCCCCTAATCAAGCTGATTAGCATTACTTCATTGTTTATCTATCTGTCTGTCTGTCTGTCTATCTGTCTATCTATCTCTATTAAATAATTAACTGGGACACACACACATATAGGTTTATTCACATATGTATTTTTTATATCCATATATTCATATGTATATATTCACAGATCTATAAATTCTATTAGACAATGAATTTAAAAGGCACATAGTCTTTTCATATGTATGTGTAGATATATATATTCATGTTCATATGTATATGTACATATTCATATGTATACACATGTTTATAATCATGCATATATACATATACACTTTGTGTGTGTGTGAGTGTGTGTGTGTGTGTGTGTGTGTGTGTGTGTGTATGGGGAAGGAGCGAGTGAGAAAGAGACAGAGAGACATAGAGAGCTAATGAGGAAATTTGTTTTGCCTAACTCTTTATAACATGTGTTGCTGGGAAATTGATTATATTTTGTCCTTTTTTTTCTTCTTTCCAAGAGAGTAGAGGTGTGGGAGGGAGAGAAAATAAATTTCTGTTCATTAAAAAAAGAAATAGTAAATATGGAAGATGTTCGATATATGGAATGTTGCATTCATTTTCATATGAAGTATGTATTATTAATTTTGCTTCCCTCATTTTGTTGCAAAAGAACTCTCATGAAGATCATACTAGTACCTATATACCAGGGCTGTTGTAAGGGCCAAATGAGTTTACACATAAATACATACATTGCATACATACAGGTGCACGTCATTGCCTTTAAGGTTTGCAAAGTAGTTTACGTAGATTAATTCATCTGATCCTTACATTAACCTTGGAAAATTGGTACTTTTTTGGGGCAGTTTTATATATGAATATATGAGGAAACTCAGATACAGAGAGGTTAAGTTACTTTCCTAAGATTGCACAGTTAGTAAGTATCAGAGGCACAATTTGAATTCAAGTCTTCCTGACCTTCAGTTCAACATTTTATCCACTGCCCCACTGCTGCAATGTAATATAAAACTTACATGCGTATAATTCAATGTATTTATATATGTACGTATGTGTATATAAATATATATAAACAACCTATTAAATGAAAAAAAATTGCTGTATAAAAAACATTCCACATCTTTAGAATTCTCCATACATTCTATTTTTAATTTTTAAGAGAAAAAGAATTTGCACTAAAATATCAATATCATAAGTATAGGCAAGAATTTTATAACCTGATACTAAATGAAATTAGCAGATCCAGAACAGTATATGAAATAGCAAAATTGTAAAGACTACATTTTTGAAAACTGTTAGAATTATGATCAATAAAATGACCATCCCTGAATTCTTTATTCCATAGGGCTGAAGATGAAATATACTATCTGTTCCCAACAGAGGAAGGATAGATTTTAGGTACAGAATTACAGATACATAGAAAGATAGATTACATAGACAGATAGACAGACAGACAGACAGACAGACAGACAGACAGACAGACAGACAGACAGACAGATAGATAGATAGATAGATAGATAGATAGATAGATAGATAGATAGATAAATGGAAGGATGGATAGATGGAAATGTGTCTGTGCGTATAAATATATACATATATATACGTATGCATGCGCACTTATACTCATATATGCACAAACAAACATAATTTGACAAAAGATATTAATATTAATTGCTTGTCATGTGCTAGGCACTGTGCCAAAGGCTGGAGATAAAAAGACAAAAATAGTAACTAGCTTCAAGGAACTTTCTTTATATTGTTATACTTACAACCCTAATAAGAGCTCTAAGGAACCTCATTGGGTATCCCAGAGCTGAGCTATATCTCCCTTTTAGGCTTCTAAGAATATGCTTGAGAGTTTGAGGTATCTTTCTTTCATGCTAACTCCTGGAGCCCTCATTGTGTTATGTACTCCTCAAAATCAGTTATTACTTGCAATTAGTATTTTAGTATTTCCCTTATACCACAGATAACCACAAGTGATTAAGATTGCAGTAACATTTAGTCAATTAACGTCAATTAGCTTTTACAAAAGCTTTTACTACAAAGGTGTAGAAAGAACAGAAGTATAAATTTATCCACCTGAACCTGAACACCCTGTTCCCAAATCACCTTGGACCTTGGGATAAATGGACTCAAATTTACATTGATTGCAATGAGGCTTTTACCTCACTTCCAGATTCAAGATAGATGGTAGACAGAGTTGTTTAACTTGCATTTAGGGTCCTCTAGCTTGGTTGAAGATAAATCTGCTCTTGAAATGAGTGGCATTCACTCCTCTTGGCTGTGCTGGTGATTTGGCTCTGATGGCTACAAATTCTCTCATGGACTTTTTGATTCCCAGACCTCTAGTGGTTCATCATCTTGACCTTTCCAAAGCTCACAGGTTAGCAACCATTCACACAATACAAAGATGCAAAGAACTGAAGTTGATATTCATGGGTCACATATCGGCCCCAAATAGTTAGGACTCAAGAGCCTTCCCTTTCCAGAGGTTTATAACATTATTCTATGTAACAGCAATTTAAATGAAAAGATCTTTCCCATTTTAAATCACCTGGAAGCCTAAGTCATATGTGGTGGGAGGAGTTTGCTGAATGGGTGGAACTGGATAGGTAGAGCAGAACTGGGAGAAAGTTAGTGAGAGTAGTCAGGGCAGAGGAAAGAGGATACAGGCCAGCAGGTACAGCAAGGCTTATGAGTGTGTGCTTGTAAGAAGACCCTGGTAGACTGGGGAGGGGGCAGCCTTTGTCCCCAGCAGTGCTAATATGTATTGACTTTTTGGCTATCACGACAGGTTTACCTTTCTGGTGTTGGGATTTGGCTTTCTGATGTCTGAATATATGTTTTTCTTTTGCCTTCTATATGGAGAGTCTTTTATACTTTGCAATTCAGAACAATGCCAGCATATTCATAGCCATCCTCAGTGCTGTGAATTTGGCATCACAAACAGAATTGCAGGGTATAAAATTCCTATTTGGAAGCAAAAAGGATTTAGAGAAAGAAGCAGATATCCCAGGATGGGAGGCTTTATGTTACTCTTCCCTAGCAAGTGAATGGGCTAAAAACACTGGATCCTGTGACAACTGGGGGCAGAGGTTACAGGAGGGGGAACCTCGAGATTTGAAAAGGTGTTTGTTAGGAATACCGATAAAGTCAGGGAAAATACTGACAGGGGTATGTAGGAGAGGCTGGATTTTATTGTCAGGTTACCATATTATATGTCGAAGCAGAGGCGAGTTGTTGAAGGAAAAAATATAGATAGAAAAAGAGTTAGCTAGTTTATATGGGAATTCCCAGTGTTTGGGCTCTCCTTTGAAACATCAGGGTGAGGGAGGTCTCAGGTGGAACAAAAAGCTATTAATTGTGCTCAGAAGAAGCTGTAGGCTGACAAAAGAAGTTCATATATGACCTTTGTACATACTCAGTCTCATTGCCACAGTGAAGACTGGGAGGAAAACATAGGGAAGTCAGACAAGACCATGAAATAATTTTAGAGAGAGAAGTTTCTCAGGCAGAAACATGCCCAATAGTGAGGTGGAAACAGGAGAACCAAGAGGGTAACATAGTGTTTAGGGAAATAATTGAGGATTTTACTCAACAGGGGGCCACAGATATTTTGAGTCAGATCAGTCAAAGGATAGCAGAATCATTAATATCTTCGATTATCAAAATTTATATCTATTAGTGAGAATCATTTTGTACAGCAAGCTTTTAGAGATTATAATATGCAAGGAGTTCACAGTACAACTAATCTGTTAGTTTTGACTACAGAAGGCAGCAGTAGACAGTATCCTACTGATTTTATGTGGTCTAGTGGAGATAAACC
The DNA here is from genome assembly GCF_028372415.1 of Notamacropus eugenii. Taxonomy (NCBI): domain Eukaryota; kingdom Metazoa; phylum Chordata; class Mammalia; order Diprotodontia; family Macropodidae; genus Notamacropus; species Notamacropus eugenii. Next base: position 670,171,941 of record NC_092872.1, read on the forward strand.
TTGATATTCACTTAGAGACTGTATAAAAAAGTTAAAGGAGGAGGCAATGAAGTCTGTCATAATGATTGGAAGCATAGATGCATGCTATGATACCCCCTTTGTAGTTTCCATAAGAATATATTATTGAAGACAGCTCCTCCTCCTTACAAGCATTTAATTTTGACTAATAATTGGGGAAATAGGGCACCCTCTTTCACAGGTGCTGTACAGTATTTCATAGTGAAGTGACTTAGGGGACAAGGAAAAGACAAATTTCCTAGAGAGAGAAAAGTAAATAATCAGTGGATTCAAAATCAGAATAGATTGACAAAGAAAGAAATGTTTACTGTTCTGTTGAGAGCAGGGGTAGATTTTAGAAGCATAGATGTTATTCCAATTAATGAACTATACAGAATATACTGAGAAAAGGGACTTGATACTAGACAAAATAGAGAAGTAAGAACTGCTCCTACAGATCCTCCTGAACCTTTGTATTTCAGTTTGTTTCACCTTCAGGGAGAATAGGAAGTTGGCTGAGCCCTACTTCAGATTAAAGAAATACACAGATGGGATTGCAGAACCCATATCAATTTGACCATATATTGGAATAAAGAAACAAATACTATAACTAGGCATTAATAGATACTGAGGCAAAGGCCTCCCTTATAAGTGGAAACCTTGATGAGTTTAAACATGGAATGCCTCTCACCATCAAAGGACTGCGAAGACCTGAAATATCAGTCATACAAATCAAACTAATGATAAAAATTGGACAATTACTTCAGAAATATACCATGGTATATTGTACCCATTCCTGAATACATTTTTGAAATAGATCTCTTTCCTATGCAGTTATTTTTGAGTAACAGGATAATGTTATAAACCTCTGGAAAGGGAGAGTTCTTGAATCCTAACCATTTGGGGATGATATGTGACCCATGAATGGTTGCTACTTTGTGAGCTTTGGAAAGATCAGGATGATGAGCCACTAGAGATCTGGGAATCAAAAAGTCCATGACAGAATTTGTAGTCATCAGAGCCAAATTACCAATACAGGCAAGAGTCATACCTCTCAATATATCTGTTCTATTCTATTAATGTTCTCAAATTGTTTAGCCATTCTTGAATCAATAGACATCAACTTTTCCAAATCTTTGCATAGAAAAAGTGCCACTATCATTATTTTGGTGTACTAGGACTTTTTTTTTTCTTTTCTATTCCCTGACCTCCTCGGGGTATATGCCTGGCAGGAATATGTCTAGATCAAAGGATATAGACATTTTATAACATAATTCTAAATAGCTCTCCAGAATGTTTGGGTTAATTCACAGCTCCACAAGCTGTGTTAATATCCTATCTTCCTGCATCTTTTACTTTCTCTTTTTCAGAAGAGAAAAGACATTTTGATTATTTTTCATTTTTCTCCCTACTCTCTTTGTGACTTCCTGCAGAAAACCAAGGATGATTAGAAGACAACTATTTCTATAAAAAAAATTTTAAATTACACTATAAATTGTGAAAATGTGTTTGATAATGCCAAGCACACATGGCACACAATTAAAGTAGCACAGCCTGAAAATTTCTGTTCTCTGTTTAATTTGTAGTTATCATGTGACTTATGATCCAGATGCTATTTCTGCTCTCTTTCTCAGGGTGGAAGCTATTATATTCTCAGGACTGTGGCAATCCATCTCCATGAATTCTTCTTTGTCCCATGATAAAGACTATGCATTTTGTTTTGTGGCAAGGCAGTGTAAGGGACATGAATTCATTAATCACTGCTACACAGAAGCAAAGCTCCCATCATTATCTACCAGTCAGATAGAGAAGGAGGAGCTCCTTGCATGTAGAAGACTGGAAATGAAAGATTGTCTTCCTCTTTTGCTTGCTTGAGAACTGGCTCATGAATAATTCTCAGGAGTCAAGAGTGTGGTGCCTCTATCTTGTTTGCCAGTGCTGTATTACAAACAAAGTAATTTTAAAGCTCTTGTAACATGAGGCCCCAAAGAAATCTGTAGCCAGAGAAGTTGTCTCATATGCCTCTATTGTTTATCACATTTCCATATGCTGACATCCCATTACTTAAAATCGTATTCCTAATTCCTAAGCTTCAGATTTTTATGATGTTGGGGCTAAGGCAAGGGTGGGGAACTTGAGGTCTATAAGCCACTTGTGGTCTTTTAGGCCCTTGGGTGTGGCCTTTTGACTGAGTAAAAGTTTTACAGAACAAATCCTTTTATTAAGGTGATTTGTTCTGTGAAATTTGGGTTCAGTCTGAAGGATACACTGCCACATATAGCGTCAAGATCACACATTCGTCACCTTTGAATAGGCCTCTTCTAAAGTCCAGCATGGGGTTCAAACTCTTAAAATCTGCAGAATATATATTTCAGCAGAATCTCCTAAACTGGCAACACTTCAGGGTAGCTTGGTGGTATACTGCTTAGAATACTGGACTTAGAGTCAAACATAATAGAGTTTAATTCCACCTCAGATACTTTCTAGCTGTGTGACTAGGAAAGTTATTTAATCTCTGTCTGCCTCTGTTTCTTTAACAGTAAAATGAGGATAATAGCACATACCTCCTAGTGTTATTATAAGAATAAAAATGTTGTTTACCCATGTGATTTTCTTGAGATCAGGCACTTTCCTTTTCTTTATATCCTCAGCATTTAGCATAGTACCTAGAACATAACAGGCAGTTAATAAATGTGTATTGATTCACCAACTGATGAAGGTTAGTCATGATATTGTTTTTAAGGTTCTTTTGAACAAGGAAACCTTAGTATAGCTCTCTCATACTTGCCTTTCACCTTCAAAGTCAACTCAATACTTAGTCTTACCTCAGCCCTATCCCTCCACTGTCCATGGTAGCTCAGAAGGCCAGAAAGGTAGATGGATATCTACCACAGAGTATCACAAAGGAGCTGGAATGTCCTTGTTCCATTTAGTATCTGAAGATTGATGCTTGAATGCTTTACTCTTTACATTACTGGTTATTGAGACTGGTGAGGAAATGAGGAGAGATAACGTGTTCTAATCAAATGGGGGCCAGGAAACCAGATTATTTTCTTGACTCACTATGTCAATAATATCTAACTGCTCTTTCCTCAAAGGGATTTTTCAAAGGCTTATCATTATTTCGAGTGCAATGTAATTCTTGATCAGAGCCACTTCTTAGTGAAGATCAATACTGCTCACTGACTTTTTATTTTTATTTGAACACTAACTTAGGAATTAGGCAAGTATTCCACTTCCAAAATATGGTTGGTAATCATCCCAGTCATGAAACTCTTTGTATAAATTTGGCTATTTACTCTGGCTGCAAACCCAAGCGAAGTGTACATCTGCAAAAGAAGCAAGAACTTGTATATTTAAGACTTAACAAGTGCTATGAGTCATAGGCTAAAACATAGCCTTGCCATGTACATGGAAGTAAAAGCCATTCCCCAAACAACCACCACAGTCAAATTTTTAAACATTCTCCTTGACTATAGTGTTTTATTCGTGATCCTGTGACATTCCTTCACCCTTGCAGATGGTGAGGTAAAATTCTAGAATCATCATTCTAATTCTGGACTGAATGTAAAGATCTAATCCAACCCTCACATTTTACTAAGGCAATAGGCCTAGCCAACTGAAATGACTTGTCAAAGTCAGAGGTAAGAGATTAAGTTAGTAGGTTGACCTGCAAACAACCAAGTCTCCTGACTACATGCCCACAATTCCATATTCCCCAGTGTATTTTTTTTTATTTTGTCACTAGATACTTACAAATCTTGTGTGCATGTGTCTGAAATGCATGTCTCATAAACATTTTTAGTCATTTTAATTGGCATATCTGAACCTTTCATTATTGACCTAAGTGACAATTGGAATTTATAACATAGAAAGCCTATTGCCAAATATAGAAACTCTTTGCATCTTGTTTTAATCAGGATTTACAATTTTGAAATAAATATATTACCTAATTGCTTGACCCACATTAAATTAAAATGCAAATTGATTTACAATCTGCTCCATCCTCCTCTATGGAATAGCAGCAAATATGGATACAAATCTCTCTGAGTTAAATGAAATAGCATAGATTGGATAATGAGGCCTACCTAAATCTTGATTGTTTCCAGCTAAGGTGATACTTAATGGATATTAATTTTCACTAATTTTCACTAATTGTACATTTGGTTATAAAATACACCAATCTGTCAGGGATGCAGTGTGACAGAACTAAAAACTATTTCTCATAGATGAATGAGCCTTTTTATTATCAGATTTTTCAATTAGAATATGAAATAAACTGGCAATAATGGTATTTATTATATAGAAGCTAAATTCTTATCTTTGACTGTTTTACTATCTGCTCAGGTTATCCATGAGGTAGTTCTAAATTTCCTTTTCATTGATTCCTTGGGGACCCAACTTTAAGGTAAAATGGTTTCTAAAGGAGATAGTCCTGGATGATAGAGATGATGTCACTTTTATGCTGTATTTTAAACACTCAGCTGCAATTGACATACCCACACTCAATATAACTCAGAATAACCAATGACATGTGAGGCAAATGTAGATTAAATCAATTATTTAAAAGCATTTACTAACTTTACACTTAATTTAGTGATTCCTTTAGAATTCTCAGGTTGAGACATACTATGGTTTTTTCTGAATGTCTATATTTAAAAGCACAATAACAAATGGTTGCAGAAGAAAATGAAATAGCTCACTCCATCAACCTTTAAGAAAAATTAAAAACTACCTTTGTATATTTTATTACTCCATTATATGACTAGTGTAATAATAATCACTGGAATTTGTATAAAACTATAGTATTACAATGCTTTATATAGCTTAGTATATATGTATATATGTATATGTATGTATGTATGTGCTAATATGTATTTTATATATATATATGTGTGTGTACACATAAATGAACATAGATGTAGAAGTTCAACACCCTTATTTCACAGGTGAAGAGATTGATGCCCAAAAGACATTAGACAGCTTTCCTAAGTTCCCACAGGTAGTAAATGCAAGAGCCAGAATTCAAACCTAAGCCTTTGACTACAAATCCAGTTCTTTGTCTGTTAAATACGTTGCCATCTGAGAAAATTCCCTGCAATGTAACCGATAAAGACTTTATCATATTTGCTTATAAATTAATAAATGGAAATTCAGAAAGTCATATAGATACTTGGTGATATGTTTGAGACAAAAAAGAAAAAAACTTTCTGACGGTAAGTCTAGTGTTATTCCCAGTACCATGCCATAGAATTATATTGTTTCTGAATTTCCTTCATTTTCTTCATGAAATAGTAAGAAATAGGATTAAACATTATCTACAGCCAGAAAAGCTTACTGTATATTTAGCACCTCTAAAAAGAGGAGTGTGGGAATGAGGCCACAATTTTATATAATTTATGGACTTGTCTTTGTATAGCCACTTGCTAATTGGCAACTGAAGTCAAGATCTCCCAAAAGATAACCAATGAAACTTCAACTCTAGAACTCACTCACTGTCCATTGACTTGTGAAGGAATATAATAAGTGGTACAGAAAGTATTTTACTAATTTTATTGATCATTCCTGATAGAGATAAAATACAGGGGAAATAATACTCTGTTATTGAACAAAACATTGCCTCACAATTTATGCCACTTTCATTATCAATTAAGTGGTGATATCATCACATGATGCCATTATAAGTGAGTAGGTGAAAGCAGCAAGATTACTTGAGATCACTGAGGAGGAGGAGGAGGAGAAGGATGAGTCATGTCTGACTCTCCACGACTCTTATGGGGTTTTCTTAGCAGAGAAACTGCCATTTTCTTCTCCAGATAATTTTATACATAAGAAACAGAGACAAACAAGGCTAAGTGACTTGTCCACAGTCACACAGATAGACAGAGTCTGAGCCCTGATTTGGACTCAAGTTCTCCTGTCTCCAGAGTCAGCACTGTATCTACAGTTCCACCGAGCTTTGCTGAGCACACTGAGATTCTGGTTAATAATTCCAAAATGAAGAGAAACTTTAGTGGGGACTGCAGATTTTACATCATAATAACATAATATCTATGCTCATTGATAAAGCTATATTCTTTGAGGAATTGTTATTCTGCACCAGAAAGCAACAGAACTGGTAAAAGTTCAAAATGTCAACCAGCAACTCAGTACGTTATATGAGAGGGTTTTTAAAAGGACCATGATGCTTTGATTGTGGAGGATCTTATAGTGTACGATGGTAGCCAAAAGTTCATACTATCATTGCTATAGAAACAAAGGGAAGGCCGCCCACATATAATTTTCATAACTTTGTGGAGATTGGACTAAGCAATTGAAAGGGTGGTAGAATGTTAAGAAAACACAGTCCCACAATCTGTTGTTTATAACAAATACTTCTCAAATGCAAAGGCCCACTCAGAATCTAAAGGAGAAGATGGAATAAATTTAGTTTTCAAGATGTGAATTGGAAAAAAAAAAGCAAGAGTTTCAATAACGCTGTAGGCAAAGCAATTTTTTTAAAATATCAATTTGAAGAGAGATAAATGAGGAAATTATATTCAGTTTATAGGAGTCATGAACAATGAATCAACACCAGTGTTTAACATGTATGTACTATATAGTGTAGTGTAAAAATTTGTAAAGGTTTGTTAATTTAAGAAAATAGATAATAATGAAATAGTAGAATATTTTAATATCTACACAAATCATTTTTGTCCTTCCATCATTTTTACTTTTGAATTTTTCTGACCCAATTTGGAGTGTATAAAAAGATAGAGCTGAAAAAATCTGTTGTAGAATTTAGAATCAAACATATATGGCATCTTATCAATGGAATATTAAATGATATACATATAACTCAGCACCATATAACACTTTTATAAAAATAGTCTGTATATTAGGAGAAAAATAAATTGTTAAAAATGCAAAAAATCCCTCCAAAATGCAAATGCATCATTTGTAGATCTTAATAAAAACAAATACACAATAATACAAGGAACAGAAGCAAAAGGCATATAGCAAAATAGAGAAAATAATTCTAATAAATGAGTGGGCTAAAGAAAGAATAGAAATAATTAACAAGTAAATGGAATAAACATATATTGATGAAAAAACAGCAAAATTTTGAGATTGTAACTTTGAGTTGCCTTCACAGGAAAAAATCTCAAAAAACATCAAACAACATAGAAGATAAGATTAGGGAATTTAGAATACAATTCAAAAATAGAAAAACAAAAACAAAACAAAATAATCTTGATAGAGGAGAAAGAGACAAATTGGAAACCAAGGAAAATAGGTACTTGAAAAATAAATCCCAAAGCTGATTATTTGAGAAGAATAAGAAAACATTTATTAAATCTAATTAAAAGTAACAAAATAAAATTAAGCAAAATCATAAAGCCACAAAAGAAATACTCAAGCATTAAAAAATTCTCAAAATCCACAGTATGTAGGTATATGTCAACAAAATTCAAAATTCAAGTGAAGTTGAGAAATATTTACAAATAGATATATGTGTGTGTATATAAACATATGTGTGTATATGCATATGTATGTGTTATATCCGTGTGCAAGCATATAGATATTATACACAAACTGACAGAATACCAAAAAGTTTGCTTAAATAACACAACTTCAGAAAGGAGAATGACCTAATTTTGATAATCTTAACAAAACAAACTCTCTCCAAATAATTTACTGGATAATTCCCTCAAAAATATAGTTTTAATGTACAACTAATACCTATGCTACAGAAATTATTCTCAACAAATTAGAAAGGAAAACCAATCAGATTTCTCTAACAAGAGAAAGATAGCTATAATATCTAAACAAGGGAGGGAAAAATCAAAGAAAAGAACTAGAAGCTAATATTAATGATTACTATTGATTCAAAAGAAATAATTAAGCCTTGGTAAAAATACTACAATTATTTATTTTTTTAAAAATCCTATATTATGAACAAAGTGAATGAACACAACAAATACACGGATGATTAGACATTATGATAGGAGTTAGAATAATTATAATACTGACTAATGCCATCAAAGTTACATACTTGCATAAATTGAACTAGAAAAGAAATTTAATAAAAATATTTATACTTAAGATCCTAAATAGCAGAGACAAAAAAACATCATTGTAACTTGATAAAAGTACCTGTCTCAAAATAAAATCTAACATTAGAATCAAAGGAAAAACTAGAAGCATTCCCAATAAAATATTCATAAATATTTCATATTGCTTGACATACATACTTCTAGAAATGGTAGCAATAATAAGAAAACAAGGAAAAGAAAGGTGTAAAGTAGGCAAAGATATGTGAAACACTCTGTCTTTGCTTATGAGTTGACGATTTATTTAGAAAATCCAAGGAAACTAAGTAAATTAATTGTAACAATACCTTCACTAAAATAGCAAGATATAAATTAAAATTATGAAAACAAAAGAAGTTGGAGCCAAGATGGTGAAGTAGAAGCCGAGATCTGCCTGAGCTCTCCTCCTAAATCCCTATAAAAACCTATAAAAATGACTCTAAGCACATTCTAGAGCTTTAGAGCCCACAAATTGAGAGAATGAAACAAATCTGCAGCCCAAGACAACCTGGAAGGTCAACAGGAAGGGTATATTGCACTGGGCTAGGAATGCAGTGCAGTCTGCTGTGAACCACAGCCCAAGACAACCTGGAAAGTAGACAGCAGGAGTCTATCACACCAGATTGGGAACAGAATGCAGTGGTTTCTAGAATTCTCAACCCACAATTACCAAGAATAGATTCAAAGGTCAGTAGGAAGGGTCTGTCACCTGGCTGAGACAGAAGCATGGTTCAACTCCAGTCCTGCTCCCAACCCCAGGTTCCTATTCCCAGAGTGGTACCAGCCACTGCTGAAAAGGCAGCTGCTTCTGGAGTCCTCCACTTAACAAAAAGCTCAAAAGTTAAGTAATTGGCTAGGAAAATGAGAAGATGGGAGAAAAAGAAACAGATTATAGATTCTTACTTTCTCAGTGAAAAATCATTTTCTTTCATCATTGGTGATGAGGAACATCAAGACATATAACCAGAAGACAGTAAAGTCAAAGCTCTTGGTTCCAAAACCTCTAAGACAAAAATATGAATTGGTCTCAGGCCATGGAAGAACTCCAAAAAAATTTTGAAAATCAAGTAGGAGAAGTAAGGGAATAATTGGGAGGATAAATGAGAGTGATGCAAGAAAATAATGAAAAACAAGGCAACACCTTGCTAAAGGAGACCCAATAAATGCTGAAGAAAATAACACCTTTACAAATAGAGTGAACCAAATGGCAAAAGAGGCCCAAAAAGCCAGTGAGGAGAAGAATTCTGTAAAGAGCACAATGGGCCAAATAGAAAAGGAGGTTGTAAAGCTCACTGAAGAAAATAATTCCTTAAAAATTAGAATGAATCAAATGAAAGCTAATGACTTTATTAGAAATTAAGAAATTAAAAAATAAAACCAAAAGAATGAAAAAAAAAAAAAAGACAATGTGAAGTATCTCATTGGAAAAACAACTGACCTAGAAATGGATCCAGGAGAGAACATAAAAATTATTGGACTACCTGAAAACCATGATAAAAAAAAGAGCCTAGACATCCTCTATCAAGAAATTATTATGGAAAACTGCCCTGATATTCTAGAATCCGAGGGTAAAATAGAAGTATAAAAAATTCACCTATTACTTCTTGAAAGAGATCCCGAAAGGAAAACTCCTAAGAATATTGTAGCCAAATTCCAGAGTTCCTAGATCAAGGAGAAAATATTACAAGCAGCTAGAAAGAAACAATTAGAGTACTGTGGGAACACAATCAGGATAATCAGAGGCCTTAGAATATACACCATAAATTTATTATATACTGTTTGTTTTGTTTTCTTTTGTCTTTAATTATATATGAACTTTAAAAAAAATGGTATCATCTGTAGCAGTAAGCACCCTAACATACACAGGGGTGCCCAATACAACAGGTTCTTAGATTTACATTCTCAAAAGGAAAGAAACTTTCAAGGGATTAACAATCGCTTTAATCAAGCACAGGTATCACAGAAAATCAAAATAAAAATTTTAGAGAAATCAAAATTGGACTGACTGATCATTACATACACACGCATGTCTGAACATTACATACATACACACACAGTTACAAGAGAGGGAAGCATCAACTTCTAGGTTTTGGCTGGGGAGGGTGAAGGGGGGGGTGCTTCTTAATGGCTTCCCATCTCTGGTCAAAGAAACACTTCCAGTCAGCAAACTCCAAAGTAAAACCTCACCCTCAGAGTATTTATACATGTTTTAGAGCCGGAAGGCATGACCCTCTGACCCAGTGCCTCAATAGAAAAAAACAAAAGATACTTGAAACCACCCTACAAAACAACTTCCCTGATCAAGTTTCCTACAATAGGTAGACCCATCAATGGGTGGGAAAGATCCTCCCCAATCACATTATTCAATCAGAGGCAGTTTTAGAAAAAAAAAAAACAGCAAAAGGTTCTAATTTGATTACCATTATACCATCATGGTCCTTATTATTTATATGTTCTCTTCTAAAATTTTTCAGATGTCTTCTGAAGAAATTTTTTCTGAATGATTCAACATGGTTGTATCTTGTCCTTTCTACCAATGAGCATATTTCCTCCATATTCTGACAAAAGAAAATGATACAGAGGGTGCAGCCAAGATGCCATGGTAAAAACAGGGACTTTCTTGAGCTGTCCCTCAAATGCCTCCAAATGCCTGTAAAAATTATTCTAAAAAAGTTCTAGAACTTCAGAGTCCACAAAATCACAGAGTGAAACAAATCTCCAGACCAAGGCAACCTGAAAAATCCATTGGAAGTGTATATTGCACTGGGCTGGGAAGAGAGCACAGTTCGATGTAGACCACACCAGCATAGACAGGGCCAGAGCAGGCCTCAGGGGAATGAGTCACTGATAACTGTGGCAGTTTCCAGACTTTTCAACTCACAAACACAAAAGAAGGTCAGGTGGAAAAACTTTTTGAGTCCTGGGTAAAATAAGAACATGGTCCAGCTGGGCTCAGGCCCCAGCCCGAGGGAGAAGGAGGTGGCATCAGTGGGGACAGCAGCTGCAGCATTAAAAAAAATCATACAATAAACTCTTACTTTGGTGACAAAGATGAAACCATACAACTAGAAAAATGCAATGAAGTCAGAGTTCCTATGTCAAAGAAAAATATGAATTGGTCCTGGGTCATGGAAGAGCTAAAAAAGGAATTTGAAATCAAGTATGAGAATAACAGGAAAAATTGGGAAGTCAAATGAGAATGATACAAGAAAATCATGAAAAACAAGGCAACACTTTGCTAAAGGTCACCCAAAAATACTGAGGAAAATAACACCTTAAAAATAGAGTGACCCAAATGGCAAAAGAAGTCCAAAAAGAAAAAGAGGAGAAGAATGTCTTATAAAGCACAATGGGCCAAATGGAAAAGAAGATCTAAAAGCTCACTGAGGGAAGTAATTCCTTAAAAAGTAGAATGGAGCAAACGGAAGCTAATGACTTTATGAGAAATCAAGAATAGAAGCAAAAGAATGAAAAAAAGTAGAAAATAATGTCAAATATCTCTTTGGAAAAACCACTGATTTGGAAAATAAATCCAGGACAGGTAATATAAAAACTATTGGACTACCTGATAGCCATGATCAGAAAAAGAGCCTACATATCATCTTTCAAGAAATTATCAAGGAAAACTACCCTGATATTCTAGAACCAGAGGGCAAAATCCAACAATTGTCTCTTGAAAGATATTCCAAAAAGAAAACTTCCCAGGGATATTGTAGCCAAATTTCAAAGTTCCCAGGTCAAGGAGAAAATTTTGCAAGCAGTCAAAAAGAAACAATTTGAGTACTATAGAAATATAATCAGGATAACATATGTTCTAGCAGCTTCTATATTAAGGGGTTGAAGGGCTTGGAATATGATATTCCAGAGGTTAGAGGAGCTGGGATTACAACCAAGAATCACCTACCCAGCAAAACCAAGTATAATACTTCAGGGGGAAAAAATGGTCCTTCAATGGAATAGAGGACTTTCAAGAATTCTTGATGAAAAGACCACAGCTGAATAGAAAATTAGACTTTCAAATACAAGAATAAAGATAAGCATGAAAAGGTAAATAGGAAAGAGAAATAATAACAACCTCACTAAAGTTGAACTGTTTATATTCCTACATGGAAAGATGACATTTGTAATTCATGAGTTCTTTCTCAGTACTAGGGTCATTGGAGGAAATAGAAAGACAGACAGACAGACAGACAGATAGGTAGGTAGATAGGTAGGTAGATAGATAGATGGCACAGGGTGAGTTGAATATAAATGGATGATATCTAAAAAAATAAAACTAAGGGGAGAAAGAGGAATATATTGGGAGAAGCAGAAAGGGAGAGATAGAATCAGGTAAATTATCTCACAAAAAAAGAGGCAAGAAAAATATTTCACAATGGAGTGGAAGGGGGTGTGGTAAAAGGGAATGAGTGACCCTTGCTTTCACTGGATTTCATTTAAGGAGGTAATAATTTGCACACCCAACTGGGTATCTTACCTTTTAGGAAAGTATAGGGGAAGGGGATAGTATAGTCGGAAGGGAGGGTAGACTGGGAGAGGGGATAGTCAGAAGCAAACCCTTTTGAAAAGGGACAGGGTGAAAGGAGGAAATAGAATAAATAGGGGGTGTGATAGGATGCAAGGAAATATAGTATTTCACAACATGACTATTATGGAAGTGTTTTACATAATTGCACATGTGTAACTATGTTGAATTACTTGCCTTCTCAATGAGGATGGGGAGGGAAAAAGGGAGAGACTTTGAACTGAAAGTTTTCAAATCAAATGTTAAAATTGTTTTTACATGTAACTGGGAAATAAGATATACAGGAAATGGAGTATAGAACTCTATCTTGCCCTACAAGAAACTAAGGGAGGAGGAAATAAAGAGGGGGGTTCATAGAGAGGAGGGCAAACTGGGGGAAAGGTTACTCAGAATGCATACCAACTTGGAGTGGGGAGGTAGAGGAGGGATTGGGAGAAAATGTGCAGCTCAAAATCTTGTGGAAATGAATTAAATGTATTACTTCCTTATTGGTAGAAATCAATATTTAGAACCTCGGTGAGGAATGGCTTAGAGTGGATGACAGCTGGTGAAAGGACAGCAGGAAGCTCTTCAAGTCTCCATTTATTCGGGTTTCTTAACTCTCTTCTAGTTTTGCAATTGCTTTGGGCAGTTCTGACTTCTAGTTTTGAGAATAGAATTATCACCCTAGAATTAAATCTATCTGTTCCCTTAATTAGTATTAGTCTAGAAGTTGTGTTTTTCAGGTTCAAGCTAAGCTTTTGATTATTTATTTAATGAGGGAGACTGAGGAACCCAAGATTTATAACAAGGGTTGACTCCCTTCCAACCAAATACCAGTTCCATAGTGAACACATAATAATTAGCAAAAAAAAAGCCATTTATTCAAGTTGATAGCAGAACAGGAATTAGAAACACTATGTATAAGAAAATATATACTAGATACCACAGAGTGAAGAAGCTCTCCTATTAAGAGTGAGGTAACTCAAATCAAGAGTGTCCTAGATGTCACCTAAGAGGAAGTTCCTTGAAGTTTCTACTGTAGCAACCTTGGGATAGTCAGTCATGGAGATTCACTCTTCCTCTCATGCTGACTTCTTTCCTTCCAAAGTCTTACTTTTCCTTCAGAAACCTGGAGTGGAATTGACTGACCATATATTTTTTCTTGAATATAGAAGCCAGTAGCACTTTAAGAAACTGCAGAAACCAAAGAGACTCAAGAAGCCTGAGGACAATGAAGAAACTTGAAGAGTCTGGTGCTCTCATCTCTTCTGCTTTCATAAACTCTACCCCACCCCTCCTGTAGATTCATAGCATTGCTCTTCACCAATAAACAAAGTGATTCAGAATAATAAGATTTGGGGCCAGGATTACATGAGTAAACCTTAATATATACTGATAGTTAATTCAGTTTACTTTTGAATGGATAGGACTAATTTATTGATCATAATCTTGTTAACCGTTAGAATGTAAACTCTAACTATTGATATAAGTCAATTAGACTATGCTTCCTGAGGATAGAAATTATGTAACACTTTTCTTTAATTCCTCACAACAAGAGGTTGACTGATTGTACAGAACTCCTCACAATTCTTCCAAACCTCTTTTCTCCTAAGGTTTCCAACGTGACTCTCTCCTTCCATTCTCATGGTAGAAGATATGACTTCATACTTTACAGATGGAAGAGTGCTTTCTAGGTTAGCTCTTTGTTTTGATCTAATATTATCTCCCATTCTCAATTCTTATACCTCAGTCCCTGATAAAGGGACTTCTTCTTAAAGCCAACAATTGCCTTTTGCCCTTGCTCTCTTTCTATCCTTTCTTTTCCAGAAGATTGTGCTGCAAATCATTCCTCCCCTCTGTTATTAAGCTGCTCTCTGTCTACTGGTTCTATCTCTGAACGGGCCTGGAACTCTCAGAAATAACTCTCATCTGACCCTATCATCCACTCAAGCTAGCAATCTATAACTCTTTTCTCTTTCATATCCAAATTCCTAGAGAAAATGTCTCTGCTCAGAGCCTCTACTTTGCAAGCATTTGAAATAATTGTTTGTACCTTTGTCACTCAATTGAAACTGAACTTATTGGAGTAAACAATGTTCTCCTACTTGTCATATTCAATGATCTTTTATCAGTCTTTATATTTCTGAATCTCTCTGTAGCATTTGACATTTTTTACCACCTTTTAGTCCTGGATGCTCTCTCTTTTGAGGGTTTCATGACACTGATCCTTCCTTTTCAATGCCATAATCTTTATTTAGTCTCCTAATTCTGGATATATCATAGAACTCTATAGTAAACTGTCTTTTTTTTTCTCTAAAATTTCAGTCAATGATTTCAACAACTCTCATGGTCCATTTATCATTTCTATAACTATATTGTCCACATCCATACAGATTGACCTAGTCTCTCTTGTATTGGTAAAATTATACTCCAAATAGTAAAATGATTGCATATGTGTTCTTGTTATATATTTGAAATAAAAATCTGTTCCTAAAAACTAAAAGCAAAAGCAAAAACAGTATTCATCTGTTATCCAAAACTCAATGCCTTGTAAAAGTTCTTATTTCTGTCAAAGTTAAAACAATCTTTCCATGGACCAAGATTCACAAACTCAGATCCAGGTATATTTTTCACTTCTCACTGTTCCTCTCCTCACATATCCAATTGTTTGTCAAATTTCATCTATTATCTCCATGAAATCTCTCTCTTTGGAACTCCACATGACTACTACTTTATTTCAATCCTTCATCACTAATTCTTACCTATTCTATTACAATAAAATCTTTATTGTTGCCCTGGTTCAAGTCATTTTTTTCAAGTGGTCCTTTACATAAATGCTAAAGTGATATTCCTAAATCTGTATTTTAACCACAGCAGTTTCTTGCTCAGTAGACTCCAGTGGCTTTCTATAATTTCCAGGATGAAATATAAATTCCTCACCTAGTCATTCAAAATTATTTGCAACCTGATTTCAGCCTATTCTTTAGGCTTGTTATACATTAAACCCTGTACATACAATAGACAGGATTTTAAAGCAGCATTATTGAGTGCAAAGGCTAGAACTGACTTCCTACTCTGCTAAAATAAAGTTAATGGAACCCTTACCATGCTTCTTTAGCTATCTCTTTGTCTCTCCCTGTCTCTCTGTTTCTGTCTTTCTGTCTCTGTCTGTCTCTTTGTATCTGTCTTTGTTTCTGTCTGTCTTTGTGTCTCTGTCTCTATCTGTCTCTCTTTCTGTCTCTCTGTCTGTCTGTCTGTCTGTCTCTCTCTCTCTCTCTCTCTCTCTCTCTCTCTCTCTCTCTCTCTCTCTCTCTCTTCTCTCTCATATCTTTTTCTCTCTCTCATTATCTTTCTTTCTCTGTCTCTCCAAGATGAATTGTTGAATTGTCTGTCTCTAGGCAATTGTGTTCATAATAAACTTTCTAGCTATAACATTGAACAAATAACAACTCATTTAGCACAGGGTAGGAAGACCAGGGCTCAGTTCCATTTTTAAATTCTGCTTTTCGAAGCTGACAGAATTCTCAATAAAATTAACAGCTTTTCAAGACTTGTGTGCCACTGCTATCGACCTGAAAGACAATAGCACTAGCCCGTTAAGTGACGTGTAATCCATCAATCAGAAGCTCCCCTAATATTCTCTAAATGCATTTAAAGCCATACAGTAAAAACAGTTGAGATCAATTCCATACTTTCTAGAGAAAGAAAGATTTAAAATATTATTAGGATAGTCCAGGAGGCCTTGAGAACAAGATTTGCACCTTCACCCATTTGTATTGAGAATGAAACAAGATGCAAAAGTAGAAGGAAGAAAAAGGCATTTCATAAATTGTCTGGTCTCTTGACCAGGAGAAAATCCATTATCAAGCTTGCTTCCAACTGCAGCTACCACTGTCCTGTCTGCCTACAGTGGAAAAAGACCCTAGCCATCCTGATGAAGACCAGCTAAATTTGCTGCCACTCTCTGTTGTAGCAATCTATCCTTCCTTGAATTTTCCATTATTTGCTCATGTAGATTACTTCTAAAATTTCTCGGGCTAGAGGAAAATTCTTCTGCATTGTTTATGCCAAATGAGCAATAATTGTATTTTTATGTTTGTTTTCTTTATCTCCCCAGGACACTCTCTTTGAGACATTGGAGTACATTTCTGTATCAGTAAGGACCCTGTACAGGTTCTTAGATCTGCTTTTCTAAAAGAGAGCAACTTTTGAGGAATCAACAATCACTTTAACGAAGAACATATATCATTCACTTAGTTCAAGGGAAAAAGTCAGCACCCTGAATTTGAGAGAAAATATAAACAGAGAAATAAAGATCAGCCAACAGACAGACCTTCCAGCTGTCTGGCCATAAGCAATATATACATCACAGAATAACTGACAGAGCCAACTGACTGACCATATACACATAGTTACCAGAGAGAGAAGCACCAATATCTGGGTTTTCAAAGATGGGGGGTGGCACTCCTAAGGAGCTGACCAGATTCTCTTCTGGCCAAACAAACACTTCTAGTGATTAAGTCCCAAAGCAAGACCTCCCCTCAGAGTATTTATATACTTTTCAGAAATGGAGGGCAGGAGTCTCTGACACAGTGCCTCAGCAGAAATTAACAAAAGGTGCTTGAAGCCTATTAATAGGTGAGGAAGATCTAATTAACATTACATTTTCCCAAGATGCTTAGATAACATTTAAACTACCCTTATCCACTCAGGGTCTGGAGGAATTTGCAACACGAACACTTTCCAATCTAATCAAACTTTTCCACCTAGTATATTTCATCCCATCTCCAATGTCCATACTTTTGCACAGGCTTCCCACATCATTCTAATGTACTCTTTCTTTACTTTTAACTCTTAGAATCTCTGTTCTCCTTCAAAGTTCAACTCAAATGCCATTTTCTATGTGATATCTTTCCTGATTTTCTTAGCTATTAATACCACCTCCAAATTACTTTTTATTCATTGATTCATATATTTTGAACAGGTGAATGGGTGTATATATCTTTATCCCTCTAAGTAAGGTCCTTGATAGGAGGGACTATTTATTTCTTTGAATTTCCAGGATTTAGTAAAAATAGGTAGGTGACAGCTGGAAAACTAGATATATGATAGAATATTTATTAAACAATTATTATACAACAAGTACTCTATGTTAAGCACTGGGGATCCAAATACAAGTAAGACAGTCTTTTCCCTCATGTCTTAACATTATAATGAGCTAAGACAACACATAAAGGAGGTATAAAGTTGCTGTGGGTAAACTAACAGTATGATTTAGAGATATCTCAGAGCTTTTGTGAAAGATTTTTTTGGACAAAATAAGATAGAAGCTCACTCTTTTGTGACTAGGCTCTTGACCTTAGGTACTTTAGAGAGCTTAATCACTAAGGTCTGAAAATCCATACTGAATGGAGATCATAGCTGTAAAGCTGACTCTGAAACCACATAGTCCAATGCCTTTACTTTACATTAGAGAAAACTGAGGTTCAGGGAGATTAGATCCTGTTATCAGAACAGATTTCACTATTCTAGAAGGGGGTAAATGAAAAGGATAATAGACATGGCAGCATGGTATAAAGATGAGTGGAGATTCAGGGGCTGGAGAGTCCAAGCATCTAGAATGAGGGAAATATGAATGAATTCCAAAAAATATTTTTTTCATTATTGATGTATACATACTTTTTAGATCAATAAATCCATAAATGGAGGAAGAGGTGGAGCCAACATGGTGGAGTAGAAAGACAGACCTGTAGAAGTTCCTGCACATAGCCCATAAAATGCCTGTAAAAATGACTCTAGACAAATTCTAGAGCAGCAGAAGCCACAGAATGACAGAATGAGGGAGATTTACAGCCGAGGTCACCCTGGAAGGCCAATAAGAAGGATCTGTCCCACTGGGCATGGAGTAGCAGTTCCGAGATTGCTCAACCCATGGACACCACAGATGGCTTCAAAGGTTAGTGAGAGGGCTACTTCACCCAGGAGAGGGGAGCATGGTCTGGACTGCTGGCAGCAGCCACTGCAGAGGCAGCATCCACTTTTGGAGCCCTAGAGCACCTGGGGGAATTAAGCAGCTGACCTTAATCTCACACTGAGTGGCAGTGTGGCCCTGGGAACCCTCCTCCTAAAGCCCCTGAGGGAATTTAGTCATGGTTCAGAATCTCAGTCCTGAGCCCAGCCCTGGAGTGAGGAAGACATCTAGTGTGGCTGAACTAAATGTGATTGTGAAGAGGAAATTTTAGTCCCAAATTCTGGGTAGAAAAGTTTTTGGTTGCTCCCAGACCAGTGTGCAGGCCAGGAGAGGAGCAAACTCCTCTCCCTTGATTGTGCCACCTTGGAGGAACTGAGAGCTTACAGGTCCCCAGAGTATACCCTGCTTTTGACAAAGGACTCAAAAATCAAATAACTGACTTGGAAAATGCCCCAAAAAGGGAGAAAAAAATAAAACTATAGAAGATTACTTTCTTGGTGAACAGGTATTATCCTGCATCCTTTCACATGAGGGAGAACAATGCAAAAACCTTCAGAGGAAGTCAAGGCTTCTGCATCAAAAACCTCCAAAATAAATATGCAATGGTCACACATTATGGAAGAGCTCAATAAAGATTTTGAAAATCAAGTAAGAGAAGTGGAGGAAAAACTGGGAAGAGAAATAAGAACAATGCAAGTAAATCATGAAAAGTGAGTCAACAGCTTACTAAAGGAGACCACAAAAAATACTGAAGAAAATAACACTGTTAAAAATTGGCTAACTCGGAGGGGGCGGAGCCAAGATGGCGTAGTAGAAAGACGCACATACACGTAGCTCCGAACCCACAACCCATAGAACAACTACAAAGAAGTAACTCACGGCGAATTCTGCACCCAGAGGCCACAGAACATTGGAGTGAGGGAGATTTCTGTTCCGGAGAGACCTGCAAACCTCTCGTAAAAGGTCCTTCGTGCTGCGGACTGGGTGCCGGGACTGGGAGCTGAGTACAGCCCTGCCGTGGCCGCGGCACCGAGAGGAACAGATCCCAGCGGGCTTCAGGGACGGGATCTCCAGCGGCCGCACAAGTACCTCCACCCACAGGTGACGGGGGTCGGTGAGAGAGTCCCTTTGGCGGGTCGAGGGGGGAGTGGGGTGCCCCCATGGCTCGGGCCCCCTCGGGAGACAGAAGCTGAGGGGCAGTGGCAGACCAGGGCTCCCCAAGCAGGCAGGAGCCTGGATCCATTGTTGAAGGTCTGTGCATAAACTCCCTGAGGGAACTGAGCCTGAGAGGCAGCCCTGCCCTCACCTGAGCATCTGAATTTAATCTCACACTGAATAGCAGCCCTGCCCCCGCCCAAAGCCCTGAGGCTGGAAGCAGCATTTGAATCTCAGACCCCAAACACTGGCTGGGAGGATCAGGAGGTGAGGTGGGTGTGAGGAAAATATTCAGAGGTCAAGTCACTGGCTGGGAAAATGCCCAGAAAAGGGAAAAGAAATAAGACTATAGAAGGTTACTTTCTTGGTGAACAGGCATTTCCTCCCTTCCTTTCTGATGAGGAAGAACAATGCTTACCATCAGGCAAAGACACAGAAATCAAGGCTTCTGTGTCTCAGCCCACTCAATGGGCTCAGGCCATGGAAGAGCTCAAAAAGAATTTGGAAAATCTAGTTAGAGAGGTGGAGGAAAAGCTGGGAAGAGAAATGAGAGACATGAAGTCAAAGCATGAACAGCAAATCAGCTCCCTGCTAAAGGAGACCCAAAAAAATGTTGAAGAAAATAACACCTTGAAAACTAGCCTAACTCAATTGGCAAAAGAGGTTCAAAAAGCCAATGAGGAGAAGAATGCTTTCAAAAGCAGAATTAGCCAAATGGAAAAGGAGATTCAAAAGCTCACTGAAGAAAATAGTTCTTTCAAAATTAGAATGGCACAGATGGAGGCTAAGGACTGTATGAGAAACCAAGAAATCACAAAACAAAACCAAAAGAATGGAAAAATGGAAGATAATGTGAAATATCTCATTGGAAAAACAACTGACCTTGAAAATAGATCCAGGAGAGACAATTTAAAAATTTTGGGACTACCTGAAAGTCATGATCAAAAGAAGAGCCTAGACATCATCTTTCATGAAATTATCAATGAAAACTGCCCTGAGATTCTAGAACCAGAGGGCAAAATAAATATTCAAGGAATCCACAGAACACCGCATGAAAGAGATCCAAAAAGAGAAACTCCTAGGAACATTGTGGCCAAATTCCAGAACTCCCAGGTGAAAGAGAAAATATTGCAAGCAGCTAGAAAGAAACAATTCAAGTATTGTGGAAATACAATCAGGATAACACAAGATCTAGCAGCTTCTACATTAAGGGATCGAAGGGCATGGAATAGGATATTCCAGAAGTCAAAGGAACTAGGACTAAAACCAAGAATCACCTACCCAGCAAAACTGAGTATAATACTTCAGGGGAAAAATTGGTCTTTCAATGAAATAGAGGATTTTCAAGCATTCTTGATGAAAAGACCAGAGCTGAAAAGAAAATTTGACTTCCAAACACAAGAATGAAGAGAACCATGAAAAGGTGAACAGCAAAGAGAAGTCATAAGGGACTTACTAAAGTTGAACTGTTTACATTCCTACATGGAAAGACAATATTTGTAACTCTTGAAACATTTCAGTATCTGGGTACTGCGTGGGATTACACACACACACATGCACACACGCACACACACATAGAGACAGAGTGCACAGAGTGAATTGAATAGGATGGGACCATATCTTAAAAAAAATGAAATCAAGCAGGGAGAGAGAAAGATATTGGGAGGAGAAAGGGAGAATTGAATGGGGCAAATTATCTCTCATAAAAGAGGCAAGCAAAAGACTCATTAGTGGAGGGATAAAGAGGGGAGGTGAGAGAAAAACATGAAGTCTACTCTCATCACATTCCACTAAAGGAAAGAATAAAATGCCTACTCATTTTGGTATGAAAACCTATCTCACAACACAGGAAAGTAGAGGATAAGGGGATAAGCAGAGTGGGGGGGGATGATAGAAGGGAGGGCATGGGGAGGAGAGTGCAATTTGAGGTCAACACTCATGGGGAGGGATAGGATCAAAAGAGAATAGAAGTAATGGGGGACAGGATAGGATGGAGGGAAATATAGTTAGTCCTATACAACACAACTATTATGGAAGTCATTTGCAAAACTACACAGATTTGGCCTATATTGAATTGCTTGCCTTCCAAAGGGAAGGGGTGGAGAGGGAGGGAGCTAAAGAAGTGGGAACTCAAAGTGTTAGGATCAACTGTAATGTTCTTACCACTAGGAAATAAGAAATACAGGTAAAGGGGTATAGAAAGCTATCTGGCCCTACAGGACAAAAGAGAAGACAGAGACAAGGGCAGAGAGGGATGATAGAAGAGAGAGCAGATTGGTCATAGGGGCAATTAGAATGCTTGGCGTTTGGGGGGGGAGGGGAGAAAAGGGGAGAAAATTTGTAACCCAAAATTTTGTGAAAATGAATGTTAAAAGCTAAATAAAAAAAAAAAATGTCAAATGTCAAAAAAAAAAAAAATTGGCTAACTCAACCTGCAAAAGAGGTCCAAAAAGCAAATGAGGAGAATGCATTATAAAGCAAAATTAGCCAAATGGAAAAGGAGGTTAAAAAGCTCACTGAAGAAAATATTTCTTTAAAAATTAGAATGGAGCAGATTTAAGCTAATGACTTTATGAGAACTAAGAAGTTACAAAACAAAACCAAAAGAATGAAAAAATAGAAGATAATGTGAAATACCTCACTGGAAAAACAAATGACCTGAAAAGTAGATCCAGGAGAGAAAATTTAAAAATTAAGGGACTACCATGATCAAAAAAAGAGCCTACACATCATCTTTCATGAAATTATTAAGAAAAATTTCCCTGATATTCTAGGACCAGAAGGTAAAATAAATATTGAAAGAATCCACCAATCACCTCCTGAAAGAGATCTGAAAAGAGAAACTCCTAGGAATATTATAGCCAAATTTCAGAATTCCCAGGTCAAGGAGAAAACATTGCAAGCAGCTAGAAAGAAATAATTCTAGTATTGTGGAAATACAATCAGGATGCCTCAAGATCTAGAAGTTTCTACATTAAGGGATCAAAGGGCTTGGAATATGATATTCCAGAAGTCAAAGGTACTAGGATTACAACCAAGAATCACCTACCCAGCAAAACTGAGTATAATACTTCAGGGGAAAACAGGGTCATTCAGCCAAATAGAGGACTTTCAAACATTCTTCATGAAAAGACCAAAACTAAGTAGAAAATTAGACTTTTCAAACACAAGAATCAAGAGAAGTGTGAAAAGGTAAACAGGAAAGAAAAACCATAAAGGACTTTGTAAAGTTGAACTGTTTACATTCCTACATGGAAAGATAATATCTGTAACTTTTGAGACTTTTCTCAGTATTTGGGTAGTTGAAAGGATTACACACACACACACACACACACACACACACACACACACACACACGTAGACAGAGAGCACAGGGTGAGTTGAATAAGAAGGAATGATATCTAAAAAATAAAATTAAGGAGTAAGAGAGGAATATATTGGGAGGAGAAAGGGAGAAATAGAATGGGGCAAATTATCTCTCATAAAAGAGGCAAGAAAAACTTTTTCAATGGAGAAGAAGAGTGAGAAGGTGAGAGGAAAATGTGAAGCTTACTCTCTTCACATTTGGCTTAAGGAGGCAATAACGTGCTTACTTAATTTGGTACAGGAAAGTAGGGTAGAAGGGGACAAGTAGGGTGAGGGGGGGATGATAGAATGGAGGGCAAATGGGAGGAGAGAGTAATGAGAAGTAAACACTTTGGGGGAGGGACAAGGTCAAAAGAGAGAATAGAATAAATGGGGGGGCAAGGTAGGATGGCGAGAAATATAATTAATGTTACACATCATGACAATTGTGGAACTCTTTTGCAAAACTACACATATATAGCCTATACTGAATTGCTTACCTTCTTAGTGGGGATGAATGGGGAGGCAGGAAGAGAGAGAATTTGGCATTCAAAGTATTAGGAACTAATGTTGAGAATTGTTTTTGCATACAACTGGGAAATATGAAATACAGGTACTGGGGCATAGAATTCTGTCTTGCCCTGCAAGAAAAGAGACAATATGGGGATAAGAGAAGGGAGGCATCTGATAGAAAGGAGAGCATATTGAGGGAAGGAGTAATTAGAATGCAAGGTGTTATGGGGTGGGGGAAGGGGACAGATGTAGAGAAAATTTGGAAATCTAAATTTTGTGGAAATGAATGTTGAAAACTAAAAATAAATAAATAAACTTAAAAAAAGATTAAAACAATAAAAATAAATAAATCTGTAAATGGATGAATGAATGAGCAAGTATAAAATGTCCAGCTCAGACACCAATGGGCTATAAGAATGGGAGAAAAGGAAGTGCCAAATACTATAACTTTGAGGTTGGGATTCTTGCTGCCTCAGAGAATGATGATATTATTTATTGAAAAAAAAAATGAGGAAGAAAAGATACTTTTGGTAGGAACAAAATGGGTTTGCTTTTATAAATTTTCACATGATTATACAGTGTTCAAGTAGAATGTCCATCAAGGAGTTGTAGATATAGACTGATTTTGAGCAACAGATAAAAAGAATAACAAAACCATAACTTTAAAATATTCTTCAATTCAACTAGACTCTGTCTCACACCTTCTCTTCACTCCATCCCTCTTCACCCCTGCACTTCCTTGAAGTGTAAGGTGTTTGAAAGAGTGATTCAATTTAATTAAACTAGAAATCTCTCTAGGGACTTATAATTTTTAAAACCAGCCCCACATTTCAGAACCAATTCTTGTAAGTCTATACTCATTTAAATACTCAGTTCAGTCATCTCTACTTGTGTATTTTGTTATGTGTTTTTCCCCTCCTCATAAACTACGACTTTGTCACTAGGAAAATTATTTTCATGTTTGAGGAGGATGTACTGTACTCTTTCTCCTCTTGACTCAGTTCATTGGAATTCAGCTTTGTAAGATCAAATCACACGTTAGAAATTTTTATCACTCTTCTTAAAATTTGTATCTAACAAGGAAAAAAAAAGACAAATACTTCCCCCCTTCCTTTTGACAGCTGCCATGTACTTAGTAAAATAATATAGTATAGTCATATCCTGTTCAGGCCAAATCCCTATTTTGTGAATAGTTTTTCTATTTATTTCTTCCTCCCCAAAATGTAAAAGTAACTGTATTTTTTAACCTTTCAGATTTGCTATACAAACATCAATAAAAGAATGAGTTGTATAAATTCTATTTTTCATGCTGTGTCTTAGGAAGAATCTAATAATCCATTCTTAGTTTAGCAGAGATGTACTTTTTTTTTAACTAAACACTTGGCACAGGGCATTTCAGAGAGGGTAACCAATAAAGTCAGAAAATCCCCATGACATAGTGAATCATAGATGTAGAACTGATTCTGAAGCCATCTAGTCCAAGCTTCTTATTTTACAGTTGAGAAAACTGAGGTTCAGGGAGTTTAAACTATTTTCTTGATAGTCATTTGCACTTCATTTGCTATGTGACCTCTATGATATGAGATAAAAAGG
Organism: Notamacropus eugenii; assembly: GCF_028372415.1. Classification (NCBI taxonomy): domain Eukaryota; kingdom Metazoa; phylum Chordata; class Mammalia; order Diprotodontia; family Macropodidae; genus Notamacropus; species Notamacropus eugenii. The sequence goes on from NC_092872.1 coordinate 670,197,094, forward strand.
TCATAGGATATGGAGCTGGAATGTATGAGAGGTCATCAAATTTAATCCTCTATTTTCCCCCAGATCACCAAACTGAGGACCAGAGAGTTTTTTTTCCTGTGATCATACAGGCAATAAGTAACAGATATATAACCACTATCAGAAGTAAGATTTGAAATCTTCTCATTCAATAACCAATGCTTTTATCTCCCACACCATGCTACTAACATTATTATGGAAATAGTAGACCTATAAACAATCTCTGTCCATTTGGAAAAGAAAAGAAATAGGAAATGATTTCAGATTTACCCTTGCTAGTCAGGGCCAACCTGAAATGTAAGTTGCTTAGACAACTTCTGGGATGTGGCATGAAGGGGGTCATAGGATTTAGAAATAGGGTACAAGAATGATCATCTCATTGAATTCTCTCCTCTTACAAATTAAAGAAATAAAATTACTCCCTCATAGTCACACAAGCGGTAGCTGTAGATACTGTATTCAAAGCTAGGTCCTCTGATTCCAAGTATAATATACTTTGCATTACACCCTGAAAACAGGTTTCTCATTGCCAAAAAATCAACTCTAGTTACTGTAATTCCATCATTTACATATATTTACATATATGTATGCATATATTTAAACATACATACATACATACATACACACATACACATGATGTACGGTGTAATTCCATCATTTACATATATATAAGTATGCATATATATATGTAAACATACATGCATACATACATACACACATAATCTTTTGATTTTTAAAACCTGCCCTGTTTCTAAGACTTCGATTAAAGAGGAAATTTTAAGCCTTATGAGCTAACAACTTTGTAAATTACTTTGGGCAGATTAATTAATAACTAGCTGGGGATAGAGACTTTTGAGGAATGAAAAACAAAAAAAAAAGGTCCTTAGAGAATGCATCAGGGTAGATGAAGAAGACAAATATTGATGAGACAAATGGTATTAAGGTGAAATACAACCTATGCTACCATTTTTTTATTGGAGTCGTTCTGATGATTATATTCTCATATAGCAATGCCTCTTTCCTCACTAGAATCATGGATTATTCTCTTAAAACAACCCTCATGTTGGTGATTTTGAAAAGATGACATGCTAAAAGTGTAACAACAGAGCTGTAACTAGAATGGGTCAAAGGGGTCTCTATGCTAGGATGCCAGAATTGAGTGGAAACATCAACAGTATTTTCAATCCTTCAAAAGCATGAAAAGAACTGAGATTAGTACCTAGTTATCAAGAATTTTTCATCTAATTAGCAAGCTTGCCAAATGGTTATCTCAATTCCAATATCCCACCCCTATTGGCTATGTCATAGTTGCTCTCCTCCATAATCTGTTGCCCTTCCTTTCCTCAGATTGCAGCCACCCCAAAAGAATATCTGTCACCCCTCCTGCCCAACTGAATGTATTATATGAGCTGCCCTACATGCTAAGTATAGCTCTATGCAGGTATCATAGCCACCTTACCTGAAATTACCAAATGTGTTGGAAAAAAGCTAGAAAAGAACATTCCCTAAAAATATTTCTGAATAGGAAATACATTTACCTAGATAAATAGAGAATCTGAATATATTGTTAACATCTTATAATTTGATTAAATTAATTGAAATAAAAAGATATACTGTCTATTGGACGTAAATAAATATAACTTAAAAACCAAAGACAACAGCACATTATTTTAGAGCAGACACAACATACTAAATACTGAGCTTTGTAACGACTTTGTAATTTTCACAAAAATTGAGTTAAAAAATATTTTCAAAGCCCAAGTAAAAGCTTGATAGAAAGAGATGGCAAGTCCAGTCATTTATCGTGTATTCTTACAGCCCATCAGAACTTATGAGCAAAAAGAAAAATAGAAGAAGATGCATATTTTAACAATATTTATCCTTTTGGATTACAGTTTTTAAGGAAGAAAATAGTTTCTCCTTTCAGTTTTCTAAAGATTTTTTGAAAAATGCTACCAGTTGAGGGAGGCAGTAATTAAATTTCAAGATGTTCCATAAATTATCTTTAGCATTAGTGGTAGATTTGAGGGGAAATTTATGATTCCTATGTCCAAATTAGTGCATTAATAATTATTCACTTTGAAGTGTTCACATGTATTTGAAATCTCAGTGTTCACAAGTTATAATTATGTAAAATATGGTAATGGGTTCCAGCTCAATGGAAATATACAGTTCCAGTTCGAATAATGTGACTATTTCATGGGATTCATTGGTTCACACCAATACAGATCTAGCTACAATTGACAAAGGGATAGTTGAAAATATGGAAGTTATCTTAATATATTAGGCATAAGTATTTTTAAAATTAAATGTTTTCAGTAATCTTAAAATAGAAAGCATTGGTTAATTGGAGAAAAATATATTGGAGTCTTCTCTTTCCTTTTTGCAAAAATTAGAAACTAAATCATAAGCCATTAAAATTTCAAGGACCTTAGATAATCATCCCATTCTCATTTTATAGAGGAGGACAAGAAAAGGTAAGGTCACTTAATCCAATAGCACTAAAGCCAACATTTTAAGCCAGATCTTCTGATAGTAAATCTAATGTTCTTTCTACTACATTCATTATGCAGCCTCTGGTATGGAAATATCTCAAATACTAAACTACAAATATAATTATCCTTGTTTCCGTATTTTATTGTACTTTAAAGTAAAATGTCACTTCAAGTAGCATTGACTGAAGGCCAACAGTGCTTTGCAAAGGGGTATGTTAAGAGAGGAAAAGTCTACAGAGAATTACAAAGCATAATCCTTGACCTTGTATTGCTTGTTCTTTAATTGGACAAGGCAAGGACACATGAGACAAGTAGCAATATAAATTTGCATTGAATAAAGTAAAACAAAAATAAAATCAACAGAGCATAAAATTGTGAGTATCATAAAAGGCCACAGAGGTGAGAAATCCTTCATTTCTTTGGATAACAGTCTGGTCATCTGTAAAGTTTCCCCTTTGTTTCATGAAAAACTCATGAGAGAATATCTACTCTTGGGTTAAATCAAACAATTTTGTTATTTTTTTAAAATGAAATTAGTATGCCATGACATTTGCCTTCCTTTTCTAATGTTCACAAATTAGCCTTTTAATGGCTGTTTTAAAAGTTTTTCGGGTTCACTGGTAATGTGATGTTTATATATATTCTTCCTTTAAAAAAATCATGATAGGTAATCACCTCCAGTCTTATGACATATCTCCCATTTCTTTCCATACTTTTTTTTTTCAAAATATCTTGACTCATTGTATCGCCAAGGAAGTATTAAAAGCACTGGTGATGATTATGAATATGCTGGTATAGTTCTCAGTCACAAAGTATAAAAGACTCTTCATATAGAAGGCAGAAGAAAAACATTTATTTAGGCACCAAAAAGCCAAATTCTAGAACCAGAAAGCTAAATCCCTTATATTGACAAAGAGGTCAATAAACATGATCACCACAGGGGGCACAGGAAGAGTTGAATAGGAAGGGATGATATCTGAAAAATAAAATTAAGGAGTGAGAGAGAAATATATTGGGAGGAGAAAGGGAGAAATTGAATGGGGAAAACTATCTCTCATAAAAGATGCAAGAAAAAGCTTATTTCAATGGAAGGGGAAAAAGGGAAGGTGAGAGGGAAAAAGTAAAGCTTACTCTCATCACATTTGGCTTAAGGAGGGAATAACATGCACACTCAATTTGGTATGAAAATGCATTTTAAACTACAGGAATGTAGAGGAGATGGGGAGAAGAGAGGTGAGGGGATGATAGAAGGGAGGGTAAATGGGTGGAGGGACTAATTAGAAGTAAATACATTTGGGGAGAGCCAAGGTCAAAAGAGAAAATAGAATTAATCAGGGACAAGATAGGATGGAGGGAAATATAGTCAGTCTTACATAACATGATTATTATGGAAGTTTTTTGCAAAGCTATGCATTAATAGCCTATATTGAATTGCTTACTTTCTCAGTGGGGATGGGTGGGGAGGGAGGAAGGGAGAAAAGTTGGAACTCAAAGTTTAAGGAACGACTGTTGAGAATTGTTCTTGCATGCATCTGGGAAATAAGAAATACAGGTAACGGGATATAGAAATCTATCTTGCCCTACAAGAAAAGAGAGACGATGGGGATAAGCAAAGGGAGGGGTGTGATAGAAGGGAGGGCAGATTGGGGGAAGGAGTAGTCAGAATGCAAGATGTTTTGGGGTGGGCTAGGGGAGAGATGGGAAGAAAATTTTGAACTCAAAATTTTGTGGAAATGAATGTTGAAAACTAAAAATAAATAAATAAACATTTAAAAATAAGACAACAAAGGATAAACAACAATCATCTTTTCACTTATGTTCAATTTTCTTTCCCTTTTACTCACTTCTGCTCTGTCCTTCTTTGAAAAACCATTCTTCTTGGTAGAGAAAAGAGAAACTGAATAGTTATGCCTTATCTCATCCATTCATTGTCATTGACACATAGACTCTGGACAACAGCCAACCTCTTGTTTGGTCTTCTTTCCATAACATAATAAAAACAGTCCTTTCTTTTGTTCTTTGCCATTGCCCTGGCTTTCACTTCCTCCTGATATTCAGCACTCCTGACACTCTTGCTCTATGAACTTTGCCATACTTTTATACTTATCCTCAGTTGTATGTCCTTGTCTCTTCTTTCTTATGTCTTTAAAAAGTCTGTTTTGGCAAATGAATTCCATTGATCTATAGCCACCTCTTTCAGCAGCTTTCTTGTTGAATTCCAAAGAAGTCTTTCTGGTTAGACTTAGATTAGCTGCTTTTGGAAGGGTTCTTAACTGATAAGGATGGTGGGAGATGGTACTTCCCTAGCTGGAGAAGAGAGAACTTGCCATGGTATTAGAACCAGATGGTGGAGCTTTCCATTGCAGTGACGGTTTTATAGTCTTGAAAAATGTCTTTGAGGGCAGGTAGGTGGCTCAGTGGATAGAGCAATTGCCCTTAGAATCAGGAAGACCTGGTTTCAGACCTGGCCTCAGACACTTACCAGCTGTTGTACCCTGGGCAAGTTGTTTAATCCTCATTGCCTCAAAAAAAAAGAATTTGGAGAGGGACAGGATAGAAAAGTGGGAGCAATACTTGGAGAGGATAGGGACATCAGGCCACCTTAGTGGCATTCATGGCAGAGGGAAGACAGTTCCAGGAAACTGTGTCTAAGCCTAAGTCTCTAAGAGGCTGGAGCATTTGTTTTTTCCTTTTTCTGCCTTTAAACCTTCTAAAAGAATCAGGAGAGAATGACCTATTTCTAGCTTCCAATGCAAACCATTGGAACAGTGGTGAAACTTCTGGATTCTATGTTTCTCCTTTTCATTTACTTTCCCCAGGTGACAGAATCAGGGTTCATTCCTAAGGGTTTCTTTGCTATTCAATTTTTAATTTTTTTTTGTGGTATTAAAAAGGGTTCCTTAGATAAGAATAAGATCATTTAAATTCCATCACTATTTTGGAGGTGATTTTTGTTTGTTATGTCTTGCCTACAGAGAATGTGGGGGAAAGAAATCTGTAGAAGACTGAAGATGCCAAATTCTGCTGGGAGTTTAGCTACCAGTTTAGCAATCTATAGATTGCCTGGGCGTTTAGAACATTTTATTAATTTTATTTGTAATCCACATTTTTACTCCTTTTAGTATTGCAGAGAAAAAGGGAGGTAATGAATTGAGACCTTTTCCCTAGATCTCAGACTAAAGAGCTACAAACTGGTCTCTTAGTGGCAGGGGCTTTTGAGTTCTCCTCTCTCATCTTAAGAGAGGGGAAGAGGGAGCAGAGTCTTCGAGGAAAGTACATTCTCTTAGTTAGCCCCAGTGAGTGGAGATCAATTACAACCTTATTCCCAATTTCATTTTATGGATTCATAAAGTGAGTGTAGGTGACTTGTCCAAGGTCAGACAAATAGTATATATAGGTCAGAGGTAGAATATGAAGCCAAGTCCTTTCATTCCAGAGACAGTATATCTTCAGATGTACCATATTGCTTCTTTCATATTTATCTCACTATAATTCCCATTCTTTAGTTCACAGTTTCCTAATCTTCTCCATTTTGTGAACTTCTTTTGCAGCTTGATGAAGCATATGGGTCCCTTATCAGAATAATTATTTTTAATATGAAGAAAATAAAATGATTGGCTTACAGACTGATTATTTTGAATTCATTGATAAATATTTTTTAAATGGAGTTTACAGATCTCAGGTTAAGGATCTTTGTTATCCCTCCTGAAAAAATATGTATGTATTGTATCCAGATAATTGAAATCTACCATAACCATAAATACTGCCATATCAAATCATAAACATTTATTAAGCATTTTTTCTATCTCAGATACTGTGCTAGATGCTGGAGATAGAAAAACAAATAAGAAAATAATCTCTGCTCTTAATTAGTCTACATTCTAATGAGGAGAAAGTAAAAAAAAATTACAAAAGTTTATACATGTTAAATAAGAAGAAAATAAACACAAATAAGTAAAAGAAAGTTAGGAGAGAACATTGTTTTGTGTGCTTGTTTATCTGTTTTAGAAATTTCTCCATTATGTCTTTGAACTTCTTCAACACGCCTATCTGCTCAAATTAAATGGCATGGTTTTTTGTTTGTTTCTTTGTTTTGCCAAAAATAGCAATTATTTGTGATTTTATTTTCTAAAGGAAATTTCTTTTGTTCTCCCTCCCCAAGGGTTAGCATTTTCCTAATTCCAAGGAAGTGCTATGCCAATACCACTTCTATTTTGATATTTAAGTCTTCTGATCATATACTCTGTCTCTATATTTCTTGTCCTCCACTGAGCTCCAAAGCATGCTCTCCAACTACTCAAGTACCTCAGCACCTAAATTCCAGCCTCTTTTTCTACTTGACATCCCTTCATCATCCTCAGTGACTCCAATAACTCTTCCAATTTGTCGCTGAAGAACTATCTCTCCTTGCCAATGTGGGCTCCCCCATATCTGTCCTTTTGAACCCACCCCTTCCTGTTTTCTCAGGAATCATTTTCTCTCAATTATCTCTTCTCTCCTTGAATCTTCAGCCTTTCCTTACGTTTTTGCTCCCTCCTCTCTGCCTACAAACCAATAAAAAAACCCACCATCCTCAATCTACTGCCCTCTCTAGTTAACAAAACCAATATGATAACTACTAAGTTGACCAAATGGTAATGAGTTATTCATTCTCAGAATCTGTAGAATATCTTGTAGTAAGATGGAGATATTTCTATCTTTATTGTTATTATCATGCTTATTAATATTATTGTTGTTTTGACTTATAGAGCAGAGAAGCATTCCATGAGATTTATTTACTTTCTCTTATGGGAAGGCAGTTAACTTGTACTTCAAATAGAGATACTTGTCATATAACTCAGGCAGAAATACAAAAGTCACTTTTTAGTGGAGAGATGGAGCTGTCATTTAATTGCTATAAGGAACTCCCAATGGGGAAATTTCATCCACTGATGAAGATAACATTTCCTAGAACACTGAGAAATCAAGTGATTTCCCAAGGTCTCATCATCAATATAGATTACAGACAAGATTTGAACCCAGGTCTTGACTCTGGAGCCTGCTCTTCAGGTTCTTTATCCAACACACCAAGCAGACTCTACAAACATAACATGCTCATTGCATAATTGTTCCAGACTGAAATGATCAGTCTTGTCTTTCTGTTTGTACATATTTATTTTATAATTCACCTACCAAACAGCTTTATTCCTTTTTGTTATCTCTTGACAATTTCATATCCATTCTCAATTCCCTGTCCCTTTTCTAAATACCCTCTTATTTTGGTATACTAATTTGTTTTCCTGGCATTTAGCAATTAATTTTTACCATTCTTACTTGCCTTTCTTCAATAATAACTACACTTACTCCTAGCATCTTTTTCTTTAGAGTAGTGACCAAATATAATTATTATATTTAGTTTGAAGTAGAAGCATACTTCATTTGTAGCCATCTCCAGGCTGAGCATGCCTAATTGATTTAACCATTGTCCATGTGATATGATTTATAAAATAGTCATCATTCTGGACATAATGTCCTAGACAATGTTGTAATTTTCTAATGTCTTTCTTAAAATTTGCACTAGGAATTCAGAGTTTATCCATATTGCAATCTTTTCCTAGACAAGTCTTACTTAGGTCACAGAGTTTCCAAAGGCTATAGACTATGTCAGCCATTATAATTAGGTTGGAGCCTTATAAGGCAGGTAATGAATACAGTGTCAAAAGAAGATGGCAAATGACTCAGCTCTCAGGAGATAATTAGACATTATCACTTGTTGTCTCTAGACTAAATTAGATAAAGGTTATCCAAACATCTGATATGAAGTTTCAATAAATAAAGAATCAAAATCTTAATTATAAGCTAGAAGTTCAATGAATAGAAGTAATACCATAATTTGCTAGGAACGCATCCTCATACAAATGCTTCAGAAAAAAAAGAATATATTTTGGAGCTTGGAACAATACACGTGCAATAGATCAGCCAGAGTCCTTGAAATACAGCAATGAATTTTGTCCATCAATCCAGGGAGGGAAAGGAGTACAATCGATGGGCATGTTTAAGTTACAGATTTGTCATTTCAAAAGCCTAGAAGCATAGACCTACGGTGTAATTAGGAGAATTCTCAAGTGACATCCTCTAAAAATTCTGATCTGAATTTATTTAGCATAATTCATGCTACATCCTGCTCATGATTATCACCCTATTGAATGACTGTTCCACTTGATATATAATCAGTTAGGCTCATGAACATGATTTATTGGATATGGAGGAGGAACATTTGACAAGGAAATGAAAATAAATCTTCCCAAATAATTTTCAAGTATGTGAAATTGCTAACTTTAGGGCGAGAAATTTGACCTAAGTTTTGGTCTGCGGTGTTCTTTTTGCTAAAAACTTCCACTTGGTGTTTCTTACAATTCAAGATACTATCAATCCAAAAATTATCCTTGTTTGTAGCTTTACCTTTTGAGGCAATGTAGAGAAAAAACATAGAACATTGGACTGGAGCTACAGAAAGCTAAGTTTAAATCAATTCCCCATTTCTCCTTGCAGTACAACTTAGAAAAGTCTCTATAAGCTCTTCTCTTTTTCCAGAGGATATCAAAATATCTCCATTTTGTCCACTTCACATATTGATAAAGTCATGTTTAAGAAAGGCATTGGATTAAAAACAAGTGTTTTTGTTTCTAGAGAAGAGCCAAATGTTTTGGAGAAAAATATCCAAAGTTTACTCCAAACTCTCAACTATGTGCCCAGTTTATCAAAAATACAATGGAATGCGAAGAAAAGTTTGGAAGATATTGTTATATATGATTTTGACTTTCAAACTTGAGCAAAGTCAAGTAGTGACACTGAACTGTAGGGTATAGTAAATAGGTAATGGCTAGTGGAATGTAAGTCTAGTTTCTGGAAAATCAAAGTACCAGGGATGGTGTTATGGAATTATCACCAAGGGCCAACTCTGACACTGGCTGCATGACCATTGGCAGTTCCCTTAATCTCTTTGAGACTCAATTTCCTTATCTATAAAACAGAAGTATTTCCTCTTTGAGACTTCATTTCCTATTATATTCATTTCTTTTTTCATTTCCCAATTGACCTTTCCACCATGTCCCAACAACTTCTTAATCCTGGAAGATCACTTCAGGGACAACTAGGTGGTACAGTGGATAGAGCAAGTACCTGGAGTCAGGAAAGACCTGACCTCAAGTCCATTCTAAGGTGTATTCTAGCTGTGTGACCCTGGGCAAGTCACTTAACCTCTATTTGCCTCAGTTTTCTCATCTATAAAGTTGGGATTAATAGGATCTACCGCCCAAGGTGGTTCTGATGATCAAATGAAATAATAATTGCAAAATACTTAGCATAGTGCCTTGGACATCATAAATGCTATTTAAATGCCAGCTAATAGTTTTAGTAGTAGTTATCCTCAGCTTGGAAATTCACTCCATGCCTGGGCCCCTCCTTCTGATTATATAGATTCTCTTAAAACTTCCCTTTAAATTGGGCACCCAAACCACCTATCTCTTTATTTCACATTTGGGACTTCTCCATTATACCCTACATCTGGGTACCTTTTCCATCACCACCACCCTTTTGAACTTCCTTTTACTTCCCTACTAGAATGTAAGCTCCTTGAGATCAGGGATAATCTTTCTTTTTGGTTATAAGTGTATCCCCAGGGCTTAGCAAAGTGCCTAGCACATAGTAAGTATTCAATAAATGCCTCTTTGTTGACATTGATTGCTGGAAAAGGTTGTTGTGAAGAAAGAATTTAATGACTCTAAAAGTACTAAATTATTATTATTAGGATATAATTTGACATTAATGGAAAGTCCTTTGCGAAGATGACATGTAGCTGAACTCTTGCAAGTATGTAAACTGAATCTTGTTGATTTTCTTTCTCTTTGTAAAATTAAGCACTACACTGGTGAAATTTAAACAGATTCTTTTGGCAAATAAAATAAGAAAGAAATAATAACTAAAGATTTCAATTTTCCAGGAAGCATTGTATCAGTTTAGTGGACAATAGCTAGACCTTTCAAATGGATAAATTATGTATATTTTGAATACTTAGCATATCTGTGCTTAAAGGAAACCAGAATAAGCATAAAGCAAATTGAACATGAAAAGAATAAAGGAAAAAATAATTTTACTATGCAGAACACAAGTTATATTTTAGAAAATATATTTACAAGATGAGCACAGTTCAGGTAAGCCTTGATGTATTTTTATAGAAACAGTTCATAGAACTGTAAAAGTGAAAATTCAGAGATTGTGCTACTTATTCATGAAAAATTACAATTTTCTAAATGTCTTCTCATCTTCTATTATCCATGATGAAAATAATGTGATAACCTTGTGTAATATATAACTGTGTAAAAATAATGTGTAATCTTTTACCGTCCACACAGTTTATCCTTTCTTTATCAAATCTAACAAATGGTTATAAATCTTTACTTGAAGACCATTGATCAATGGGGAGCTCACTGGCTAATAAAGTAACTCATCCTATTATTCAAAAATTGTACATATTAAAAAGTTTTTTCTTAAGTGAAAGCCAAATCTTTCATTCACCATTTCTTGTGTTATCTTTATAAATAAATCTTTCCTTGATCTAATGTCCCCACTATTCAAATATTTGAAAATAGCTGTGTTAGCTTTTTCTAGCCTTCTCTTTTCCAGGCTGAATGGATCTATCAGCTACACTTCATATGGCATAGTTCTGAGATATTTTGTTATTCTGGTCACAACCCCTGAATACACGACAATTGTCAATAACTGAAAAGTAGAGCTTGAAATTCAGAACTGTTCTCCCAGTCATTACATTTTAGAGTTGGAAGGGGGTAGAGAGGTTTTCTAGTTCAATTGGGCATGAATAAAAATACTGCTTATAATATAATACCCAGTGTCTTTCCTTCTTCCTTCAAGACAGCTTGTAAAAGCCATTCCACTATTTCCAAATGTAATCTATTCCACATTAGATCAGGGCTAAGAAGCTTTGTATGTTTGTTTGTTTCCTTAAGTTTGCCTCAGCAGTTCCCACCCATTGTTACTCGTTCAGCTGTAAGAAGTCAAACAGTGCAAATATATATGTATAATCACTTTCATATTATAGCCCTTTACATAGTTGAAGGTAGTTATCCCCATCCTTAACCATGTATTCACAGTCTTAATTAGTAAATCAATAAACATTCATTTTGTCTACAGTGTGCCAAGTTTTACTGTGCTAAGTACCTGGGATACAAAAAGAAGCAACACAGTTTCTACCCTCAAGGAGCTTACAATCTAATGGGCAAGATAATATGCATGCAAATGTATACAAAGCAAGCTATATGCAGGATAAATAGAAAATAATTAACAGAAGGTAGACACTAGAATTAAGAAGAATTAGGGAAGATTTCAAATAAAAAAAAAGATTGCAGCTGGAATTTAAAAGAAGTTAGGGAGATCAGGAGCCAGACTTCAAGTCCTGTTTTCTCCTGCCTAAACATCTCTAATGCCTTAAATTCAATTCAATAAATGTTTACTAAACACATATTATGTAACAGTCACTGTGTTGGGTATACAAATAAGAAAAAGAAAGTCTCTGCCATCAAGAAAAGCTGACCTCCAATGGAAGCTAGAAAAGGTGGGGGGCACTTGGTTTCAAGTCCACTAAATAAGCTCTGGTGCTTGGAGATCTTATTCAATTGGAGATGAAACCAAGCAGAGCTGGAGATGGAAAATAGAGTGAGCTGAAATTCCAAATCCTGCCCTTTATAGAGGAATCTTTAAGGAGACTTTAGTGCTGCATACTCCATTCCTCTAATCAGATGAGAAAAGAGGGTAAGAAGAGGGCAAGGGAGTTGGGAAAGTTTTGAATATCCAAAGCTAAGTTAGTAGCATGGGAATATTTGAAGCAATCAGCTTATCCTAGGAAGAGCATTTTGTTGGAAGTTGAAACCAGTTAGAACTGCAGAGGGAAGCCTTACACAGTATGACATGAACTAGAGGTCATTTGTCACGTGGAGAGTTCTCTGGTAATTCACCAGCTTAACAATGTTCTTCCTAAAAATGTCATGCCCAGAACTGCGCAAACTTCTAGATATGGTTTGAACAGTATAAAATAGGATTGTGCTATCACCTCCTTACTCCTGTATACTCTTCCTCTCTTAATTCAGCCCAAGACTATATGTTGTTGTTGCCTTGACTTCCTCATCAAACTCCCGAGCTCAGTAAAGCTGTTTTTTAAATCGAAATGACTTTCAATTTAGCCATGACTTCTCCTTAGTGTAACTGGAGTAAACATTTTAAACTCAAATGAAAGATTTCACCTTTATTCCTATAAAATTCTATCTTAATATATTTTTCCTGTAATAGTAACATGATATGGTGGACAGACTTAGAGTCATAAGGACCTGCTTTCACAAATCCCCTTTGACACTTGTTAGACCTTGATGAAGCCATTTAACCTCAACCCCTATGTACCTCAGGAAATTCCCTAGGATTCATCTTTTTTTTCCTTCTGTTTGTAATGAACTTTATTACTCAGATTTTCTTGTTTGTGAATAGAGAGTTTAGGATGGTGATAATCACATTTGGAATGAAAGAGATTGACAAAACTTTAAACGACCAGCAAGGCTATGACCAAAGTTTCTGTTCTTTCACATTTTTCTCTCTCTCACTCTTCCCCATTAGGATATTACTAGGTTATTAGAATAGAACCTCCTGGAGGCCAAGTACTATTACATTTGCTTTGTATGTCTAGCACAATACTAAGCACATGGAAGGGACTTTGTCAATGCTTGTTGATTAATAGATTGTTGATTGATTTTTTTTCTTAATTCAGTTCAAATTTGTGTCACTTTCACAAATTTTTAGGAGACATTGTATAGTAGAACAAAATAATTCCTGGGCTCTAATGGCATCAGTGATTACCTAGCCTAACCCTGGATTTATCTTTCTAAACTATATACTGTTTGACATTTTTCTTGGTAGAGAGAGTTCTTTTGCAAGGAATTTATCATGCTGAGAAAAATTACATCCCTTTCATATGTTTAATGTTTTGGATTATTTTTAAATTATGCCTAGTGGTCTAGCCTGTCAAAATCATTTTTCCCCTACTATTGACTCTCCCATTTATTAACTATTCCTTCATGCTTTATGCCAAGTTCACGTAAATTTGATAACCACGCTTCCTGTCACCTTGTAAGTGTTGAAAAGTATAGGGCCAAGAGATCTCTGAATTTTTTCACTAAAGACTTCTCTCCAAACATTAATAACTGTTGAGTGTAGTCTTGAATCAGTTCAAATTCTACCTAGTTTCATTATATAGCTTAGATCATATTTGACCATCTCTTCTAGAATGATAACATTTAATTAAATCAAATTCAGTTCAAAAACTTTTATTATGCAATATTGTGCTAAGTATTAAGGAAACAACAACAACAAAAAGAAATATATACTCTAACTTCAAAAGGTTATATTCCACTGGGGATATGAGTGGGAACAACATGCATATAAATAATCAAATTCAAAAAGTTGTCATTTTGTGAGAAATAAGTACTAATAATTCAAAGAATCAGAAAGATTTCTTGCAAGAAGTTGAAGCTGAGCTGTCTGGAAGGGAACTGAGATTCTGAGACTTTATCAGAGTTTTTGAAGAAATTGAGATCAATTCTTTTATCTACAGTTTTCTCCTGTTCTACCTGTCTAGAAATTCCTGTTTAAGAAGAAAATAAACCTAGTCTGACAGGAGTTGTTATGGATGAAGCAATATTACTTCTTCATAAGTCACTATTTCTTTTCTAGACGTTAAATTATATCACATTAAAAAGAGATAAAGAAACTTTCCTAGAAATGGCAGCCAGGTTCATTTGCCCATAGTTTGTGGACTCTATTCACTCTTCCTTTTGGAAATTGGGATTATTGCCTTTCTCCAGCCCTGCAACAACTTTTATATACTCATTTTTCTTCATAAATTACTAACTGTCCTAACATTCAAGTCTTCCAATTATTTCAGCATGATGGGAAGGAGCATATCCAAAATGAGCAACTTCAATTCAATGAGTATAGGTGGGCAGGAAGGCCATTGATGTAGAGCTAGAAGGAACTGTAGGGACCATGTATTCAGTGCAACCTCTTTTTTCGCATATAAAGAAACTGAAGTCTACAGAGGTCACAGTAGAAGTTAAGTGTCAGAGATGAGATACAAAACCAAGTTCTCTGGTTCTTTTTTTGTATCACAATGCCTCCATGTTTCCTTCCTATTTCTTAATGAATTCTAGGTAACAACTTGCTATTTTTGGTTCATCTTTTCTAGTTCAAATGCCATTTACTTTGGTGAAGAATAATAAAGTAAAATAAAAGGTGAACAATTATGTCCTGTCCTTATTGTCAGTCATCATCCTTTTCACCATGAGCAGTGCTTTTATCCTTTGTTTTTTTCTCTTTTTTCCCATTAATAAGATTAAATCTCCTCTCTGTCATTTTTTTGTTTTTTCATCATTCCTGTCTTTAATCACCATCTTCTCCTTTTGACATTTAGAATTTCTGAAAGTATATTTTTTCAGACTTTCTTATACTTAGCTATTATGTTTTATTTAACTATCAGTCAGATAGCATTCATGAAGCTCCTACTAGTCATTCTATTAAGTGCTTTAATTGCCTTGCTTTTGACATACAGAGAGAGAACATTATATCATCTATGTGTATATCTAGCTCTATCCCTATCTATCTATCTATCTATCTATCTATCTATCTATCTATCTATCTATCTATCTATGTAACTATTTGACATATACATAAATGCATTATTTTAGATATATTATAGCTTATCAAGATAATTTGCAGCCTCAATTTCATCATTCCTCCAGTCACATTAGCAACTGCCCTATTGTTATTGTTTCTTGATTGCTATTTCCTCTATAAAGTAGCTATGAAGTGGGGAAAAGATAGCTCTGCAGGTCATGAGCATAATTGATATTCATTATCTTTTTCTAGAAAATTTACAATCAGGTCACAACAAGTCAAATGCCAGGGCAAATCATTGACTAAATTATTATATTAAACCAGCAAGACACAAAATGTCAGTGTGCATTATGATGCTTTCTTTGAGGAAGGTAGATTCAAAATGGTTAACAGAAAAAAACTATGCTAACAGGATATATAATGAGTAATAGATAAGGAATAGACAGATAAGGAATCTAGGTACAATACTCAGATTCCCCTTTATGTTCATTTATACACATTATTACTTGCTGTATCAATTCTGAGTTCTTTTCATGTGTTTTTATAAATGATACTGTGAGAATTCATGTATGTCAATGAAGTATTTGGCAAGCAAAAGTGCCATATTAAGATATATTGCTTAGGAGAGATGAGAGAGAAATCAGCTAATGGGAAAACTTAATACTGAATTATAGAACAGAAGAAATATAAAACTAAATATGCATTATTTATTACATATTTTATTGTGGCATTCAACATTTAATGGAGGATTGGCCAGTGAAGGTCCATGCTTTAGAGCAAGCATGAATTTGCCAGTCAGATGTACAAATACAATATTCTTGCTCTGCTGTCAATTCAGTATGTGGAACATGAGGAAGCTATTTTTTTTTCCATACAAGAATGATTGAGGAAACATGGGTGACTATATGATGATTAAAAAGCCTGGGAGTTAACTGGGGAGAAGTTGAGCCACAAATGATTGTATTCAAAAGCAAAACTTTCTCTGAAGGGTCACCAGAGGTGCAAGAACTGGTGTCTGTAGAGAATCTACCACTAGTCATAAAAGTCTGGTGAGGAGCCCATATAACAACTAAGTCACTTGCTTGACCCAGCCCAGACACTTGATTGTGGAATACTCCGGATTATCTAAACAAGGGAATGTGCCTTGTCCTGAAACAAACTAGACTGAGTCAAGATACTTGAGGTACCCTTCAACCTCATATGTTCCCTACTTTAGTTTTCAATATCTTTGTTCTTCAAGTACGAACCCACTTTCCTAGTAATAGAATATGTACCAAGATAACATTATGTTATTAATTTGTATGGATGGAGATGTTTTTTATACAGGCTTTGCTGTGACTTCTCAGGAAACATCCTTTCTTAAAAGCAAGTTGACAGGACCCAGAGCAGAGCTCAGCCCTGCTTTGGCCGTGTGGCCCAAAAGAGGAGCAGATTCGAGCAGGCTTCAGGGACAGAGTCTACAGCAGCAGCACGAGTCCCTCCACACACAGGTCAGTGAGAGGGTCTTTTTGGCCAGCTGAGAGGGGAGCAGGGTGTCCCCATAACTCAGGCCCCCTAGAAAGGCAGCAGCAGAGGCAGCAGCAGACAAGGGTTCCCAAAGCAGGCAGGAGCTTGGATCCATTGTTGAAGGTCTCTGCATAAACCCCCTGAGGGAACTGAAGCCTGTGTGGCACCCTGCCCCCATCTGAGCATCTGAACTTAATCTCACACTGAATAGCAGCCCTGCCCCCACCAAAAGCCCTGAGGCTGGGGAGCAGCATTTGATTCTCAGACCCCAAGCACTAGCTGGGTGGATCTGGTGGTGAGGTGGGTGTGGAAAGAAAACTCAGAAGTCAAGTCACTGGCTGGGAAAATGCCCAGAAAAAGGAAAAAAAATAAGACCATAGAAGGTTGCTTTCTTGGTGAACAGATATCTCCTTCCATCCTTTCTGATGAGGAAGAACAATGCTTACCATCAGGGAAAGACATAGAATTCAAGACTTCTGTACCCAAATATCCCAAATAAATATTCAGTGGGCTCAAGCCATGGAAGAGCTCCAAAAGGATTTTGAAAATCAAGTTAGAGAGGCGGAGAAAAAACTGGGAAGAGAAATGAGAGAGATACAAGAAAAGTATGAAAAGCAGGTCAACCCCTTGCTAAAGGAGACCCAAAAAAATGCTGCAGAAAGTAACACCTTGAAAAATAAGCCAACTCAATTGGCAAAAGAGGTTCAAAAAGTCAGTGAGGAGAAGACTGCTTTCAAAAGCAGAATTAGCCAAATGGAAAAAGAGGGTCAAAAGCTCACTGAAGAAAATAGTTCTTTCAAAATTAGAATGGAACAGATGGAGGCTAATGACTTTATGAGAACCAAGAAATCACAAAACAAAACCAAAAGAATGAAAAAATGGAAGATAAGGTGAAATATCTCATTGGAAAAACAACTGACCTGGAAAATAGATCCAGGAGAAACAATTTAAAAATTATGGGATTACCTGAAAACCATGATCAAAAAAGAGCCTAGACATCATCTCTCATGAAATTATCAAGGAAAACTGCCCTGATATCCTAGAACCAGAGGGCAAAATAAGCATTCAAGGAATCCACCAATCACCACCTGAAAAAGATCCAAAAAGAGAAACTCCTAGGAACATTGTGGCCAAATTCCAGAGTCCCTGGTCAAGGAGAAAATATTGCAAGCAGCTAGAAATAAACAATTCAAGTATTGTGGAAATACAATCAGGATAACACAAGATCTAGCAGCTTCCACATTAAGGGATCAAAGGGCGTGGAATAGGATATTCCAGAAGTCAAAGAAACTAGGACTAAAACCAAGAATCACCTACCCAGCAAAACTGAGTATAGAACTTCATGGGAAAAATTGGTCTTTCAATGAAATAGAGGACTTTCAAGCATTCTTGATGAAAAGACCAGAGCTGAAAAGAAAATTTGACTTTCAAACATAAGAATGAAGAGAAGCATGAAAAGGTAAACAGCAAAGACAAGTCATAAGGAACTTTACTAAAGTTGAAATGTTTACATTCCTACATGGAAAGAAAATATTTGTAACTCTTGAAACTTTTCAGTATCTGGATAGTTGGTGGGATTACATACACACACACACACACACACACACACACACCCCTACACACAGAGACAGAGAGCACAGAGTGAATGGAATACGATGGGATCATATCAATGTAATTAAGCAGTGTGAGAGAAATATATTGGGAGGAGAAAAGGAGAAATGAAATGGGGCAAATTATCTCTCATAAAAGAGGCAAGCAAAAGGCTTTTTAGTGGAGGGAAAAAGAGGGGAGGTGAGAGAAAAACATGAAGCTTACTCTCATCACATTCGACTAAAGGAAGGAATAAAATGCACACTCATTCTGGTATGAAAACCTATCTTACAATACAGGAAAGTGGGGGAGAAGGGGATAAGCAGGGTGGGGGGGATGATGGAAGGGAGGGCAATGGGAGGAGGGAGCAATTTGAAGTCAACACTCTTGGAGAGGGACAGGATCAAAAGAGAAAAAATAAGCAATGGGGGGCAGTATAGGATGGAGGGAAATATAGTTAGTCTTAGACAACACGACTATCATGGAAGTCATTTGCAAAATTACACAGATATGGCCTATATTGAATTGCTTGCCCTCACAAAGGGAATGGTTGGGGAGGGAGGGATGAAGAGAAGTTGGAACTCAAAGTTTTAGGAACAACTGTTGAGTACTGCTCTTGTTACTAGGAAATAAGAAATACAGGGCATGGGGTATAGAAAGTTATCTTGCCCTATAGGACAAAAGAGAAGATGGGGATAAGGGAAGGGAGGGATGTTAGAAGAGAGGGCAGATTGGTGATAGTGGCAATTAGAATGCTTGGCGTTTAGGGGTGGGGGGAGGGGAGAAATGGGGAAGAAATTTGGAACCCAAAATTTTGTGGAAATGAATATTAAAAGTTAAATAAATAAAGTGAAAATAATTTTTAAAAAGCAAGTTGATACTTCCTGGGTGTGATGTATGGGTGCCATAATGGATAAAGTACTGAAATTGCAATGAGGAAGCTTTGAATTCAAATTCTGTGTCAAACACCAGTTATGTGACTCTGGACAAAACCTTTAAACTCTCTCAACCTCAATTTCCTCCTCTTTAACATAGGAATAGTAATAGCATCTACCTCCCTGGGTTGTTGTCCTGAGATTAAAATGAAAGAATGGTGGTGATTTGCATCCTTGAAGAGAGTGTCTACATCAGTGAGATCATGGATCCATTGGAAATTTTAGCATAGCATTAGATTACATTAGACTGGAGCCTGGGCAGTCTCTGGGAAATTATCTCTATACCCAGTAAAATAAGTACACACCAAATATACTACCATGACCATGTCAAGTCAGAGTAAGCAAAAATGAAAATGTTGAATGAGTAGATATTCATTTGGACCATACGTGTACACATTGCTGACGATCCATGATATTACCAAGCCCTCCACTTTTAACAATTGAAAGCCAGGATGTATTTCCATGAAACAAAGTTCATGAATTTGAGAATTGTGCAAACCTTGTGCTTAGAGATTCAATTTGCTTTAAAAAAGTTATTTAAAAAAGGAAATCACAGCAGTTTTATGTATTTTGAACTTTCCTTAAGAGAGTCTTCCTAAAGCATTTTTAGCTATGTCATAAAAAGTCATAAGGAAATATTTTCTTTGATTATTTAATAATAATACCCATGGTGAAGAGGATGTGTGAACAGGCTTTTCACTGGTATGGCAATCCATTTTCTATAACCTTCAGGAAATGTTTTTTCAAGGCATAACAGTCTGCTTGAATGCAGGCTAGAAATGAGGTTGAGGTAAGATTTGAAGATAAGACAAGAAGGGAGGAGACAAGCCAGCCGAGTTCAGCTAAACAAGAAAAGAGAGAAAAGGGACTAAATCAAGTACAAGGTTGCATTTATAGGATAAATTTGTGTCACAAGAAATAGAGGGAGGTGCATTGCCTGGAAGAGTAAAGAAAAGCTAGATTGTCATTGTCTCCCTTGAAGTTAACTGTGATCTTCAATCTACAATCTATGTAGACAGTTTTATTACTGCATTTTTTTTTTTCCCATTTAGACTGAGAAAGAAGGACCTGCTAGGCCCAGACACAAGTATGCTATACCCCTCACCCCCGACATCTTTCACAATACAAAGGAGTTGTGGCCTAACATTTGTAAATAACTTGATGATAAAGGATGTTCTATAAATAATAAACAGCTTAATTATTACCATAAGTATTCCTTAAATATTTCAGAAAAGTACTCAGATTATAGTATTCTGAGTTTAAATCCTACAGACTGTGCCATTGAATCTTTTTCAACTACCTGCCCTACCAGATCCTTGACAAGATTTTCATTGTCAGCTACTCTATACCCTGAACTTACGATTGAATGGACTGTTAGCTACTTCAGTTTTTGTTGTTGTTGTTTAGTTGTTTCAGTCACTTCTGACTCCTTATGACCCCATTTAGGGTTTTGCTGGCAAAAATACTGGAGGGATTTTCTGTTTTCTTCTTCAACTCATTTTACAGATGAGAAAACTGGGACAAATACGTTAAATGATTTGCCCAGGGTCACACAGCAAATAAGTGTCTGAAATGTTATTGCTCATGTTCATTATGGTTCATGGGCATAGGTATAGACTATAAAGCATCAGTTTTCTAAATGTACTATCCCCAAATTGCATTCACACTATATGAGTGAAAAGAACAGTTATCCTAACTTAAATTGAAACTATATCTTATATATATTCACACATTTAACTGTTAATACATCATTGTTTTATGTGCTATTTGAATCCGTTTGCTGATAGCAGATTTTCTTAATTGGATAGGTTACTTTATTTAAGTAAAAATAAGATTTTCATTTCTTTAATTTAAATAAAACACAAATATACATATGTATACACATGTATACATACATATCATTTAGATAACCATATGTCTACATGCATGCCCATATGTATGTCTTCACATGACTGTGAATATTTTAGACTTTTAATAGATTAGTTCAATAGATTAGCTTCAAAGTTCAGTGAAATTTCCAAATGTCAGATATTGAGTAAAATAGATTATAGTTTAAGGATAAACAAATCTACTTGTTGATGATAATTGTCAAGCAATGCATTATAAATCTTATTCTTCTGATTTATCTGAATGGATTAAAAATATAAAATTATGAATTCTTTGTTTTTCAGAGTCTGATTATTTACTGAGTTTAGCTAGTTCTTATGAATCTTCCTTCCTTGTTCATCTTTTGCTTCCAATTTTTTGGCCAATTTAATTTTTGCTATTTTTTTAAATATTTTATTTTCCAGAATTATATGTAAAAAATTTTAAGACATTTTTGTTAAAATTTTGAGCATCAACTTTTCTCCCTACCTCCATTCCCTTTCCTCTCATTGAGAAGGCAAGTATAAATATAGTCATGCAAAATATAGTTCCATATCAGCCATGTTTTGAAAGAAAACAGAGAACAAAAAAAAGACCAAAACAAGTATATTTTAATCTTCATTCAGACTCCTTCAATTCTTCCTCAGAAGATGGATATAGTTATTCAGCAGAAGTTCTTCAGAATTATTTTGGGTCATCATATTGCTGAGAATAGCTAATTTTCAATTCTCTAATTCACTCACATTTGATCATTATACAATAATGTAACCGTGCACAATTTTCTCCTGCTCCTGCTCATTTCACTTTGCATCACTTCATATAAATGTTGCCAGGTTTTTTGGAGAGCATCTTGCTCCTCATTTCTTATGGCATGATAGTCCATCACAATCATATAACCCAATTTGTTCAGCTGTTGTTCAATTGATGGGCATCATTGCTATTTGTAATTCTTTGCCACTGTAAAAGGAGCTGCTACAAATATTTCTGTACAAATAAGACCTTTCTTTTAAAAAATCTTTTTGGAATACAAACTTAATGGTAGTACTGCTGGGTCAAATGGTATGTGTGGATTTAGAGTTCTATAATCATAATTCCAAGTTGCTCTAGAGAATGGTTGAATCAGTTCAGAACTCTACCAACAGTGCATTAGCATATCAATTTTTCCTTATTCCCTCCAACATTTTTCATTTTTTTTCTATCATATTAGACAAATCTGATAGGTAGAGGGTGGTACCTCAGAGTATTTTTAATTTGTGTTTCTCTACTCAACAATGATTTAGAACATTTTTTCATGTGACTATAAAATAGCTTTGATTACTTTGTCTGAAAACTAACTGTTCACATTCTTTGACCATCTATCAATTGGGAATTTGTTCTTACTTTTTTTTTTATTAACTTGACTCTATTCCCTATATATTTGAAACTTGCTCTATGCTTTTTCATAGTTATAATTACTAACTCTATTTCCCTCCCTCATATTTCTCTCTCCCTGTTTATCCTACTCTCTCCTTTCAACTCTACTCAAAAGTGTTTTCCTTCTGATTATAGCCTCCCTCAATCTGCCCTTCCTTCTATCAGCTCTTCCCCTTTTCATATTCCCTTCCTGTCCTATTTTCTTGTAGGGTAAGATAGATTTCTATACTGAAATGAATGAGGATGTTATTCCCTGTTTGATCCAATTTCTATGAGAGTAATATTCAACCACTCTTGCCCACAACCGCATCTTCCCTTGCAATATAATTCTCCTCTAGGGTCAGAAGCAATATAACAGAGTAATAGCACTGACTTGCTAGCGCTGTACCCCCCAAACCCAGCCATATACCAGTAAAAATGACTAAAAAATTCTGGAGCTGCAAAACCCACAAAATGACAGACTGAAGCAAATCTCCAGTCCAAGATAGCCTGGAAGGTTACCAGGAAGTTTGTATTCTGGGAGCAGAGCACAGTCTAGTGTGGGCCACACCCACACATATGGGATGTGAACGGGATTTGGAGGGACTGAATTTCGGGCACCTATGGGGGTTTCCAGGCTTCATGACCACAAAACACTGAGGATGAACTGGAAGGTAAGTGGAAAAAAAAATCCTATGGTAGCTGTGTGAGAGAGTGGTCAGGCCCCAGCACAAGGGCAATGGAGGGGGAGGAGGAGTCCATGGCAGCAGCAGCAGCAGGGGCAGTGTCAAAGGCAACAGCATTGACTGTTTCTGGAGCTCCAGGCCCAGAGACTCTGAGGGGATCAAGTGGCTGACAGGACACCACCCTATCCCCACAAGTAGCAGAGAATTACCTCAAAAGTCAACTAAATAGCTGGGAAAATGAACAAAAACCAGAAAAAGAATCAGACTATAGAATCTTATTTGGTGACAAGGAAGATCAAAGTATACAAACAGAAGATAACAAAGTTAAAGCTCCTCCATCCAAAGCCTCCAAGAAAAATATGAAGTGGTCTCAGGTCATGGAAGAACTCAAAAAAGATTTTGAAAATCAAGGAAAAGTAGAGCAAAATTGGGAAGAGAAATGAGAGCGATGCAAGAAAATCATGAAAAAGGAGTCAACTGCTTGTTAAAGGAGACCCCAAATGCTGTAAAAAATAGACTAACCTGCTGCACTGACTTCTGCCAGCGTTCCAGACCACACTCCCCTCTCCTGAGTGAGGGAGCCCTCCCACTGACCTTTGAAGCTGTCTGTTGCATTTGTGGTTTGAGCAATCTGGGTACTGCTGCTGCTGATCCTCCCTGAAGCCTGTTCTGAGCCCTGTCCTTGATGGATTGTGCTCCACCTGCTGGGTTGGAACCCTCTGCCTAAAGGCCCTGGGGAAATTGAGCCACTGATCTGAATCTCAGCCCTGAGCTCGGCCCTGTGGTAAGGAGGAGCTCTGGTGTGGTGGAGCTGGAGAGGGAATTCTAATTGCAGATTCTGGGTGGAAAAGTTTTTGGTTGCTCCCAGACCATTGTGGCAGGCCAGGAGAGGAGTAAACTCCTGTCCATTGATTGTGTCACCTTGAAGGAACTGAGAACTTAGAGATCCCCAGAGTACACCCTTTTCTTGACAAAGGACTCAAAAGTCAAGTAACTGGCTGGGAAAATGCCAAAAAAAGGGAGAAGAAATAAGACTATGGATGGTTACTTTCTTGGTGAACAGGTATTTTCTTCCATCCTTTGGGATGAGTAAGAACAAGCATAACATGAGAGGATGTCAAGGCTTCTGAATCTAAAACCTCTAAAAAAAGAATATCCAGGCAGTTTTCCTTGATTATTTCATAAAAGATGATGTCTAGGCTCTTTTCTTCTTCATGGCTTCTAGGTGGCCTCATAATTTTAAAATTGTCTCTCCTGAATCTATTTTCCAATGAGATATTTCACATTGTTTTCAGTTCTTTTATTCTTTTTCTTTCATTTTGTAATTTCTTGGTTTCTCATAAAGTCATTAGCTTCCAACTGCTCCATTCTAATTTTTAAAGAACTATTTTCTTCAGTGAACTTTTGAACCTCCTTTTCCATTTGACTAATTCTGCTTTTTAAAGCATTTTCCCCCCTCATTGGCTTTTTGGACCTCTTTTCCTATTTGGATTACTCTATTTTAAAAGTTGTTCTTTTCTTCATCTTTTTTTGGATCTCCTTTACCAAGCTGTTGACTTGCTTTTCATGATTTTTTTTGAATCACTCCCATTTCTCTTCCCAATTTTTCCTCTACCTCTCTTACTTGATTTTCACAATCTCTTTTGACCTCTTCCATGGTCTGAGACCATAGCAAATTGATTTTGGAGGTTTTGGATGAAGAAGTCTTGACTTTGATGTCTTACTCTAATGGTATGCTTTGTTCTTCCACATCCAAAAGGATGGAGGAACATACCTATTCACCAAGAAAGTAACCTTCCATAGTCTTACTTTTTTCCCTTTTTGTACATTTTTCCAGCCAGTTACTTGACTTTTGAGTTCTTTGTCAAGTGGAGGGTATTCTCTAGGGACCTGTAAGTTCTCATTTCCTTGAAGGAGTTTACTCCTTTCCTGGCCTGCGCTCTGGTCTAGGAGCAACCACAAGCTTTTCTGCCCAGGGTCTGCAAATAGGGTTCTCTTTCCCCAACCTCCTCCAACTCTTCCATGCCAGTGCTCCTCCTCACCCCAGGGCTGCCATGCAGGGCTGAGATTTAGATAAATGGCTTGATTCCCCAAGGGTCTTTTGGCCCAAGAGCTCCAAAAATGGACACTGGGACTAGGGCAGGACCCTGCTCCCTTCTCACCCAGGTGAAAGAGCTTTCTCACTGAACTTTGAAACTGTCTGGCATTTGTTGGTTAAGGAATCTGGGATCTTCACCTGCTACCTAAGATTCCAAGCCCTGAAGCCTGCTCCAGTCCTGTCCCTGCCACACCATGTGACCAAGACTGGGCTGTGCTCCATGGGCTGCTCTGAGTCTGGTGTGATACACCTTCCTGTGGGCCTTCCAGCCTGTCTTAGGCTGGAAATCTCTCTCACTGTGTCATTTTGTGGCTTTTACTGCTCTAGAATTTGTTTAGTCATTTTTACAGGTATTTTATGGTCATTGGGGGGAGCCTACAGCAGGTCCATCCTTCTACTCTGCCATCTTGACTACACCCCCCCCCCCTTATTTGATTTTCAAGCTCCTTTTTTGAATTATTCCATGGCCTGAGATCAATTTGTATTTTTCTTAGAAGCTTTCGTTGTAAGAGCTTTGACTTTGTTTATCTTCTTCTTATTGTGTGTTTTTATGTTCTTGGTCACCCTAATAACTTTCTATAGTCAGTTTTGTTTTCTATCATTTGGTTATTTTCCCAGCCTATTCCTTGATTTTTAAACTCCTTTTTAAAGTAGGGTTCTACTCCCAGTTTGGAGGGCATACTTTCCCAAGCTTCAGGCATTTTGTGAAGTTGTTTTCAGAGATATTTCTAGGGACCTTTAAGTTTTCAGATCTTCAGAATTGTATGATACAAGAAGAGATGTTTATCACTCTCCTGGCCTCTGCTCTGTTCTGTGAGTTACAATGACCACCTTGGGACTATGAGGAGAGTCCTCTCTTCACTGTGGTCCACACGCTCTGGTGTGATAGTGCTTCTACTAACCCTGGTATTCCTTCTCTTTTATTATTTGTTTTCCGACTCAGTGAAATTAATTTTGACTTCTTTAGTTGAGATGGCCTTATATAAAAAGAATGTACAATAAACATTACTTCAATTATTTAGATATGACTTTGTATAAAAGATATTTTATGTTTATATTGTATAATTCCTGTGTTTCTTTTGGCACTTACACTCTCTTATCTTTTCTACTGTGAAACTATTTTATATAATCTAAAATAATTTATTAATATGGCTGACATATAGTGTTGTTTTCCTATTTGTCTTTTTTTAATTAAATGTGAATTTAGCTTTAACTTTGAGATCATGATTACTTTCCTTGTTTTTTTGTCTAATAAATTCTACTTCCAACCTTTATTTTATGTTTATGTGCACCTCTCATTTTATAGTATTTCCTGAAAGCAGCATGTTGTTGAATTCAATATTTTAATCTGCTATCAGTTTCCATTTTACAGGTAAATTCATCCCATTCCCATTCCAAACTATAATTACTTGTATATTTTCCCCACTCTTCTTCCAGCCCTATTCCTAACCCTCCACACTCCTTTACTTTGCTTCTACCTTGTCCTCTTATTCATTAATCTAGCCTCCCATCCAAGAATCCCTTCCTTATCCTCTCCCTCAGCCCTATACTTCTACCTTTTTTTTCTTCCTGTATGTTCCTCCTTTATCTTCTTCTTTTAATGCACGCATACTTAAATACCCCTACCTTGCTTAGTCTCTATCCTTCCCTTATTTTCTCCCCCCTCCCTATCCCCTTACCTTCTTATTTCTTTCTGAATTTAGAAGACTTTTATACCCTTCTAGTTATGAATGCTTTTTTCCCTCTTTATCATTTATCATTTCTGATGAGAGTAAGGCTCCAAAACTACCTGTTCTCCTCCCCCATCTAATCCCTCTGTATTAGTTCTTCCTCTCACACCTCATTAGTATGAGATATTTACCATCTTTTACCTTTTTCTACATCATTTTACTTTTTAAAATCACATCATACTCAGTTCTTACCTACTCTTCCTTTCAAATTACCCAGTTACTAATGATAATCTTAGACATATGGTTTACATTTCCATTTACAAAAAGCAAATTATGTGTCCCTATTGAGTCCCTTGTAATTTGTCTTTGATGTTTACCTTATATTTCTCTTGGATCTTGTATGTCAAATTTTCTATTATCTTCTCATTTTTTTTTCAATAAAGTCCTGAAAGTCTGTCAATTCATTGAATATCCATTCTTTCTCGTTCAGGATTATACTTAACTTTGGTGAGCATAATATTTTTAGCCATAACCCCAGTTTTTTTTCTTTGCAATATATAGTTATATAGTTTCAATATATAGTTATGCAGAGTTATAAGACCTGTGGTTTTTCAGTGTAGCTGCTGCTATGTCTTCTGTAATCCTAACTGTGGCTCCACCGCAGTCTATTTTTTCTTGTTGCACATAATGTTTTCTCCTTAATCTGGAGGTTTCAGAATTTGGCTGAATATTTCTGTTGGGTTACCTCCAAGGATGTCTTTCAGGTGGTGATTGGTGGATTTTTTTTCTCTTTTTGTCTTTCTCCTCTTGTAACAACACTTTGGGGCAATTTTCTTTAATTATTTCTTGTATTATTGTGTCAAGATTGTTCTTATCATAGCTTTCAGGTAGTCTGATTATTCTTATGTTTTCTCTTCTTCATCTGTTCTCCAGGTCAGTTGTTTTTCTTATCTGATACTGCACATTCTCTTCTATTTTTTTGTATACTTTCTTTTATTATTTCTTGGACTGATAATTTCACTGGCTTCCCTTTGTCCAATTCTAATATTCAAGGAATCATTTCCTTTCTTAAGATTCTGAATTTTCTTTTCCATTTGGCTACCTTTCTTTTCACAGTCATCTTATTTTTCTTGGATTATTTTTACATTTAAAATAAATTCTTCATCTCCCTTATTTGATTTTTGAAATCTATTTTTTAAGTTTTTCTGTGAATTCCTTTGGGGCAGGTGACGATTTGACATTACTCGTTGGGGTAGAAGAGTCTTTCTTTTTCCTTCAGCATCTCCCTCTAAAAAAAAAAAACCCTAGTGTTTTCTATTCCCATAGTAATTTTCTATGGCTGGGTTCTTTCTCCTTTGCCTATTCACTTTAAAAAAAAATTGACAGCTGTTTATTACAGTCACCTATAATTCTGGAGTGGGGCAAATGTCCCTCTGGCATCAGGTTCTTTTCACTGTTGTTTTTGAGTTTTGTTCTTAGCCCAATGTCTGCACTGCTTCCCCCACCAAGCAACAGCTACCCCACCTACCTGCCCCAGCACACAATGCTGTAAATGCTCTTGCTTCCTGAGTACTCTCCAATGGCTTCATTTTCCCCTCTGGCCTGGAACTGAGACCGAGAACTCACTTCTCTTATAAGTTCCCATAAGCAGCAGTATTCCTATCCCACTGCTTGTGCACTCACTGGGTGAGAGTGCTGGTTCCTTCTCCTTCAGGACTTCATCTCAGTAGAGCAGCTGGGCATGGTATCCCTTGTCATCAGTGCCTCCCTCCACCTTCACAACTCAGAAGCCTGCCTCCCCACACTGTCCAGGAAGTGAAAATTCCTATGACTGAGATCAAGACTTCCTCCCAACCTAGCCCCAAGGCTCACTCCTTGCTCTCTTAGTGGAGCTAGCCAGAAGGCGTTTACACTCTACTCCAGATAAACCACTTTTCTGCCCCAACTCTTCTTTTTTTATTTTTGCCACTCTAAGTTCACCCTCAGGTGCTATTTTGTCTAGTTTGTGGAGGAAATCTGGACAGCTTGGAAGTTTCTGATCTACTGCACCATCTTCCCGGAAACCTCCCAAATACCTTTTATTATATTGTAAAACTAAATAAAATTGATTTTAATGACTACAACTGACTGAATACAGAATATTCAGTGCCTTTATCCACGATCTTTCAACCAAGAAGGGGGCAATGATCAAATAATGACTAAATGAGATTATATATGTAAAGCACAATGCAAATTATACAGTGATATAGAAATGCTACCTATTTTTTTTATTATTTTCTAACAGCAGTTATCTGGAATCAATATTTCCCATTGCATTTGATCAAAGTTGAATCTTGTCTTCTTTTATATTAATATAGACTCACTGTGTGTATTATTCTCCTGATTCCATTTATTTCACCTTTCCTGAGTTCAAATGTCTTGTCATGTTTCTCTAAATTTCTTATTTGGTGTTTCTGATATTCATAATACCATACTTATTCAGCTATTTATCAGGAGATGGGCATACCTTTAGATTTTGATTTCTAATATTACCTATACCCCAAATTTCTAGGTTCCAGGTTTATATAAATATTATTGTAGCTTAGAGGCAGCTAGATTTAGATATTTGAAAAAAATGTTTCCAAATTCCCATCAAACACTCAAGGTAATGATGCATATCCTAGACAGTAAACTGACCTTATTTCACCCCATATAAAATGTAGAAAAGAAGCATGATGAGTTCCAAATGGCCCATAATTGAGTCATGCAATTCTCTTCCCCTCCTAATTAGCACCATGTTTTCCCTCAGAGTCTATATGATCTTTCAAATTCATAGCACCCCCCTCTAATTTAAACTTTCCTTGAATGGGGAGACAAAATAACAACCTGGAGTCTTAAGCAATTTTCGCCAAATTCTGGTGAATCCCATTTCATTCCAGAGATCTTTATAGTCATCTAGTATTATAGTATTATGCTCAGAATTTGATTTCATGTGATCACAAAAACATAGTATCATAGTGTTGGAACTAGAAGGGACCTCAGAGGTTATCTAGTACAATTGAGTTAATTTACAGGTGAGAAAAATGAGGTTCAAGGAAATCCAACAGCTCTCCCAAAGCCCAAAGTATAGGGAGTATTAAACATGAATTTTAACAGAGGTCCACTTACTATAGAGCCAAAAGAAAACAAATTTAGAGCTACTAGAAAACAAATTCCCTTAGGATAACAAATGCACTGCCCCAAAATTACTTATAGTAATAGTAGGAATAGCCATTCATTGAGGGCTGCTATGTGCCGGGCACACTTCTCAACAGTTTAAAAATATTAGCTAATTTGATCCTCAAAAATATTTTGGGTGGAGAGCATAAGTGTTATGATGATTCCCTTTTTTTCAGTCAAGGAAATTGAGAAAAGCAAAAGTTAAGGAACTAATACTACAGGTCTTTTGCTCACTCATATAAATGTTTATTCCTTTTTGTGTTCTATCATCTTAAGTAGATGGTAGATTCTTTTGTCTTCAAGTAACTGACATTGCTCCAAAATTCCAAAATTGCCCATTTTCTTATTATAATGCAGGATTCTCTGGATCTCTTTGTTAACCAAGTAGTTGATATTGATCAATATTACCCCTTTTCTTTCAAGACTACTAGCTTCTGGACCATATACAAATAAAGATACTAGAGAGACAATCCCAAGACAAATGCTGTCCAAAACCTTCCTTTATCACTGCATATAAGTCCAAGTTTCAGGACTTCCCACTAAGTGCTCTCCTAATTCCTCTTTCTTAGGGTCCTATGGTTGAAAATATAAGCTATTGCCATGGCTTTTTCAAAGTTAGGTTAAAAATTATTGGTATTTCACACTTCCTGGTTTGTTTCCATTTATTGGGCTGAAAGGCTTCTATCTTTGTGTCTAAAAGGTGAGGTTTAAAGGGTAATTGGTCTCTGGCAAGGTAGAGAAAGTATATCTATACAAGTTCCCTTTCCATACCCACCCACCCTACATGACAACTAATTTTTTAATGATTTTTGTTCTGAACAGGTTTACTTTTATACTATTAAGAAAAGTAGTGCTGAAAATTTTGGTTTAAATAGGACCTTTAATTCTGTCATTCATCTCCTTGGGATTTATTCCTACCTGATTATTATTTTAGACATTTTAGCAAAGATCTAAAGAAAAGATGAATAGCAGACACAATAGCTATATTGTTTGGGGATTTCAGTCTTTCCACAGTCATGTTGATACAACGGGGGGGGGGGGGGGGGGAGGGAGGCAGCTAGGTGGTGCAGTGGATAGAGCACCAGTGCAGGAGTCAGGAGGATCTGAGTTCAAATCTCACCTCAGACACTTGACACTCACTAGTTGTGTGACCTTGAGCAAGTCACTTAACCTCAATTGCCTCATCCTGGGTCATCTTCAGGCATCTTGATGAATATCTGCTCACTGAATTCAGATGGCTCTGGAGGAAAAGTAAGGCTGGTGACCTGCACAGCTCTCTCTTACTCAAAATAAAGTCAAAATGTCATCATTTTTCTGATGGCACAGTCTTCTTAGGCAACAAAAGACAAACACACAATAATATAATGAACACTGTATACTATGTTAGAATGTTTCTAGGTAAAAGTTTAATTTTTAAAATAACTTATTAACTTACTACAGTAATCAGACCATCCTTTTCAAAGACAGAAGTCTTGCTAAAGTAAAAATGACAAAGTGTTTATTTTCCAATGAACAATATAAAAGAGGACATGGTCATAACCATGTTTGATTAGCCTGGGAGTCTGAAGCTACAGGTTCTTTTCCTATTTCCAACAAGTAGCTTTGTGATTAATGGGATCCTTTAGGGTTTTGTTTTTATTTGTTGGTGGAAAACCTTATATAATCTAAAAACCTTGATTATTTTAAAATAGTCATCAAAGTCAACACTGCAAGAAATAATATTTCACCTCCAAATCAATATATATAACTTTTCAGTAGACAGAGCAGTCACTTTTATGGAATTATTTATTGTGTTACTGGATTTTGAAATCTGATCTGTCCCTTGAAATTTATTTTTGAATCACGTGATTGTAGGATCTGTTGTGGGGATACAAGAAATCATCTATTTTTGTGCTCCTGTTTTCTTACAGATAAAAAAAAAAAAAACTGGGCAGATCCAAATTGGCCTTGACAATTATCTTTCAAATGCCATTTCATACCCCTATCACCTGACTTCTTTTTCCCATTTCCCTCATCCCTCTCACCCCAAAATTTCAACCAGACACTACTCAGCTCTTCCAATGAGTCCTCTGGAATAGTTGTTTCATAGGCAAAACACTTCTCATCCTTAATCTTTTCCTATTGCATTCCTTCCACCCACTAACTTTTAATGAAAAGCAGAAATGATGAAGCCACCCCTTACCAGAACTGACTGCACCTTCTCTTATTTCCTTATAGGTTGAGGAAGAGAGTTGAATGCTCCTTGTTCCCCTTTGACCTCTAATCTCCCTTCCTTTGAGGTTCATGCTATTCATATCTACCACACAATTACATTCTGATAGATATTATCTACAGGCACTGAAGTAACTCCTCTTCTTTTTTTAATAAATTTGAAAATGGATTATAATTGTTCTGTCCTCCTCAGATCCTGACCTCATACTCGGAGACTCCCTAATCACCCAGTTCCACCATAAGTAAGTTCCTCCTTACCTCTTATGAGCTTTGCCTTCAGCCTACCTCAGTCACATACAAATAAAGCTATACCACTGATCATGTTCAAGGGTGCTGATTCTCTTGTCTGACAGTAACTAGTTGGTCTCTCATCTTTCCTGCCTACCTTTACAAAACCCTATCAGCTTTCACACCCTAGCTTCCAATGCTTAAGTACTTCATTTCTCTCTCTGGTTTTCTCTTCTGGATTCACCATTGTTTCATCTTTTCCCCTTCTTGACTCCTTGGTAAATCAATTCAATGTTAGGTTGTTATCCTCTCCTAAATCCTTAGCCTTTTATCATTTCATCAGTTAAGGCCTGGCAAGTCTCAGCATTGAATCATTGCCAACATGTACCATTTTGTTCCTACACACATGTTGATGAGTGAAGGTGGAGAAATTCATACAAACATTGTGATGGAATCAACTAGATATATATGTTATACAACTTCACTTGTACCCTCACTGCTGCTAGGTAATTTGACTATATATTTCCTTTATCAACTCACTATCCCCCTCTCCATCATGACTCTTTCAAACCTTTAGATTCCTTCTCAAATCTCTCGTGAGTTTCCTTCTTCCCACTCACTCAGTTGAGATCCTTGCCTCATATTTTACAGAAGGAATTTGAGACCGTTCACTGTGAGTTACCTCTTTCCCACTCTTCCTCATCTCCTATCACTTAGATAACTTTTGCCATGATCTCCATCTTCAGCTCTATCTCACATGATGAAATGGCTTTATTCTTGCCCAAGGCCATCTGTAACTCCTAAAGTATCTCCTCTGTCATTCCTGTTATCATAGCTCTTCTTACCTTTGTAATTAAACTCCTGAAAAAAGCCAACTACAATAGATGTATCCACTTTCTCTCCTCTCACTCTTTTAACCTCTCACAATACATCTTCTAGATATACTGTTCTACCAAAACTACTCTTCAAAATCCTCAATGATTTCTTGTCAAATTCAATGACTTTTCTCTATATTTATTCTCCTCATCCTCTCTAAATCCTTTGACAACATTGATCATATTCTCCTCTTTGATCCTCACTTCCGTATAGGTTATTGGGATGCCACTCTCCTAGTTCTGCTCTGACTTGCCTGCTCATTCTGTATCTGCTTTCCTGGATCTTCATCCAGATCACACCCTCTCTCTAACTGCAGGTGTTTGTCAGAATTCTGTCCTGGTCACTCTTCTCCTTTTATATTCTTTCACTTGGTGATCTCACAAGCTCCCATACATTAAATTACCATGCTCATTCATTCATAGTTCTCTATCGAACATTTACTGGGCACCATTGATGATAGGACTTAGCTAGAGACTTGTCAAATTACAAGAAAAATGGCAGTTTGTCCAGGGTCCCTATGTTCAAAAGTCTCAAGCAGTGTCAATATTAACTTGGCATTGACAGCCTTTCTAGTCATTCTTGTCCCACCCAGCCTCCAAGAACTTTTAATCTGACTCAGGATATAGGAGATACAATGGTAATAACATCATAGTTTTCCTACCTTCATATAATTTATAATCATACAAAGAGGATAAGATTCAACTATACAGAAACACACAATAACTTTAGTAGAAAATGTGATATAGTAAGTAAATATATGATCTGTAAAGTGCTATATGATATAAAAGGACAACAAAAAACCCTGAAGTCTGGAGAGTGAATGAAAACTCAGTGGATATAGAACCACTTGATCTGAGTCTTATAGGGTTGGTTGTTGTCCTTTATTCTCGAAGAGAACAGAAATGACATCCTGTGTTGGATTCAAGGTAAAGTGTGTCTGACTGTGGCTCGTCAGATCCACATGAATTTGGAAGGCTTTACCACAGATTAGGAACAAATAATCCACATGAACATTTAGAGTGGAGATGTCTCTAAATTTGTGCACCTCACATTTATTTTGAGCTACTGAAATACTCATAGAGCACAGTGCCTTCTTTGATATGATCATGAAATGCAGGGCACTGCTTTACCTCCCCTGTCATGCAAAGTTCTTCAGAGAGACCTTGAGAGTGTCCTTGAAGAGTAGTCTGTGTTTCAAATGACTGGTCATTAAGAGAAATAAGAGGATTTCTTGGCACAGGAAACTGAGTGAAAAAGTAAAGGTCATTGTTTTCAAATTCAGAGGTCCTGGGTTCAAGTACCAACTTTGAGGAAGTATGCATGATCTTGTTTCAGTTTTTTAACATCTCAACATCATTGGTCTCATCTGTTATATTAGAAAGGAGGCATACACTGAACCTTTATTTCTCTATCTTTAAAATGAAGAATTTAGTTAGAGTTGTTTTACAGTAAATTTACAGTAAATCCATGATTCTGTGATACTATGCCTTAGTATTTAATCTGATGTAGAATTGGTTACGGAAACCCAAGCTTATGGGCTAAATGTGAGTCAATAATTAATTTGACTACCATTCTTGTTGTAGTTGCTGCTGCTCCTGTTACTGTTGTTATTTAGGAGATAGGGAACCAGAATTAGCTTGTGCAGAAAAATGACATAATAGGAATAGTGCATTAGCGAAGTGAGTTTACTATCCGGTACACTCACCATTCTTTCATGTTACCCTCTCAAGGTTATAAAGGCACACAGACCTTGGAGATTTCTCTCCCCTAATTATGTTTAGCTCAAGCTCCTATTTGTTTTTTCTCTCTACAGTGTAAGACACGAGTCACAACCACCCAACTTCCATTTAACAACTTAACATTGATGTTTTGTTTTGCTTCTATAAATAATAAAGACATAGAAAAACCACAAAAAGCCATGCCTACCCCAAACAAGTGGGATGGGACAGAAGAAAGAGATCACACATTCTCTCTTATATTACCTTAATATCTGGAAAGAATAAATTTATTCTTAGCACAGTTTCTACAGAATATCATTCCCACTGGTTTCAGGTAGAGATGTGGCATGACTGTCTAGTAGGCTGGACAAAGATCACTCCTTTGTCCTAGGAGAATTGATACTGCCTAAAAAACCTAGGAGCTGGAATGCTAGGATGCTGATATTGTCAATCTTATACTGTCAGCCTGCCATCCTTTTATCTAAACCAGAAAAGGATAAATGCAGAGCCCAAGAACCAAAGCTTGTTCCAGTGGAGCAGATGTCAACCTCAGTAGTCAAGCCCCAAGTCTTCTCCTCCAATGGCATTACCTTGAAACATATGTCATTAGTGATGGAGTCAAACCACTGGAAAGTATACAAAGAAAACAAAAGCTAAGTCTCCAGTAACTAGTCCCTTTTAAAAGACACCCCCAATTTCAGTTATGCAGCTAATCAAAAAGGTTTCTCAGTCAAATTGTAGCAGACTGGACCCAGTTACATAATGCTAGCACATGTTCCAAATTCTCTCCAGTGTCCTTCTGTTGCATGTCATTGTGACTCTCCCAAAATAAGACTCTCAGCTTCTCCCATGTGGGGAATTTTGCATATATGCCAGACTGCCATTATGTTAGTAAATGTATAGTAGTGTGGTAAATTCATTGAGGAAAAAGAGATTGTTAGTAAGGATATCCGTCAATAGTTTGTTGTTGCAACTTAAACAGGAACAACAGGTCTTCCTAAAGATGGGTGGCCAGGCACAGAGAAAAGGATAGGTGAAAACAATATCTCAGTGGTAGGACAACAGCCATTGCTTCCTGATTTGATGTGAAAAGTGATGAAGAGGAAATCATTAAGAACATTTTTAAGTCAAAACTCTTTTTTCTTCTTTGATTTTGTCACACTGGGCATGATCAATAAACAAGAAAAGAAATAAAAACCCAGGAAAGTTATCAGAAAGAGAACAGAGACCACTTTAGAATGTAGTGAAAGGATTATAAAATACACAGTTTGTCTTAAAAGAATATTTGTATCACTCCTTAAGTTACTTAAATCCTGAAAATCAGGTTTTCATTCTGCCTTTCGTTGTTGAGTGAGAAACCATTTTTAAGATTTGTTTAATTTCTAGGTCCTGCAGTCTCACAAGGAAAATGGAAAGCCCAGACTTAGTTAAGCATTTTTTCCTATCTACATTAAGAGAGCTAATCTAACTGCAGTCATGGGGAAGGAGCAAATTAAGAAATACCAAAAATAATTGCTAGTAAGCCCATGAACATCTAATCCTTTATACATTTTAATCAGTAACAAGGGGAATTTCCTTATTCTTCAGTCATTCCTTCAGGTGACATAGACAAAAATGAATCTAATGTTATGCTTACAACACATGGAAATCTGTTAGTCATTCTTAAGTCCTTTGATTATGGGTACAGCTCGGAGGCATTGAGCTTATTCTAGAAATCTTCTTGCCTTTTAAGTTCCATTTATTTGAGAAACCACACAGTTGGAGAACTAATCAAGTTTTCACTAGATAAGGCACCTGGAGCCAGGTCACTCTCAAAATGGGAATGAAAAGAATGTTCTAACTGAGTGGGTGCAAAGAGTAAGAAACAGATCCCTTGATGTAAGTTTCCATGCAGGTGATGACATTTTTCACTTCAACTTTAATTATACTTAGATTATTCTTTAAATAAAAAGTGGCTTATCATGTAGAAAAACCTCCTCTCTATCTTTACTCATTCAATTCAATGGAAGTATTTAACAAGCAACTTCTATTACATATTTAGTTAAACAAATATGAAAGTATTCTACCATTAACTGCCTTTTCATTAATGCTTTTTTTGGAAAGAAAAGGCAAGGCAATTGGGATTAAGTGACCTGTCAAAGTTCTTACAATGAGTAAGTATCAGTGTCTGAGGCCAGAGTTGAACTCAGGTCCTCATGACTCCAGGGCCAGTGTGCCACCTAGCTCCCCCCTTTTCATTAATACTTAAGTAGTTGGAAAATCTGGTTCATTCACTATATACTTACTCAGTTATAAGCTCTCTGTACCATATCTTCAGAGTAGGACAGGTTAAAAAAGAGTCTTAGACTTTGAGTCAGAATTCCATAGATTCAAACCTCACCATTGAAAGTTACTGGCAATGTGACTATGGGCAAGACCCTATATCTCCTTTAGTTTCATTTTTCTTAAGCATATTAAGGATATGGGTCAGTTTTTATTTTACTCTGGCACTTTGATGAAGACTGAGAAGTAAGGCAGACCATTCTAAATAGGGAGAATAGCCAGGACTTTCCTTTTTCTCTTTAGTTGAACAGATAGACATGATGAAAATATTATGAAGTCATAGAATCAGAATTCTAAGAGACCCAAAGGCGAGCAAATCGACCCTCTTCATTTTACGGATTAGAAAACTAGGCCCACCAAGGTGAAGACTTGACAAAGGTCACACAGGACAGGTGCCATCAAAGATCCTCTCACTCTGTGTGCAGTGTGCCTTTCTCCCCATTGTGCCAGGTTCAAAATACTGATGGTCCCTTTAAATATAAATAGAGAAATGCTCACCAAATTCAGATAAGACTCTTTTTCCCTTATTTGTCTCCTCATTTGCATGACCTGTACCACAGTTCTCCTTGTTAACACAAAAAATAAAGACTTGACTTTCTATTATGTGCAAGTAGTCACTCAATGCACTTTTCCATCCCCAAAGACTATTTTAACAGGCATGAATTTGAGTTCTTGCCCACCAGGCAAAATTTAAATTTATACTGCTGTTCTTATTGTTGGAGCCATGGGATGGAAAAGTTTCTTCGTTAGGAAAAGGAATGTGATCAACACATTGGAATTCAAATTTCATAGGCACAAGAGCTTCCTTACAGGAATTTAATAGGCTTCCACTTCATGGTTCCCTTGCTGTTTGAATTAATCAGACACCAAGAAAGTGTTCCTGACCTTTCCAGTAAACCCATAATCAGATATACATATATTAGTTGGGGGTGGGGGTAGGAAAGTATACTTTATTTAGTGTTTGGGAATAACTTGAAATATGTGCTTAAGGGACTTCACAATGTTCAAATTTTAAAACAGCAAAGGGATTTCCATTCTCTCTCCTTTCATTCTCTCCAATTCACTTTCCTTTTTGCTTACCATAACTCTCAAAACACCAAAGTATTCTCAAGAAGACATGGTTAACACTTTTTTTCTGTACTAGACTACTAAAAATACATAAAAGCTAGAAATCAATGAGGAAAAATATACGAAAAGAGGCATTTTGGATGATAAATAATTCCCATAATTATTTTTCATGCATTTAATGTTTTTATTCAAAAACGTTTTCATTCCTCGAACATATTCAGTGATCTCTAAAAAGAGGTCACCTTTTAGTCTAGTAATTAAAATTTTTATTGGATTACTTTATGTATTAATATCATGAACAACTTCCATGTATAGGTTTCTTGGAATCATTTAATGAAGATCTCAAGATAGAAAGATGACTAAAGACAAGGGTTTACCACCTCAATGATTTCCAGCATTGTTGTGCCAAGTCTAAATCGCTAAATTCATCTTTTTTCCATTCCAAATTTCTGCTTATTTCAATGTTATTTTTTCATATATACGGTAAAGATCAATCTGTGTGGAAACCATATACAAACAAGTTAACAATATATTTTGGTTCTTGAAAATACTTTAATCAGTTTACATACATATAAATATATATACATACACACATATGTATGTATATATATACATACATATATGTATATATGGTACCCTATTATGTGACAGTTACTCTGCTAAGTTCTATAGAAATAAACAAAGGTTTTTACAGCTTTTGCCTTCAAGGAGCCAACAGTCTAAAAGAGGACACAAGATCCAAACAACTAGGTACAAAAAATTTATATGCAGGATGAATTGGAAATCATCAACTGAGATAAGGCACTAGAATTAAGAGATGAAGAAATATATCCTGTAGAAGGTAGAGTTTTAGTAGGTGCTTGAAGGATGTCATGGAAGCCACGAGACAGAGATGAGAGAAAGTGCATTCTATGCATGGATAGTTGGTGAAAATGTTTGACAACAGGACATAGATCATTTTGTTCAAGGAAAAGAAAGGAGGCCACTGTCTCTGGATTGAAGAGTATAGGGTATACATGCAAGGGAGATGGGATTAACTTGGAAGAAGCCTGCAAAGAAGCAGGTTCTAAAAACGGTTTGAATGCTAAAAAGAGGATTTCATATTTGATCTTGGAAGTGATAAGGAGCCAGCACAGTTTATTGAATTGAGGATATAAGGAGGATGACATGATTACACTTGCTTAATCTTTCTGATTTGCTAAGTATATGTATTACTCTGCTGAATAGTCTTTCAAAATCTTGGAAAATGCAAGAATAATGTGACAAAATCCTTATAATTGATCAGTAAGTACACTAATACAAGAAATGTAGCACAATTGAGGAGTCCAAATTTATGTCAATGCACAGTTTTGTAAACAGAACAGAGTTCATGCTTTTTTTTTAACTGGAGTAGTAAAGTTTCATATTTGAGGTACTGCAGTCAGCTTAGTGCAAGAACGGGCAATTCAACAACAATGATGCTCCCTGTGCTAGCAAAGGTACCTCTGTAATCTCCTTTTGACCAGTTGTCTGACCCCTTTACCTCCTGTGGCTCAGAGGTCTGGAAACTGCCACTGCTGTCACTGATTAAGTCACCCCCAAGGCCTGCTCCTGGTTTACTGGGTCCCAGGTTATGATCCGTCTTCTTTTTTAAATATCTCACTTTGTGTCCACTTCAACATAATTGGGTTGAGTAATGATAATTCGCTATTATCTTTGTGCAGAAAGTTCCCAGATCTCCATAGTCAGTCCTAGACTTTCTCCTGAGAGCCAGTCCTGCATCATCAAAATCATTATTTTGGCCTGATTCTCTTCCACTCCTAGACTTTCTAGATTTTCTTCTTCCTTTCAAATGTATAATCATTTTATAATCTCCTAATTTCATAATGTAAGCATTTTTTGACTCTTCCTTCTCCTTCATTTCACATGACTATTCATTCACCAAATATTGCTATTTCTCCTTCCACATCTATCTAATCCCTTCCTCACACTCAAGCTGCTCCAAGCTTTCATCACCTTTTACCTAGAATATTGAAATGTCTTCCTAAGTCATTTCATTGACTCATGTTTTTCCGCTACTACAGTCCATCCTCAAAATAGTTTGCTATAGTTTTATAGATTCATTTTTTTTAAGTGCCAGATCTTACCACATCATCTTTCTGTTGAATAAAGTCAAACTGTTTCCTATTTTATTTAGAATAAAATATAAACTCCTCTCTTTACCTTTTAAAATCCTTCATAATTTGGCCCCAGACTCCTTTTCCAGAATCTTACTCCTCTTCATATTCCCCTTCTTATGACATAATCTTCCAGTCACCTAGGTTTGTAATCTCAATGCTATCCTTGACTCTTTGCTCTTAGTCACTCCACAAATCCATTCAGTCCCCAGATCTTTCTACATTCTCAAATTCTTTAAGATCTGATCCCTTTTATCTACTCACAAGGTCCACCGATCCAGGTTAGGCCCCACTGACTCTAAAATGGATAATATCAATAATTTGCTAGTTGGACTCCTCTGCCAGGTCTCCCCTCTCTAATCCATCCTCATAACAGTCAAAGTGATTTCCTAAAGCATAAGTCCAACCATGGCACTCTTTGTTGCAATAAATGCCATATCAGTTCCTTGTTGACTCAAGAACAGGGATTCTTAATCTGGGGTCCACAGAACTCGAAAGGAAGGGCTCCATGAATAAATTTGAGGGAGTAAGTAAACTTGAAGGGAAAAAAAAGATAGTCTATTTTCAATACAATATGCTGCATTTGTAATCCTACATTTTTTATTTTATGCATTTAAAGGCATTATTCTGATAAGGGGTCAGTAGGCTTCAGTAAAGTAAAATGCCAATGGGATGCATTACACACACAAACACACACACACACACAAAACAATTAAGAGCATCTGTTCTACATGAAGGTCTTTTCTGATTCTCTTAACTCTTAATTATATACCTTCCAAATTACATTTTATACATTATTTTTGTGCTTGGTATGTACCCATTAATCTATGAGTAGTCTACCCCAATAGAATGCATTCTCCTTAGGGTTAGGCCACGTGGTTGGGGAATGTGGGACCTTGAGGCCATATGTGGCCTTCTAGGTAATTGTGTGCGGCCTTTTGGTTGATTCCAAATTTTACAGAACAAACATTTTTATTAAGGGTGTTTGTTCTGTGAAGTTTGGATTCAGTCAAAGGGCCGCACTTGGGGTCCTAGAGACCCACACTTGGCCTCAAGGACCCAGGTTCCCACCCCTGGTAGGGAGTTAGGGATGTTTTTTTCATTTTTGTATCTATATATCCAGAGTATAGCATAGTCCCTGACATTTAGTAGGCACATAATAAATCCTCATTAATTAATTACCTCACCACTTATCAGGGATATGAAATGATTAATTTAAATCTCAGACAATAAAATGGAAACAATAAAATCTAGCCCTTGTTATAAAGAACCATAAAACTAAGATTTGCAGATTTGGCCTTGGTCTTACCTCAAGACAGAGTGGCCAGGTAATACTTTTCCAATCAAATTATGTTTTTTATGGAGTCATAATGATGCCAATGATCAAAATTATCAGGATTTTATGTGAAAAGTAGGAGTCATGAAAGGATGAAAATTAGAGAGTTAAATAGGAAATATTCTTTTTTCCTGAATTGTTTTAGATGAGTCAGAGCCATTTTTCCTCACATTCTGGATTAGAGAAATAAGATGAATGTAGTGGCTTCTCATTTCCTATCATTTTCTGAATAATAATTGAATCACCATCCTGCTCCCATACCATTGTGACATTTCTTTGCTTGAATATTACCAGTATCAGTTTACAGGGGGGACAAATCAAGGAAGGTAGTAGCATTTTTTCTAAGCAGGGGAACAGAGAATGTATTTCTCAGTAATCATTTTTTGAGAGATGAAAGGAATCTTAGAGATCATTTAGTCTAATTCCCTCATATTACAAATGAAGATATTGACAACTGGGCATAAGAAGTGACATGCCCAAAAAGATACAGATAATGTAGTTAGTTAGTCATCACACATTTATTAAGTACCTTCTTTGTGTCAGGTAGTACCCTAAATATTAAGGATAAGAACACTGTGCATCTTTAAACAGCTCATGATCTAATGAGGGAGACAACATACAAACAACTATGTACAAAAAGCGGTATATAGAGGACCAATTAGAGATAATATCTGAAGAATATACTAGTAGTAATGGGGCATGGGAAAAAGTTTCTTTCAGAGGACGGGAATTTAGCTGAGCCTTAAGGAAAACCAGGAGATAGATAAGAAAAGGGAAATAATTTCATGCATAGTGAAATTCTTGGAGTCAGATAATGGATTGTTTTGTGTGAGGAAGACAAAAAATGCTAGAGTTACTGGATTTTAGACTACGTAGTAGAGAATAAGTTGTATGATGATTAGAAAGTTAGGAAACATCTGGGTTAGGAAGGGCTTTGAAAGTCTGACACAGTAATTTATATTGAGCATTGAGGTAACAGAGAGGGTATTGGAGTAATAGTCAGGAAGTTACGGTTCCAAGTTCTTCCTTTAACATTTCTAAATTTTTTAATTTTAGACAACTCACTTAATTTTTCAAACTCTCAATGTCTTCACTTGTAAGATGTCAATAAGACTATAAACCCAGAGTTATCATCAGTTCTGCCACTAAGAGGTGTTCTTAGTTGCTAACCTAATCCTGTCAAAAAAGCCATGATTCTAGTAAGATTCATATTGACCTTGGCAGTTAGACTCTCTTCTAGAGGGTTTTCTATATTCTCTATAGTACTCTGAAAAATCTGCTAATACCTTTTTGATCAAAATGTGAGAACAGATATAGATATAGATATATATATGCACATATGTGTGTATACACACCTACACACGTATAATTTATTTATAAAGATAGGAAGCTTTATCTATATAGATAT
This sequence comes from Notamacropus eugenii, assembly GCF_028372415.1. Lineage (NCBI taxonomy): Eukaryota > Metazoa > Chordata > Mammalia > Diprotodontia > Macropodidae > Notamacropus > Notamacropus eugenii. Next base: position 670,240,582 of record NC_092872.1, read on the forward strand.
GTATCTATATCTACAGCTAGAAATATATACATATTTTCTTCTCCGATCAAACTGCAGGATCCTTAGTAACTGTTTTCATTTTTTTTTTGTATTTGTGGCCCCATTTTCTAGCATAATATGTGACATAGAATGAGCCCTTAATAAATCAGTGCCAATTGATTCATTGTTTTAATCACATTTTCAATTTCTTCTTAAATAGCTATCTTTTAAAGCAAAGTACAATCTGTAGTTTTCTGTATATCCTTGCATTTTGATATACATGTGAAGAGTGTGTGTATGTGTGTGTGTGTGTGTGTGTGTGAGTGTGTTGTACGTATATAATATTCTCATAATAACACCTACCATTCCGTGTTTTCCTATGCCCAAAGTATTAGTTGCCTTTTAGTGAGTTCAACTTGTATTAACTGATTAGGATACTTTGGTCTTGCGTTCCATAAGAAATTAAGGTGGATGAAAAAAAAAACTGGGATAGTTCCCTGCCCCTGTATTCTAAGCATCATACCTCTCCATATGATGCTTAGAATACAGGGGCAGGCCTCCATACGGAACCTTGAAAATATCCTTCCAGTCACAGAAAAATGTTGTGTTCGTCCTTCATTGCCAAAGAAGATCATGCTATCAGAGAAATGATGACAGGCCTTGCACTTGACTCTGTTTGGAGTGAGGGAGTGTTGTGGAAGGTCACCAGCCTCACTTCTCCTCCAGAACCATCTAAATCCAGTGACCAGATATTCATCAGGATGACTGGAGGTGACCCAGGATGTAATTGGAGACCTCGGCCTTCTAGGCCAAGGACCTTATCACCACCCTGGTAGAGGTCCTTATCATTTCACACCTGGATTACTGCAAGAGTCTGTTGGTTGGTCTTCCCATCTGAAGTCTCTCTAATCTAGTCTGTCCTCCACTCAGCTGTCAAATTGGTCTTCCTAAAGTGTGAGTCTGATCAAATATAAAATTCCATTCAAAGCCCTTCAAAACCTACTCCTCTCCCCACCTTTCCCATCTTCTAACACTCTGCCACCCCCTCTCCCTGCAATTTGAGATCCAGGGATGCAGTCCTTCTTTATCTTCTTTCCATAAGAAACTCCCAGCTCCCTACCCCCTGTATATCTCAGACCTTAAATGCTCTCCCTCCTTATCTCTGCCTCCTGGCTTCCTTCAAATCCCAAATAAAATCCCACCTTATACATGAAGCCTTTCTGATCTCGTCAAATAAGGTTGGCATTAAGAACTAGGGGGTTTCTTTTGTTTCTCCATATCTTTAAAAAAATCTTCAAGCTTTTATTTTTTACAGTAAAATGAGGGCAATGAGGAAAAGGGAAGAAAATAAAGGAATTTGAGAAGATTTCAGTAGTTAGGACCAGGGCTTTTCTTGAGAATGAAGAGAATATGTGTTGGAAGATTTAGCTATATTGAATCTCTGAGTACAGCCCTGTGTAAAGAAAGGATTCCATCAACCTCTGTGTTTATCTTTATCTGACCTACTTGTGATTGGTGTGTTCATTGGTACCTGGACACTGCTTACCTTAAAATGGTGCAATTTTCCAGTTCTCTTGATCTACCTCAATACAAAACTACACAGACTTTAAATCACACAGGGTCACTCTGAATTGTTTTGTAGTCTAGATAGAAACTTTTATTTGGATGGCAGCTAAGATTATAGTTAAATTTCTAAGAACTAGATAAAGTCTGTGATCCAAGGGTGGTAGTAAGCCAGAACATATTTCTTCATATCTTTGTTTCTGTGTATATTCTACAATGGGTTTCTGTACCATAAATAAAAGCTATGGTTACATTAGGGAAGGCTATGACTCTATTACTGTTATTTCAGATACAGCACTGTACTAATTGTTGTTTAGTTGCTTCAGTTGTGACTGACCCTTCATGACCATATTTGAGGTTTTCTTGGCAAAGATAATGGAAGGGTTTGCCATTTCCTTCTCCATTGGATCCATTTTTTCAAGCGTTCAGAAGATAAGTGACTTGCCCAGGGTTATACAGTTAGGAAGTGCCTGAGACTAGATTTGAACTCAGATCTTCCTCATGCCAGGTCTAAGACTGTTCACTGAACCATACTAATAGATTAAACAATAAGGATAGCATTGTTAGGAAGAGACTCAATCAATGACTGTGATAAAAAGACGAAAATAATAACACTAATAATACTGGTAATGATAACAATAGCCTTAAAATGTCTTTGAAAATACAGAAAATAAATTATCCAGGATCTGGAGCATTTTCACAGATCTGTTACCCAAAGCTACCTGAATAGAATGTAGATCACTAAAAGTTTAAGACCAAAGTTTTTAATAGAAGCCAAATGAAATTAAAAGCTTTCAAGGAAATAAAAATGATATATAATCTTCAATTTTTGTATTTCCTTTAAATCATTATGCCTTTTGCCATCTCAGCCACATATACAGTTCATTTCCATTGTCCTGTATGTCATTGGAATTGTCAAGTTCGCAAAGACTTATTAAGAGCTTACTACATGGCAGGTGTGATACTAAGGGCTGGGTATACAAATACAAGCAGAAAGATATATTATTCCTGCCCTCAAGGAACTTACATTCTAAAAGGTGAAGACAATATGAAAAAGGAAATAAAGAAGTAAGGATCAGGGGCATGATGAAAAAGTTATAGAGTTAGGGGTAGAGAAGAAAGATTTTTCCCTGGGAGAAAATCAATCTTATTTGAATCAAGGATTCTTTTAAATAAGTGCTGAATATTTATAAAACTTAAAAGTAGAAAGCTTAATAGAATTCATCTACTCACACATGACAAACATGGGGAAGAAGGAGTTCTGCATAATAACTTTAACTTAAAATGAATTTAAAACTGTTAAATTATTATATAGGTATTGGTAATTTTGTAGTTCAATCAACAAGCAGTAAATAAGGCCCTACTATATGCCAAGTAATTTGATGAGTGTCCAGGGAAAAAATAGAAATAGTTCCTAACCTTTTGATGTTGTCAAAAACTCAAAGATTCTGTCAAGAAAGATAGCACATGTGGGGCAGAGCTAGGATGGTAGAGCAGGGACCTGCTTGAACTCTTTCCCTAAACCCCTACAAATACCTGTAATCAAATTCTAGAGCTGCAGAACCCACAAAGTGATGAAGTGAAGCAAATCTCCAGCCCAGGACAGCTCAGAGGTTGATAGGCATTTGTCACACCTGTCTGTGGGCAAACTACAATCTGACATGGGCCCCACCAGTACAGGCAGATCAAAGCAGGCCCCAGGGGACTAAATTGCTGGTAGCTTTGGCAGTTTCCAGACTTTCCAATCCACAAATACCAAAGACAGAATTAAGGGTCAGTGGGAAAACTCTGTCACACTTGAGTGAGGGAGAGGCATGATACTGCTACAATCCAGCCGTAGCCCCAGGGTGAAGGAGGAGACTGTGCCAACAGTCACAGTAGCAACTTCCAGGAGTTCTGGGCCCACAGAAGATAGAGGATAAAGCAGTTAATACAAAATCCCTGAAGCCTGGGACAGTACACCAAACCATACCCCAACTTGCACTGGAAGCAGAGTTGATTAGTTGTTAACCTTCACTTTTGAAGAGGACCAAAATGACATCACCATGATAAAGTAAATTTTCAGTGTGTCCAACTGTGTCTGATCAGACTAATACGAGTTCAGAATGCTCTACCACAGGTTGGGCACAGATAATCAGTATGAATTTTTGGGATGGGTACTTCAAATTTGTGCATCCTACATTTACTTTGTGCTGTCTCATAGAGCACAGCCCCCTTTCTGATTTGGGTACAGTATACCTTGAAAAAGAGTGAGAAAGTCAAATTTTTGGCTGGGAAGATGAACAAACAGACAAAAAAATGTCAGATTATAGAATCTTACTTTGGTGATAAAGAAGACAAAACATACAAGCTCCTGCATCCAAAGCCTCCAAGAAAAATACGAATTGGTCACAGGCCATGGAAGAGCTAAAAAAGGATTTTGAAAATCAAGTAAGAGAAGTAGAGGAAAAACTGGGAAAAGAAATGAGAATGATGCACGTAAATCATGAAAAATGAGTCAGCAAATTGCTAAAGAAAACCCCAAACTACTGAAGAAAATAACATTTTAAAAAATAGACTAACCCAAATGGGAAAAGAGGTCCAAAAAGCCAATGAGAATAATGCCTCACTGAAGAAAACAATTCCTTCAAGATTAGAATGGAGATATGGAAACAAATGGCTTCATGAGAAAACAAGAAATTATAAAACAGAACCAAAAGAATGAAAAAAATTAACACAATGTGAAGTATCTCACTGGAAAAACGACTGACCTGAAAAACTGATCCAAGAGAGATAATTTAAAAGTTATTGAACTACCTCAAAGTCATGATCAAAAAATAGAGCCCAGACATCATCTTTCAAGAAATTATTAAGAAAAACTGCCTGGATATTCTAAAACCAGATGGTAAAATAGAAATGGAAAGAATCCACTGATCACCTCCTGAAATAAATCCCAAAAGGAAAACTCTTAGGAATGTTATAACCAAATTCCAGAGTTCCTAGATCATGGAGAAAATATTCCAAACAGTCAGAAAGAAACAATTCCAAGTATTGTGAAAATACAACCAGGATAACACAGGATCTAGCAGCTTTTACATTAAAAGATCTAAGAACTTGGAATATGATATTCTGGAGCTCAGAAGAGCTAATATTAAAACCAAGAATCACCTACTCTGCCAAAGTGAGTATAGTGCTTCAGGAGGAAAATGTCTATTCAATGAAACAGAGAAATTTCTAGAATTCTTGATGAAAAGTCCAGAGTTGAAAAGGAAATTTGAACTTCAGATATAAGAATCAAGAGAAGCATGAAAAGGTAAACAGGAAAGACAAATTATAAGGGACTTATTTAAATTGAACTCTTTACATTCCTACATGGAAAAATGATATTTATAACTCATGAAACCTTTCTCAGTATTACGATAGCTGGAGTGAATAGATAGATAGATAGATAGATAGATAGATAGATAGATAGATAGATAGATAGATAGATAGATAGATAGTTATGAGAGAGAGAGAGGCACAGGGTGAGCTGAATACGATGGGATGATATCTACAAAAGAAAATTAAAGTGGAAAGGAATATATTAGGAGAAAGAAAAATGGAGAGGCAGAAAGTAGTAAATCATCTCACATGAAAGAGGCAAGAGAAAGCTTTTACAGAAAGCAGAGGGGAAGGGGATAAGACAGGTGAGATAATGGAAGAGAAGGTCGATTTGAAGAAGGGGTAATCCTAAGCAAGCACTTTGGTAGAGGGTCAAGTCGAAGGAGAGGGTTGAATAAATGGAGGGAGGGAAATATAGTCTTTCACAACATCAGTGTTACCGAGGTGTTTTGCATGACTGCCTTTATTGAATTGCTTGCCTTCTCAATGAGAGTGGGGGCAGGGGAAAAAATGTGGAACTAAAAGCTTTAAAATAAATGTTAGAGGTTGTTTTTACATGCAACTAAGAAATAAAAAATATAAGCAATGAGGCATAGAAATCTATCTCACCCTGCAGGAAAATAGAAAGGAAGGTCATGGGAGGGATGATAAAAGAGAGGGCAGATTGGAGAGAAGGGCACTCAGAATACACATTGTCCTGGGGAGGTGAGAGATGAGGAAAAAATTCAAAATTCAAAAATTTGTGGAAGTGATTGTTGAAAACTGATAATAAATAAATTTATATGAAAAAAAAATCTCTGCCAAAAACCAGAAAGAGACATGTGAGCAAAATTTTGAAGGAACTGGAGAGCCAAGGCATAGATTACCACCAGGGCAAAGGCACATAATCTTGAGATAGAAAGCCATGTGCAAGAAACAGCAGAAAGATTAGTTTGACTAGATTCTAGAGGGAGCTATGTAGCACAGTGGATAGATGATTGCACCCAGGTTAAAGTATACCTGAGTTCATATACATCCTCAGACACTTAGTGTCTGTGTGGCTCTGGGGGGTGTTATAGTTTGCTCAACTGAAAATGGGGTTAATAACAGCCCCTGGATGAAATTAGATAACATTTCTTTTGTCTAGTTAGTATTTTGTTTATCCTCAGTTACATGTAAAAACATTTTTAATATTAATAATTATTAATTCTAGATTTCTTCTAGATTTCTTCTAGAATTCTAATAATAATAAATTAATTAATTAATATTAATATTTTTAAACTTTGAGTTCCAAATTCTCTCCCTTTCTCCTTCCCTGCCTTCCCTTCTGTCCCCATTGAAAAGACAAGCAATTTAAACTAGCTTATTCATGTGTAGTCATGCAAAACAATTTGAGGTATATGATTATGATGGAATACTATTGTGCTATAAGAAATGGTGAGCAGATTCCTTTCAGAAAAACCTAGATAACATTTTTAAAGCTCTACAGGGACTGAAATATAATAGGCACTTAATAAGCAGTTGTTTCTTTCCTTCCAATAGAATAAGAAAATGGCTAAAATGTATAATATGAATAGAAAAGTGGGTTGGAACCAGGTTGTGAAGAGCTTTAGGGAGTTACCAGAATTTTTGAGTAAGAAAGTGATATGGTATGACTCAGGCTTTTGAAAAACCACTTTGGCAAGCATGGTGGCCATATGAGTAAAGGGAAGAGGGTGGATGTAAGAGATGTTTGGGAGATAAAACCAATAGGAGTTGACACCTGATTGCTTCTGTAGGGTGAAGGAAAATGAAAAATTGAGGATTCCTATAAGGTTGTAAACTTGAGTGACAAGATTTGGAAGGAAATTTGTAGGTTTGGTAGAGAAGCTGAAGATTGATTTGGAGTTTGTTGAGACTGAGTTGGCTATGGGATAATGAAGAATTTGATTGAATTTCTTTATATACAGAGAACTGAGATATCTGGATTCTACTTTTTAAAAAATGTGGGTTGTATCAATTTGAATAATCTCATAGGCTACAAGTGTAGAACATGAATTTGCATTGTAAAGTATGATAGATAATTATGAATATAAATTGTATCTCTTAATAGGGTAAAATGAAGCTTTCTTTCAATTTATTGAAATAGCATATCTGTGAGAAAGGATGGGGAGTTGGAATTGGACTAGGTCATTTCTCCTCTTGGTAGAAAGGGAAAAGATAATCTGATTAGAGAGAAATGTGACCTTGACCCCATGTGGCAAAAGATTAAATATTTCTTGAAATTATTTTAAAAAATGAGCACAGAAGAAAAGATGTTGTTATAGTTTTCTAATGTTATTTTACATGTTATTATTAATGACACTTTAGTCAAGGTCATTTCACTTGAAAATTTCCTCTTATGTTCTGAGTTTTCCCTCTTAAGAAAAAAAAACTTTAGAGGATTTCACAACCTAATACTTATGGATGAAATTAACCTGCGATTTCATTAGTATAAGTTATTCCTCATGAATAACTTTCCTCTCCCGATACAGATGTGCTCATTCTCTACTATTTCTATTTTTATACATTACATTCAAATATTAATTTACATTTTACATGCAAAAGGTACTCTGTTTCTTCAAAGAATAGAGGAAAATACGGCATGTTTATATGCAGTGGAGGAGGCAGCAAGAAGAGACAAAGAATAATGGATTGGAACACCAGCACCAATTCAGTCACTTATCTTAGAAGAGAGATGGAAAAATTCACTCTTCTAGGCAGGAGCAAAATTGTGGAGAGATTTAGTATAGAGCTAGGAAGGTGCTGGCAGTCACTCTGAAGAGGGTAATAAAGACTCCATCCAGACAATGAGGGGCAGAGTCGAACACAGATAACATGCAATAACTCTTGCAAGCGAATTCAAATGCATTTATTTGAGTGGCTTCCTGCAGTCTACTGTTCTCAAGTAATTACTACAACATACAAGGTATTGTACTGAACTGTAGGATTTCAAAGGTGGAAGGAGCTGGTGTATAGAGGCACAAACACTTTATTGTGCTTCACTGGATTAAATCCTACAACACAGATCTGATCATGTCGCTCCCCACCTATTGCATAAACTCCTATGGGTCCCTATTGCCTCCAAGAGCAAATGCAAAGTGCTCAAATCCCTTAATAATCTAACTTCATCCTACATTCCTAGTCTTCATACAGCTCACTACATATTCTTTAAATCAGTGATGAGACAGAGAGAGAGAGAGAGAGAGAGACAGCACATTGAAAGGTCATAAGTCAAAGGGAATTTCTAGGCCTCTACAGTAGGTCTGTTACTGGAGAACAGTGCCACATTTTGGCAGGAAGAGTGAAAAAATGATAAAGTAGTTGTGACCAGGATTTGGTAGATTTGAAGGATCTTCAGGATGGAAATGTTTGTTTCTGAAAAGATACCTTTAGGCTATAAAAATGTGCATACCCTTTGACCCAGCACATTACCACTCCCAGGGCTGTATCCCAAACAAATCATACAAATTGAAAAAGGACCCATATATACAAAGTCATTTACAGCTGCTCTTTTTGTGGTGGCCAAGAATTGGAAAGGGATGCCCATCAAATGGGGAATGGCTGAATAAGTTGTGGTATATGAATGTAATGGAATGCTATTATGCTATAAGAAAGGATGAACATGTGGACTTCAGAAAAACTTGGAAGGACCTATATGAACTGATGCTTAATGATGGGAGCAGAACCAGGAGGACATTGTACACAGCCATGTTATGTGATGACTTTGAGACACTTGGCTCTTCTCAGCAATGCAATGTTCTAAGATAACTCCAAAAGACTCATGATGAAAAATGCTTTCCACATCCAGAGAAAGAATTACAGAGTCTAAATGCAGATTAAATGCAACGATACCATTGTTCTCGCTCTTTTTTGTTTTGTTTCCTTTTGTTTCTTCTTCCTTGTGGTTCATCCTATTGGTTACAATCTTCTTTGTAACATGATTAACACGAAAATATGTTTAATGTGAATTTATATGTATCTGTAGAGCCTATATCAGATTGCATGCCATCTTGGGGAGAGAGGAGGAGAGGGAAGAGGAGAAAATTCAGAACTCAAAAGCTTGTGGAACTGAATGTTGTAAACTAAAAATAAATTATAAGAAAAAGATACCTTTGACTCTGGAGTGCTATGAAATCAGATAGAAGCCTAGAAGATAGGAAGTAGAGTTATTTGTTTTGTTTTTTTTAATCTTTGGGTAGTTCATTTTTATGCTGAAAGCACAGAATTAAAAGGGATCTTCAGATTTCCTTTTATATTTCCCTCTATCTAAGCATTTATCGTCTCTCCCCACCCCCAATTGAAAAATGAAAAAAGAAAAAAGAAAACCATCATGACAAATATGCACAGTCAAATAAAACCTCCACATTGGCTATGTCCAAAAATGTCTTTCATTCCGTATTTTGAGCCCGTTACTTCTGTGGTATCATGTTTTAGTGTGGGTCCTCTGGTTTGTCATTTGTCATTGACAAGCATTCCTAAGTTCTAATTTTTTTTTTTAATTTATGACATTGTTGTCATTGTATACATTGTTTTCCTAGCTTTGCTCATTTCACACTCTTCAGATTTTCTTCAAGTTATCCACTTGAATTCACCTGGATATAAAAAAAGTTAGACTTTCAGTGAAGTCTTTTATGTGAGAAAGAAGATTATGCATGTGATCAGAGTTTGGTTCTTCATGTGTCAGGCACTTGACCATGATGAAGAGGCACACAGAGAGAAAAACTAGACAAACAAATGCCATTTCTTCTCTGTTAGACTCTGTTATGGCTTAGAAACATGTACTAGAAATGCTTAATTTTTGTCTACCCAACCAAAATGTCACTTCTCTTTTAATGGAAGTCTTGTAATAAAATAAAGGGAAATACAGTACAACATGGCATTCAAGAGGTAGTCCATCTAGCACAATATAGAAAAGTCCAGGAAAGTCTATGTAAGGTCAAATAAAATATAATTGACATTGATAATGATTATGGTTTGCTGTCTCCATTGGACAAATTTCTTCCAAAAAATACATTCTTTGGCTAATAGTTCTCAGTGACCTTGTTCAATCAGAATTTAAACAAGAAATGCCTTGTCAACAGTGCAGCTGAATGCATAAGAGAATAACATCAGTGTCTCCTGAGGGAAGAAGAAAGAGGAAGAGAGAGAAAGAGGGAGAGACAGACAGACAGACAGACAGAGAAAGAGAGAGGGGGGGGCGGGGTTGTTTACAATAAGAGCTTATGAACACTGGCACAATTTCCCCAAAGAAATTATTGTGATCTCAGTTCAAACTGCAGCATTATTCTGGTCTCCCTAGGCCCAATTCCCATCTCTTGGATCAACTGAGACAATCAAGTCAAATGCAATTAGTCAGGTACTTATCCTGGTTGGATATTTGTCATGAATTTGTGACGTTGCTCTCACTCCAGGTGCAGAGTCCCTTTCTTGAAGTGACCAGATAACATTGTTTTTATAAAACAGTCACAGGATGGGCTTGGGAAGAGTGGCAAGATACCACATAGCAGGCAAATAGCTTATTTAGAACTTGGAATCAGAAGGACCTAGGCTTAAATTCTGTCTCCAACACATTTGCTACTTGACTCTGGGTGGATGATTTTAGCTCTATAAACCTCAGTTTCTTCACCTATAAAATGGACATAATTATTTGTAGTGCCTCATTTGTGGGTTTTTGAAATGCTTAAATGAATGTGTGTGTATGTGTGTGTCTACGTGCATATATGTAAGTATGTATATATGTATATTTATATGTGTATATACATACCTGCATACATAAATGTGTATATACACATATGTACATTGCTTTGCATGCTTGAGAGGTCTATATAAATATAATATAAATAAAAACAACCATCATGTGTCTGCAGTTAAATCTGTAGCTATACCCACTAGAGGGCTTGATAAGTAGCCTGAAGAATTTATATGTTAAATTCAATTAAATAACCAAGTTTGAGGCTGAGATCTTCCATTTACTAACCTTGAGATATGGAGCCACGTATTCTAATTCTCTGAGACTCAAATTTCTGACCTGTAAAATGAGAAAAATAACCATTTCCCCTATGATTTTTGTAAGAGTTTTAATCATATCAAGTCTTATAGACACAAGAGTTAGTCTTATACTTAAAGGATTTAGGATTTAATTGCTACAAGCAGTCATTTAATCAAAGTATATTATAACTCCTTTCTTCATAGTAGACAGAGCACAACATAATTCCTAATTAACTAATTTGCTACCTTAAAAGTGTTTAGTATCAAGTATAAAGTTGGTCATTGTAAAACCACACCTGGTATATTCTGCTCAATTCTGCTACCGGATAGCCAGAGGATCTCCAGAGGAGGATGACCATTATAGAGAAATGTCTGGAAGTCATTCCATGTGAAATTTAATTTGAGAAACTGATGATAGAGCCTTGAGAAGACTTAAGAAGTGCATGTTCTTTGTCATCAAATGTTAAAAGAATTGCTATGTCAAAGATGTATTAAATTTGTTCTACTTAGCCCCAAGGTAAAAAATTAGAAATATTGGGTAAGAGGAAAAGAAAAGAATTTTTAGGTATGTACAAGGAGAAAGAACATGCCAAAAGCAGAAGCTTTACAAAAGAGGTGTGGGCTATGTCAGGAAGAAGTAGGTTCTCCATCATTGGAAAGTATCATGAAAAAACTGTATAAGTTCATTTTATATTTGTACTTCTAAGAAAAGTTGGTACAGTGGACCTTGGGTTTCTTTTATAATATATTGTCTTTATTTCATTAGGTATTACCCAATTATATTTTTAGAATTTTAATATAATAAGAAAATTTTGAATTCCAGATTCTTTCTCTCCTGTTTGCCTGTAACACATTCCCTCAGAAGGAAAGAAAGAGGTTATCAATTATCCATGTGAGGTCATGGAAAATATATATCCATGTAATCCATGTTGTAAAAGAAAACACATGCAAAATGACAGGAAAAAGAAAGTGAAAATTGTGCTTCAATCTACACTCAGAATTAATCAGTTATCTTTCTGATGAGAGCAGTCAAGTCATTCACATTTGATCAATGTACAATAATGTTGTTACTTTGTACAATGTTATCTTGTTTCTGCTCATGATACTTTGCATCAGTTCATATGAGAGAGACAGAGACAGAGAGAAATAGATGGTTGTATAGACACAGATCAACAGACACACAGAGGCAGATATATGCCATCAGAGAAATGATGACATGACTTGCACTTGACTTCTGTTTTTTGAGTGAAGAAGGGCTGTGCAGATCACCAGCCTCACTTCTCCTCCAGAGTCATCTGAATCCAATGACCAGATATTCCTCAGGATGACTGAAGATGACCCAGGATGAGGCAATTGGGGTTAAGTGACTTGCCCAAGGTCACACAGCTAGTGAGTGTCAAGTGTCGGAGGTGAGATTTGAACTCAGGTCCTTCTGCACTTGTGCTCTATGCACTGGTGCTCTATGCACTGCACCACCTAGCTGCCAAAGATGAGGAAACTCAGGTAACTAGGGTGAAGTGACTTGCTCAGGATCACATAGCTATGAAGTGTCTGAGGCTGGATTTAACTCCTTAAGGTGAGTCTTCCTGACTCCAGGCTTGGCACTCTATCCATTTTGCCACCCAGCTTCCCGCAAAGAAGAAGATAGAAAACATAGACATGCAGAGACAGATGGACAAAGACAGAGAAGTAAAGACAGACAGAGATAGGGAAAGGGGAGGTAATGGGAGAGGAAGAAAGAGAAGGAGGAGAAAGAAAACATTCATAATGAGATAGAGTGATCTGTCACTAACCAAGAAAGAGCTCTAAAGGCAAAAAAAAGAGGAGTTTTTTGTATCCATGTGTATATGAATATCTATATTATTTATGCTCCTGACACAAACATATTACACATATGAAGGCATATATCATATAATATATAAACTAAATATGTCTATATAGTGTGTGTGTGTGTGTGTGTGTGTTGTATAGGGTAATGACATGGGAAAGGAGCAAGTATGTTTTAAGACTACTATATGCCGGATACTGTGCCTAGCTCTTTACAAATAACTCATTTGAAACTCAAAACAACCCTGGAAAGTGAGCACAATTTTTATTCCCATTTTCAAACCATGAAACTGAGGCAGATAGTGGTTAAGTGACTCATCCAGGATCACATAGCAATTAAGTTTCTAAGATCAAATTTGAATCCAAGTCTTCCTGACTCCAGGTCAACCGTTTTATTCTCTTAGACAGCTGAATAATATACATTCACACATGTGCATATGTAGTCTATATGAGGGAGCTGGTGACATAGTGAATAGAGAGAGCATTCGGTCTAAAGTTGGGAAGATTTGAGTTCAAATCCAACATTAGCCACTTACTAAGTAACCCTGGGAAAGTCACCTAACCCCCATTTGCCTTACTTTCCTAACCTGTAATGTGGGGATTATAATAGCATGTGCTTCTTAAGGTTGTTGCAAAGATCAAAGGAGACAATTTTACTAAAGCCATGAGAACAGTGGCAGGTACCATACAAATAAGCAGTATATTTATGTATGTATATGTATAAGTGTGTGTGCATAGACACATATGCACTTAAAAAAATCAGATTGACCCTTGCTCCAGGAGGCATACAAGATTTCTCTGAGACTATTTTAAATGGTTTTTTTTTTTTAAGTATTTGTGTGGGGGATTTTACCTAAAAAAGAATTGGTTGGCTAATCTAACTAAAACTTAGCTGAGTACAAAGTTTTCCTGCTTCTATTCTCTTCAGTTTGTATCAGTTCGTGGTAGACTTCAAGATTTTTGTTCCCCTGAAACTACGTTGCACATCATTCTTACAGCAAAATAATATTCAATCACAATCATACATCACAACTAATTCTACTGTTCCCGAAATCAGTGGGAATCCCCTCAGTTTCCAGTTCTTTTCCCTTTTTTATCTCTTTGGGATGTATGCCTAGTAGAGGCATTGGTGGCTCAAAGGTTATTCACAGTTTTATAGACCTTTGGATATAGTTCCAAATTGTTCTCCAGAATGGTTGGAACAGTTCCCAACTCCACCCAGAATACATTATTGTCTCAATTTTTCCACATCTCCAGAAGTTATAATTTCACTTTTCTGTTATGTTAGCCACTATGAGAGTAGTGAGGTGGTTCCTAAGAGTTATTTTAATTTGTATTTCTCTAATCAATAGTGATTTAGAACATTTTTTTCATATAACTGTTGATAGCTTTGATATATTCATCTGAGAACTACTTCTTTTCCTTTAACCATTTACCACTTGGGGAATGGTTCTTTTTTTAAATATAAATTTACCTCAGTTCCACATAGATGTGAGAAATGAAAGCTTTAACAGAGAAACTTCCTGTCACAATTGTTTCCCAGTTTCTTGCTTGCCTTCCAACTTGAGCTGCATTAATTTTGTTTGTGTAAAAACTTTTAATTTCATGTGATCAGATTCATTTATGTTATTTCTCATGATACTGCATATCACTTATTGATCATAAACTCTTTCCTTATCTGTAGATCTGACAGATACATTTTTCCATTCTTCTCTGTTTTACTTATAATATCACTTTTTAAATTTAAATAATTTATGCATTTTGATCTTATCTTTATATGTATAGTGTAAGATGTTAATCAATCTTTAGTTTTTGCCAAACTGCTTTGCAGTTTTCCCAGCAATTTTTGTCAAATGATGACTTCTTGTTCTCAAAACTTGGATCTTTGAGTTTATCAAATAAATACTGGATGACCATTTACTACTGTGTTGTCTGTATCTAATCTATTCGACTGATTCACCATTCCATTTCTTAGCCAAGAAGAGATTGTTCTAATGGTTACTGCTTTGTAATACAGTTGGAGATCTGATATTGCTAGACTCCCTTGCTTCACTTGCCAAGCCTAGAGGCCTGTATTGGGCTACCCGAGTCTTTCTTACCTCACCTCCCGAGGTCTTCGGCTGGCCACGCCGGATGCACGTATGAGAGAAAGGACGTTCCAGAGTCAAACAGGGGTCGAGCTTTATTACAGGGTTTCGGTTGCAAGTGCAGGGAGTCTTCTTTCTTAGGACGAAGAGGGGGAGATTTCCTAAGGAGGCTAAGCTTAAGGGATTGGAAGTAGAAGTACAAGCGGGGAGAGAGGGGGAGGGGAGAGAGAAAAGAAAAGAAGCGGAGCCCTACTTTTCTCTTTGGCTCCACACGTGCTAAGAGAGCTTTTAAGCTTCCTCAATCCTACTTAATCTTCAGCCACACAGTTTGCATCTCAATACCGTGCTGTTAGGTAACTAGGTGTGCTCCAATCTGGGACGACCTCGAGGGCAGGGAGACTCCACCCATCAGGTATCTCCGGGGGAGAGGCGGAAATAACCGAGCTAGCCGAGCTAGCTCGGTCTGACCTTCTCGAACCCCCGCTGTTCATGGAGGGCCTCGTAAGACTCTAAGATTTAGAAGTCCCACTTTTACCTTCCCGAGACTGTCCACACGGAATTGAGCTTCCAGTCCCAACATTCACTTTTTTAAAAAAATCAATTCAATTAACATTGTTGAGCATTTTTTTCCTTCCAAGTAAATTTTGCTTATTGTAAGCTTTATAAAATATTTTGGTAGTTTGATTTGTATGCCACTGAATAAGCAAATTATTTTAGGCAGTATTGTCATTTTATTATATTGACTTGACCTATCCATGAACAATAGATATTTCTCTAGTTGGTTAGATCTGACTTTTATTTGTATGAAAAGGTTTTTGTCATTGTGTTCATACTGTGTTTGGGTTTGTCTTGCCAGGTAAACTCCCAAGCATGTAATTTTTTTTTAACAGTTATTTTAAGTACAATTTCTCTATCTCTTGCTGCTGGACTTTGTCAGTAATATATGGAAAGAGTCGTAGTTTATTTATATTTCTTTTATATCCTGCAACTTTGCTAATGTTGTTAATTATTTTAACTAGTTTTTGTTGTTGTTCTTGGTTTTTTTTTTTGAAAGTATGGGAGAGAAGAGGTATTAAGCTGCCTACCAAACTGACAGTCTACAGAGCCATTGAACTGACCTCATTGTTGTGTACCTGTGCAACCCAGACACTGGGAAAATGGATCACTTTCATTTGAATTATCTGAAGAAGATTCTGCAGATTAACTGACAAGGTAAGATACCAGACATTGAAGTCCTTTCCTGACATAAACTTCCAAGCATTCAAACTTTACTGTAGAGAGCCCACTCCAATGAGTTATACAGTTTGCTTGAATGACAAACATACATTTGCCTGAAACACTATTTTATAGAGAACTCATTAGGCAGGTGCTGAAATAGAAGTCAGAAGAATGAATACAAGGACAATCTCCAGGCCTTTCTGAAGAACTTTGCAATAAATTGTGAAGCATGGGAGACACTGTCATAGCCACCCAGCATGGTATGTCTACATCAAAAAAAGCGTTGTGCTCAGTGACCAAAGTAGAATTGCAGTAGTTAAAAATGTGCAAAATTAGAGATTTCTTCACTCCAAATGTTCATATGGACTATTTGTTCCCGACATGCAGTAGAGCCTTCCAAGCTCATATTGGTTTGATCAGTCACAGTCAGACACATGGTACTTTGACCACAGCATAGTGATGCTATTTTGGTCCTCTTCAAGATCAAAGAACAACCAACCGACTGACCCTGGACAAATCGTTCCTGTACTTCTGTTTCTATTGAGAATACTTTTGATTGGATTACTTTTAATTATTTATTTGCTCTGTTCTATTTTTGGCTGTATTTTATTCAACAGCTGCTTTCTGTAGAGCAGTGTCTTTGGGGATGGTTGTAGTTGCTGTAACAGTGAAGGCAGGAAGTATCAAGGAAAACGTTTAATTTCCTTCCTTAGCAGCAAGGAAAGAATTGAGTTCAAAACAAGAGAAAACATACCAGAAAGAATTTCATGCTTGACATTTTATCAACTTACATTCAATGGACATGAAATATAGGATCAGTAATTATTAACATTGAAAAGTAAAATATTTCCTGAAAACCAACCTCTCGATTGCTTGAGTAGTTATAAGTTGCTGAATTTTGTTCTCATCATACTGTAATGCTCAATATGATTGTGTGGTCGTGTGCATGTGCGTGTGCGTGTGAGTGTGTGTGTGTGTGTGTGTGTGTGCGTGAGAATTCCTTTTTCTATGTGGGAATAAACCCTTGATTCCATACCCAATTCACGTATGTACATTAGGTAACTTTTTTTAACTTATTCCCTTTTGGGGAAAATCCTGTACTAGAGTCAAGAGAAGGATTTTCCCCAAAGAAGGCAGGAAAAAGGCAACAAAACAATGAGTTTGAAAATTGGGAAGCAGTCTTTACATCAATGAGAATTTAAGCTCCCTCTTAAGAAACCTGTTACTGGGGCACAAACAAGAAAGATATAACCTGAGTCCCTATGAATCCTACTAGTCATTGACAATCCATGCTAAAAACTCCTAACTCTGTATGTTTAAAACTTTTGTTTCTAGGGAGTTTCAGTCTGGTCAATTGTACAGTCTTTGACAACTTGGAAGTAAGAATTTCCAAATCTGAAAGATAAAAGGTTTGTACTAAATGACCAAAACAATTCCTTACATAAAGAATTATGTGATGTTGATGATATAGTAATATTTGCAGTAGATATAGTAATATCTGTAGTAGAACTGAGGGATCTTTGGCAAGTCGCCTCATTTGTGAAATAGAGACAATAACACTTGCACATCACAAAAAACTCATAAAAATAGCTATGTAAATCTGAAAATGCTGTATTATTAACATTCAGCAAGCATTTATTCAGTGTCTTCTAGGAGGCTGGCATTGTGTTACAGATAGGGAATATAAAGTGTCTCTATCCACCAAAAATTCTACTGGAAGGAATTATCATATATGCAAAAAACTAAAGCCAATATATTCAAAGTGATTTTGGGTGTGATGAGAGTACTACCAACTGGAAAATTAAAGGTCTTATATAAACTGATTCTTGAAGGCAGAAGCTTCAAGAGGTACCAAGAGGTGGAGCTGAGGAGAAAAACGCATTTCATGGTTTGAGCAGAGTCTTTCAAAGAAATTTACAAAGGCAAAGGTATGTAATGGCATGTACAGTGACCACCAAATAACTTTGGTTGGAATATAGAAGACATATGGCAGAGTAAATTGAAACCAAACTGGGATGATAAAGTGAGGCCACATTATGACAGACCTTAAATATCAAAGAGTGGAGTATATATTTTATTGTAGCAGTAGTAGGAAGCTATGAATCTTCTTGAGCATGAGAGTTACAAAGTCTAAACATAATTTTGGAAACTGGATTGGGGAGAGGAGAGACTAGAGTCAAGGAGGCTAGTAAGGATGAGGGTTTGGTATAGGATGACAGTTGATAAGAATAAAAAAATAGATGATGACCAATTAACTCTCCTATGAAATGGGTAAATGAGACTTGTTATATTTATACATTTCCCTGAAATATCAATTGAGGTTCTACAGCTGTTTGAGTGGTACTTTGAATTTAAATTCCCCTCTCTGTTCTAAAGGGGAATCTAGGTGCTTGATTGATTCTTCCCATCTGTATATTCAAGTCCAGCCCCCCATAGCAGCAGGGGATTTTTAGTTTAAAATGTTGATCATACAGCTGTAGAATCCTCTTATTCCAGATCCTTTATAAGCCACAGTTTTATTAAGATTATATACATACATAATTGTCCCCTTCTTCTTCCATTTAGATGTACCAACTGAAATGCACAGGGTCTTTACATAGCACAACAGTCTGGCAACTACAAAGGCTGAATACTTGATGATCCAAAGCACAGGTCACTGGAGACCTTATACCTTTATAAAGACTAGAGAAATGATGAATTTTCAATTTTTTGTTGCTATTTAAACACAAGTAAATGAAGAAACTACATTTTGCGGGCCTTCTGAAATCCTAGGGGAAGTGTAACGCTTCAGACAATTTTCACTGGAATGGACTCTGTTTGATGAACTAAGCAGGAAAAGAAAAAAAATATAGGAGTCACATACATCTCAGTTTTTATACTTTGAGGAAATCAACAACTTCAGATAAATCTTATAAAGTTACTGAACACATGATCAGATACTTATTTCTCTCCCAGGTAAGCAAATGAAAGAAAAAAAATCTTTGTATTCTGCACAGTTAGATTTCTGGAAGCAAGTGTGCCTGTGCATGCACATATAATAGATGTGATCATATACATATACATGCACATATGTACACACATAAATTTACATACATATAAGCATGTGCACGTATTCACATGAGTATTGTGTTTATAGCAAATGATCTATCTATATATCCTTCATTCTTTCTTCCCTAAATATTGCTTAAAAGAAAACCCAAATAAAAACAATTGGCATTTAAGGTAAACAAAGTCCTTTACAAACTTGATCTTCTTTGGTCCCCACAACAGCCACATAAGGCAAATGCTATAGTAGTATTATTCTGTTATAGATCACAAAATTGTGACTAAGAAAGTTCATATAAGTTACCCATCATCAACTAACTTGTAAATGCCAGCGAAGGATTTGAACTTGTCTACCTGACCCTAAGTAACACATGTTACCTGCTTCTCCATGTTGGCTCCTCTGCAGCATCTATAATATCTTTACTATGTCTCTCTTATGATGTCTAGATTAGCTTTTATGTCTACTTATGTCTTAGGGAGACCTCTTTCCCACCCTAGGTTTTGTTGCAACCCTATGGAGATAGCTTCTTGTCTTTCCAGTCACACATACAAAGCATTGCTTAGTGCCTATGTGGGTTTGGCAAAGAACCTTTACAATGATTTCTTTAAGTTTTTGCAGATATTCCCATGAGATTGGCCTATCTTGAATGTCTAAATGAGGAAATTATACTGAAGCAACATTAAGTGATTTCCCAGAGTGGCTTGGTAAATAAAAAAGTGTAGTAGAGATTAAGAATTTCCAAAATTGCCCCTTATGGCTGTATTTCCCAAATTTGGGAATGGTGTGACAGCTTCAGGTATAATGAAAGCAAGAAAAACGTGAATTATAGCTAGCCAACCAAATTCCAGCCAGAGGACAGAGTTTAATGCAATCGCCATTTGAAAATCTATGATCTTTCTCCCCATAATTTAATTCTCTCTCACTGCCTCATTCTAAGTGACACAATCCTACCTCCTGAAAGAAACAGAGGAAAATACCTACAGCCCCAAACTAGTTTAGCCAGATCTACTATCAAGAGATAATTGTAACCATAATGTAGGGGCACAGGACTAATATTTATAACAATACAATGTTTTGAAAAATCTTCATGCTATTAAATATGATTAATTTTGAAATTATGCAAATAATGTCAGCAAGTCAAAAACATTTATTAAGAACTTCTGATATAATAGGAATTATGCTAAATGCTGGGTTATAAAAAGAAAGTAATAAGCAATCTTTGCCTGCAAGGGGCTTACAATCTAATAGAGAGGAACACATGCAAAGAACAACGCATAAATTGGATGTGTACAGTATAAACTGGAGACAAATTCAGAGGGAAGACACTAACACATAATGTAATTAAAATATCCATATGATTTCATCTAGAAATTCCACTGGGAGGCATATAACCCGAAGGAGATTCCTGAAAAAAAGTAAAGAAAAAAATTTAAAGACTTATTTATAACAATTTATTGCAACATTTTGTTTTGTGATAGCAAAGACCTGGAACCAGTCAATGTTCATTGAATGGGGCATGTTTGAATAAATTTTGGTATATTAATTTAATGGAATAGTATTGTACTGTTAGAAACAATAAACATGATAAATAGAGAAAAGCATGGAAAACTTCACGTGTATTATTGAAGATAAAAGTAAGCGTAGCAAGAAAATGAACATATACAACTACAGTGATATGAATGAAAAGAATAAAACTCCCCAAAATGATAGAGATTCATATTGTGAAATTAAAAAGAACACACTTATTCTGCAATTAACTCTGGAATTTATTGAGTATTGGGTAAGTAGAGATTGACATGGTCAGATCTATACTTTGGGAGCTGAATGGAAGTTGGATTGGGATGGGGAGATATCTGAAGTAAGAATACCACCAGAACGTTAATGTATTGTTCCAGAATAAGGTGATGAGGCCTGAACTATGGTAGTGCGGATGCATATATGGTAGATGTTCTTAAGGTAGAAACAAGATTTGGTGACATGTTGGATATGTAAAGTGAGTGCTAGTGATGAATACAAAATAGTATAACTGGGAATATGATAGTGTGGTCAACAACAATGAATAAAAGTCAGAAGACAGGAGAGTTAGAGGAGAAATATGAGTTCCGTTTTAAATTTCTTGAATTTGAGATGAATATGGGACATTTGCTTCAAGATATTCAAAAGCAGTTGGTTATATGTGAATATAGCTGAGTAGAAGGACTAGGGATTAAACACATACACATACACACACATTACATATATACTTACATAAAAATAATGTGCATAATCCACATGCGGAGAAAGAACTATGAAGTCTGACTGCAGATTGAAGCATACTATTTTCTCATTTTTTATTGTTATTTTTGTTGTTTTTTCCGTTCTCGTGGTTTTTCCCTTTTGTTCTGATTCTTCTTTCACTGCATGACTGATGTTGAAATATGTTTAATATGGTCATACAGGTATAGCCTATATCACATTGCATGCCATCTTGGAGAGGGGGAGTGGAAGGAGAGGGGGGATTTAGAGCTCAAAATCTTATAAAAGTAAATGTTGAAAGCTATTTTTTTCAAAAAAAAGAATAATGTGCATAAAAGTTACAAGTTAGCCCATGGGCACTGTTATACACAGACCAAAAAAAAGAAATTCTAAGTAAATAAATAGAACATTTATTAAATAAGGATAAGGTACCAGACACTGAAGTCCTTGCTCGAGCTGAACTGCCAAGTATTCAGACTATGCTTCAGAGAGCACAGCTCTGATGGGCTGGCCATCTTGTTTGAAAGCAAAATGTATGCTTCCCAAAAAGACTATTTTATGGAGAACTCACATGGAGCAGGCAATTATATGGTGGCCAGAAGAAGCCATACAAGGACACTCTCAAGGTCTCTCTCAAAAACTTTGGATTTGACTGTGCAACATGGGAGACACTGGCACAGGGCTGCTCAGCATGGCGTGCTCACGTCAGAAAGGGTGCTATGCTCTTTGAGGAAAGCAGAATTGAGACAGCACAAAGTAAATGCAGGATGCATAATTTGGGATATCCACCCCAAATATTCACACAGACTATCTGTGCCCAACCTGTGGTAGAGAGCTTCTAGCTCATATTGTTCTGATCAGCCACAGTCGGACACACTGAAATTTCACTTTACAATGGTGAAATCATTTTGGTCCTCTTCAAAGGTGAAGGACAACAATCAACCAACTAGCCAAGCACTGTGCTAAGAACTAGGGATATAAATGTAAGCAAACAGGATAGCTCCTACACTTAAGGATTTTTCATTCTAATAGGGAAAGAGAAAAAATGAAGGGAAAGGGTGACCACACCAAGCACAAAACTGCAAGTAAGATTGCCAAGTCTGGAAAGTGAGTTAAACTAGAAGTGAAGTGTCTGAGTTCACTTATGAAATGGCAATATTGGCTGGTGATTCAACAATTAGAAGAGTATGACCCATGAAAAATGTATGTTGAGAGGGAGGGATAGATGGACAAGCATCTTGGTGAGGAAGTAGAGAAGACAAAACTGATTTCATATAAGACAAAACTTATTTGGTGATAAAGTGATATAGCAGGAGGGAAAAAAAAAAGAGATCCCAAGAAAGATCATCATAGAACCCCCAACAGTGGCATATTAGTTAGGGGTATGACCTGAATTAAGAACCATGAAGGAAGTTTGCAAAGGGGTAAAATAGATGGAGAACAAGAAAAGAACAGTATCACCAACTCTGATAGAGGAGAAAGTGATCAAAAGTTTCAAATGTTGCAGAGATGTCAGGATGATGAAGACTGAGCAAAGGAGGAAAGGTTTGGAAATTAATAGATCATTCCTTACTTTGGTGAGAGTAGTTTCAATTGAAACAAATGAGGCAAGATGATGGAGTAAAAAGACACACGTATGCTAGCTCTCCCCACACAGCCCATAAAATACCTGTAGAGAAGGATTCTCAACAAATTTTGGAGCAGCAGAAGTGAAAAACAACAGAGTGGAGGAGATTTCCAGCCCAGGGTGACCTGAAAGGCCCACAGGAAATGTTGGTTGCACCAGACACAGAGCAGAGCCTAGCCCAGCCTTGGCTGCATGGCTCAGCTCTGGGAAGATGATGCCTCGGGGGTGGAATCTCCAGTTGCAGTAGCACCAGTTTGCAGATCACTCAATGCACAGGCACCAAAGGTCAGTGACAGGATTTTTTCAGTTGGCTGGGAAGGGAGAAGGGCCTTCCCATAGCTCTGGCCTTAGGCAGCAGCTCCAGAGGCCACATCAGGCAGGCAGCAGCAGTTCCCACAGTAGCCTCTAGAGCAGCCACCATCTATTATTGGATTGTAAAAACCCTGGGGGCACTGAGCAGCCCATTCTTACCCCATTCAGCTCTATGTAGAGGCCCTGAGGGAGCCAATCTCTATCTCAACTGAATTGCGACCCTGCCCATGCAGTTTATCTGAATCTCAGCCCCCAGTGCTGGCTTGGCTGAACTGGAGGCCAGGTGGCTGTGGAGAGGAAACTCTGCTAAGATCCTGGTCACAAAAATCTCTCCCTACTCTGAGACCAGTGTACATGCTTGATTGTGCCACTTTGAAGGAACTGAGATCTTACAGATTCCCAGAGCATACCCTACTCTTGACAAAGGACCCAAAAGTCAAGTAATTGGTTGGGAAAATGCCTACAGAAGGGAAAAAAATAAGACCATAGAAGGTTACTTTCTTGGTGAACAGATATCTTCTCCCATCCTTTCAGATGAGAAAGAACAATGCTTACCATCAGGGAAAGACATAAAAGTCAAGGCTTCTGTATCCCAAACATCGAAAATAAGTATTCAATGGTCTCAGGGCATGGAAGACTTCAAAAAAAATTTTGAAAATCAAGTAAGAGAGGTGGAGGAAAAATTGGGAAGAGAAATGAGAGAGATGCAAGAAAAGCATGAAAAGTGGGTCAACACCTTGCTAAAGGAGACCCCCAAAATGCTGAAGAAAATAACACCTTTAAAAATAGTCTAATTCATTTGTCAAAAGAGGGTCAAAAAGACAATGAGGAGAAGAATGTTTTAAAAAAACAGAATTAGTCAAATGGAAAAGGAAGTTCAAAAGCTCACTGAAGAAAATAGTTCTTCAAAAATTAGAATGGAACAGATGGAGACTAATGACTTTATGAGAAACCAAGAAATCACAAACAAAACAAAAGAATGGAAAATGGAAGATAATGTGAAATATCTCATTGGAAAAACAACTGACCTGGAAAATAGATCCAGGAGAGACAATTTAAAAATGATGGGACTATCTGATAGCCATGATCAAAAAAAGAGCCTAGACATCATCTTTCATGAAATTATCAAGGAAAACTGCCCTGATGTTCTATAACCAGGGGGAAAAATAAATATTGAAAGAATCCACAGATCACCTCCTGAAAGAGATCCAAAAAGAGAAACTCCTAGGAACATTGTGGCCAAATTCCAGAGTTCCCAGGTCAAGGAGAAAATATTGCAAACAGCTAGAAAGAAACAATTCAAGTATTGTGTAAATACAATCAGGATAACACAAGATCTAGCAGCTTCCACATTAAGGGATCAAAGGGCGTGGAATAGGATATTCCAGAAGTCAAAGGAACTAGGACTAAAACCAAGAATCACCTATCAAGCAAAATTGAGTATAATACTTCAGGGGACAAAATGGTCTTTCAATGAAATCGAGGACTTTCAAGCATTCTTGGTGAAAAGACCAGAGCTGAAAAGGAAATTTGACTTTCAAACACAAGAATGAAGAGAAGCATGAAAAGGTAAACAGCAAAGAGAAGTCATAAGGGACTTACTAAAGTTGAACTGTTTACATTCCTACATGGAAAGAAAATATTAGTAACTCTTGAAACTATTCAGTATCTGGGTACTTGGTGGGATTACACACACACACATGCACACGCACACACACACACACATACACAGAGAGAGATACAGAGACAGAGAGATAGAGAGAGAGACAGAGAAAGAGAGAGAGACAGAGAGCACAGGGTGAATTGAATAGGAAGGGATCATATCTTTAACAAATGAAATTAAGGGATGAGAGAGACATATATTAGAAGGAGAATGGGAGAAATGGAATGGGGCAAATTATCTCTCATAAAAGAAGCAAGTAAAAGACTTTTCAGTGGAGGGAAAAAGGAGGAGGTGAGAGAAAAAACATGAAATTTACTCTCATCACATTCAACTAGAGGAAGGAATAAAATGCACACTCATTTTGGTATGAAAACCTATCTTACAATACAGGAAAGTGGGGGAGAAGGGGATAAGCATGGCGGGGGGATGTTGAAAGGGAGGGTAGTGGGAGGAGGGAGCAATTAGAAGCCAACACTCTCGGGGAGGGATAGTATCAAGAGACAGAATAGATGAAATGGGGGGCAGGACAGGATGGAGGGAAATATAGTTAGTCTTACACAACACGACTATCATGGAAGTCATTTGCATTACTACACAGATATGGCCTATATTGAATTGCTTGCCTTCCCAGTGGAGATGAGTGGGGAGGGAGGGAGGAAGAGAAGTTGGAACTCAAAGTTTTAGAAAAAACTATTGAGTATTGTTCTTGCATACAACTAGGAAATAAGAAATACGGGCAATGGGGTACAGAAAGTTGTCTTGTCCTACAGGACAAAAGAGAAGATGGGGATAAGGGAAGAGAGGGATGTTAAAAGAGAGGGCAGATTGGTAATAGGGGTAATTAGAATGCTTGGTGTTTTGGGGTGAGGGGGAGAAATGGGGACAAAATTTGGAACTCAAAATTTTGTGAAAATGAATGTTGAAAACTTAAATAAATAAATTTAAATACAAAAAACAAAAGAAAAAATGAGACTGGAAACCAGATTGCAAAAGGTTTGTAAGAGAACAGAAAAACTGGAAGCAGTTAGTATATAGATTCTCTGTCAAGGAGTTTAGCCAAGAAGAAGAGGAATCATAGGATCATAATTTAGAAATAAGAGGTGCATGACATCATATCTAATGTCCCCCACCCCCATTGTAATAATAAAAATGTGCATTTATACAGAGTTTGAGTGTTTGCAAAATATATTACTTACAACTATGCTGGCAGATAATACAAACATTATTATCCCATTGTACTGGCTTGGAAACTGAGATGTAGATAAGTTGAATGACTTTCCCATAATCATTCACTCAATTAGGGTTTAAGGTAGCAAACAATTTCAAGTCTCATGATTCAAAGTGC
The DNA here is from genome assembly GCF_028372415.1 of Notamacropus eugenii. Taxonomy (NCBI): domain Eukaryota; kingdom Metazoa; phylum Chordata; class Mammalia; order Diprotodontia; family Macropodidae; genus Notamacropus; species Notamacropus eugenii. Next base: position 670,266,832 of record NC_092872.1, read on the forward strand.
AGCATTCTTTCCACTGTGCTTCCCTTTATGGTCCTGGGCTACAACGTCATGGACTTAGACTTTAGAACTGTCATTAGACCAATGTTCTACTAGAATTTTGGTAATAGCAAGTAATTTTATATTGATATTAAAAGGTATTTAGAAGTAAATTATTTCCCCCCTTTACTCCTATCCCAGCACTGAAACTCAGTCTCAAATATGGATTCTTATAATATAAGGAGAATTAAAAAAATGAAATCATGGTAGCAAAGATAATTTAGGTCTTCCTTGAAAAGAAAATAATTTTCTTTTTTATTTGTATGCCTTGTATTGCAATAAAAACCATTTTGTGGGATGTTCTGTGTCTCAGTCTTCAATTGCAGATGCCACTAATAATTTGCCTTTTGAAGAAATGCTTAATTGTAGATCTCATTGACTGCCAGAGTAGCTGACATAAATATATATCCAATTTACTAAGTGATCCTTTTCTTATTGTTTCCCAGAGAGAGAAATTAAATTACCTCACCTTGCTGGTACTTTGTTACAAACAGAATAAGGATTGAAGGTGAGATTAGACAATACAGTTAATTGTTTTATTCCACTAATAACTCTTTCTAAAACCCATCAGATTCTGACAGTATTTTGCTAACTGGCCAAACACCTGATTTTTCTGGTAATTGTCATGTGTGAAATAAAGGGTTGAAGTTAAACAGTTTAAATCCTAGGAGACCAGTGAAGAAGTCTGAATCCTGACAGTAGCTGAGAGGGTACAGCAGAGTGCAAATCAAAGCCTCACTTGGCAGTTGCATATGAGCACATTATCTTTTCATTCTGTGGTACTTGTTGTGCTGAATGAGTCAGGTTTAAACTTGCATTTATAATACAGGGATTCCCATTTTCACACACGCACACACACACACACACACACACACTCACACTGGAAACCTTTGGCTAAATAAGTACATGGCCAATTGGAAGGGCTCAAATTCCTTCCTGAGAAATCACATAAAGCATGAAGAGTAGCTTATCGGCAATTTTTGAATTCCAACTGCAGTGAATAAAAACACTAGATAATGACGTGACCTTTATTTCTCCCTTTTACTTAAAATAGCTCTACTCAAGGTTCTCAGATAATAAAAAGGTCAATTTAGTTTGGAAAATAAATATTCTAGAAATAAATGGAAAAAATGCCATTTGTTATTTAAATTCTTTTAGAAATAGCCAGTCCATATATGTTCAATAAAAAACCACATAAAAGGCAATCCGCAGGGTGAGTTTAGCTGAAACCAGGATCTAAATCAATAAACCTTTTAGCCTTCTCTGAATCTCAATTTCCTTAAATGTAAAATGCAGGGACTGCACTAGATGAGTTCTAAATTCTTTCCAAGTCCAAGAATTCTATTATTCTAAATAACAACCCTTATAGTTAGTCAAAGTTAAGCTGGAAAACCAGAATTTGCAATTTTAGATTTTAAGGGGTATTAATTCATATTTGCCAATATGTCATCATTTCTCCAATGGCATGGTCTTCTTCAGCAGCAAAGGATGAACACAAACCTGTGAGTAGATTCAGCTCCTCCTCTCCTGTTTGTCTCCCCCTCCCCTCTTTCTCTTCTCCAAAGGAAGGTAAATTTGGATGGCCAAAAGATGCCCAGATGACTTGGATTTTATTGGTTAGTCTCTCTTCTCCTTCCCCTCCCTTTCCTTTCCCTTCCTTTCCTTTCCCTTCCCTTCCCTTCCCTTCTTTTCCCTTCCCCTCTCACTTACTTTACTGTGCACTACTACACACCATGAGGCCCTTGCCCCCTGCCTAAAGGTTCTCTTCTGGACCCTCCTGGCTTCAGAGTGATTATCAGTAGTAACTGTTCCTGTTTCCCTCCCAGCCCAAAGTCTTTCTTTTCTTTGCCTCATTAAAAGGGTGCTACCCTGGCTACTTCTTAAATGGCCTATTCAATGAATGGGTATTACCTTACCCTAAGTGAGTACCTGCATAGTCCTTGGCCTAAAGGGACCAAGAACTCCCAGTGTATCCTGGACCATCTCCAGTCATCCAGAGGAATATCAGGTCACTGGATTTAGATGGCTCTGGAAAAGTGAGGCATGTGACCTTGTACAGCCCTCCCTCACTCAAAACAAAGTCAAGTTCAAGTCTTGTCATCATTTCTCTGATGGCATGGTCTTCCACCATGAAGGATAAATGCAAGTGGCTATATTTGTTTATATGTATGTATATATATATATATATGTATATATATATATATATATACGTATGTATGTATATATGATACATACACATATGAGTGTGTAATTAATCTTCAAATTAGGTTTTCTGAAAGTTTTTCATTTGCAGTTATAAGGAATCACCTTTGACTCTCATTCACTCTATACATCTAATCCATTGGCAAAATTTGTCAAATTTCTACCTCCTGCCTAGATTATATTAATAACTTTCTGCTTCTTCATTTCAGTTCATCCTCCATTCATTTGCTAATCTGGTTATATCATCCTTTCCTCCTCAATGAGCTTCATCATATACGTATTACATCTAGGATCAAATATAATCTCCTCTGTTTGGCATTTAAAATTCTTCATAACCTGGGTCACTTCTACCTTTCTAGACCTCTTACATTTAACTCTGCTCAAGGCTACAGTCGAGGAATGCTGACTTACTCATAATTCCTTGAACAGTATAATCTATCTCTCAGCACTGTCCCTTGACACTGGCTATTCTTCATGACTGATATGCTCTGTACCATCACACTGGACTGTTATTTTCCCTGCCTTCTTTTTAAAATTCAGCTCCAATTCTACTTTCTGTTGGAAGTCTTTCTTAGATCCCTCAGTTAGTATTGCCTTCCATTCTTAGATGACCATCTTTCTCTTTTGTATCTTCTATGTAACTAATCATCAATATGTAACCTCTCCCTTTAGAATGTAAATTCCTACCCGGCAAGGACTGTTTTTGCCTGTCTTTGTATGCCTATCATTTAGCACAGTACCTGAAACATAACATTTAATAAATATTTATATAAATAAATATATTTATATATAATAAATATGTATTTATGTAATAAATTTGTATAAATAATATATATACATATAAATATAAATAAGCATTTAATAAATACTTGACTGACTGAATATTCTTAATATTAACATTACTATTAATTAATATTAAGTATATATACATATATATATACTTATACTGAACCAAACAGAAACAATTCTATTCTATTCTTGTTGTATATCAACCTATCATTTGCTCTTTCTGAATAAAATAATATCACTACGGCACAGTAGAAGTGTACTGAATTTAATGCTAAAGAGTCTATGTTTAAATTCTAACAATTTGTCACTGTTGTGACATTGGACAAATCTCTCAAATATTCTTTGTCTTAATTTACTCATCAGTAAAATGGAGGAATTAGACCTGATGACCCATAAAGCTCCTTCTCCTAAATCCAAGATTCTATAGTATTCATGTATCTGAAAACTGCAATAAAACCATACAGATCCTAGGAGAGGCATAATTGTACCATTGACATGAGAAAAAATGTGGACTAACAGGAGATATTTTAATTCTAACATGGTCAATCATAAAAATACTATTTTGAGTTTTCATTATAATTTAGGATTTATTAGCCAAGGTAATGCCAACGAAGCAAAATCTCTGGGAGATTCTTAGAGTATTATCTTCCTGTAGGGCATATCTGTTGTCTTCAGGAATAGCTGCTTAACTAAGGACAAAAGGCTCATTATCTGAAAGGTGCCTCTTAAATTCTGCATTCTTTAGTCCTGGTAACCCATTGCAATGTATAGGAAATGGCTTCCAATGTGACGTGGTCTCTTTATATAAACCAGCAAATTGGTTGTGATGCCTTTATCAGTAGGAGTCAGTTGAACTCTCCTGTTACACTAGGACCACACAGGGAGTTAATAGCAGTTGGCTGTGATTATACACTCCAACTGAATTAAAAGTATGCTTTGCTGAAACAGATGAGGATCAGACAGATCAGCCTTATGACTCTCCCTGAATATGAGCTTCCCAAACTTTCCCAGTATTCTATGGCTGTAGACATTTGATCTAAACGTTCTTATCCTTCCATATTTTGATTATTTTTTCTTTGTAGTTTTCAGGTAACAGATCAGTATGACCTTCCTTTAGCATGTGCTCTCCCTGCTTCCCCTCAAACCATGCTGTCTTTCCCTCAGCTGAGGATTGTCCCTTGACTCCAGGGGATTTGCCAAATTATTGGAAGATACCCACCTGAATTTGTCTGTGTATTATATGAACAAATTGTTTTTAAAGACTCAATGTTTATTATACATAGTGGTGTTCAAATTACCTGGGACAAAGGAAAATAATGAAATATATTGATATTCAATAAAACTTACATTTTTATGTCTTAAAAAATTTAATATGAAATATGTTCTCCTTTTACTACAATATTTATGTTGTACAGTTTTTCCGTTGAGTTCATAAGATAATGACACATAATTTGCTATTTCTTCAGTATGAAACTACATAAGAACATTGTTTATTAAATGTGATTTTGATGAACTGTTTTTTTAAGTTTTCTTTTAATAGTAGCTCATTAGGTTTCAATGGAGAATCCCCAGATCACTGAAGTATATTTTTCTATATCTCTTAGATACTTATATTATGCTTTTATAATGTGTAGTATAGTGCAAAGCCATGTTGGAATATTCCATTTCCATTTAACAATTTCTCTAAATGGAATTTCTCAGCATGTCAATATGTTAATGAAAGTTCATCAGTACCTCAATAAAACAAGAGTGCTAGGCCTAATAGAAGTAAAAATATATACTAGAAACATTTTAATGCAATTTTGATGAAGTCTTATAAGATTACCATATTCTAGAGAATGTGTAGGATTTCCTTTAACAACAGTGTTTATATACTTTGAAGGAAAAAAAAGTTAATTTTAACAGTTAAAAAAATTTGGACAATATTAAACACTTAAGTCTTTGTATTGTCTTATAACTGATAATTTATGTAAGTTAACCTTTGTTTAACTAGTTTTTTCATTATTCTTCCAACTTTAGGAAGTCTTTATTACTCTGTAGAAGAATGAATCGCACCTAGGTAAGTCTCTGAAGGTCTTTACTTTCTAAGAATTAATTAGGTTGTTTTGCAGAAAAAATGTTAATTCTTGGTGTTTTCCTGTTTTAAATTCTTTTATGACATTTTTCTTTGAACTTTATTAAGACTGACTGTTTCATATCTGACCTAGGGAAAAACTGTTATTGGTAGTTTCCTGTGCATGAATGAATGAATGGATGAAAACCAGTCATATCATTGACATTCATCTCTCTAAAGACAATGTTGCATTGTCAGTATAATGATGGTTCTTGGCTTGAATGCTCTGTCACTTTTATTTGCTGTGTGATCATGGTCAGATCACTTATAATCTTTGAGATTCATTTTTCTCATCTGTAAAATGGGGACAATAATACATCAATATCTGCTTCACATGGTTATGATAAGACATAACAAAAGAAAGACTATGTAAATTGATCAGCTAATCTTAAAGTGCTATCTATATAAATGGTGAGTATAATTATTGAGATTATCTCTCCAAATCTCAGTGTAGTTTTTGATACCAAATTTACCTTCTATTGACTGAACACATAGCTACCTCCAATGTCTTAAATTTGCCAGTCCTGGACTAAATACGCTTGAGGGTATCAAAAGACTTCACAGCGTGCTTGCTAACTTCTACTTACTCTTTTTAAATCATGGAAAATTGGGTAGGTACCACATGTGTGAAGATGGGCAGATATTATTTCTGCTCTCAAAGGAAGGAAGAAGGCACAGTCTTCAAACTTTAATGAACGTGACTTTGGTTTCTGGAAAAATTCTAGCATATATTATTCAAAGTATTCAAAGTCATAAGACTTAGGAAGGGAAAATGGTCAGGTTTAACTCATGTCCTTTTTATCTAGTATTTTATTTTCCCCAAGTTACATGTAAAAACAATTTTAACATTCATTTCTAAAATTTTGAATTGCAAATTCTTTCTTCTTCCTTTGCCAGTCTCCACCCCCATTGAGAAGACAAGCAATTCAATATAGGTTAAACATGTGTAATCAGACAAAATATTCACATAGTAGACATTTTGTGAAAAAAAAAAAACAAAACAGACCAAAAGAAAATAAAAAGAAACCTCAAGAAAATAAAGTAAAAAAAAAAAGTATGCTTCAATCTGTATTCAGGAGGGGGCGGAGCCAAGATGGCGGAGTTAAAGCAACGATTCACCTAAGCTCCTGGACAAACTCCTCTGGATATCTCTGAAAGGAGAATCTGACCAGACTTTGGAGGTGTAGAATCCAGTGGGTGACAGACGTTAACAGATTCGGAGCCCATGTTGTACTGGAAGGTCCACGGGAAGGATCTGTTCCTCGGGGGTAAGCCCCCAGCGCACAGCGCAGCGTGGTCAGCGCAGCAAGGCGGAAGGGACCTGAGAAACCCGAGAGTGGCGGGCGAAACCAGCGGAGCAGGAGACAAGCCAAACCGAGCCGGTGAGAGCCGCTGAGCACCAGATATCAGCGCAGCAGCCCTTGAAACCTTCAGCCTGAAGACTAAACTTCGGTAAGTCACCTATTGGAACTTCCAGGAGCTAGGATGGCGGAGTGATCAGTAAATGCTCTCTCCTCCCCCCTGATGACCATGAAAGAACCATAAAATTCTTCCCGAGATAAATCCTGGATCAGCGGGAACAGCAGAAGGGGGCAAATAGTCTCATAACACCAGAGGCTAGAAAAATAGCAAAGGGGGATTCTTCCTATTGTGGCAGAGGCGATCTGGAAGGACAGACGACCCAGGGCAGAGAAAATTCGCACTGAGACCCAGGCAAGCCTCAGCGCCAGGAGACGAGCCCCAGAAGGGGCGGGAACACGCATTAGCTTCTAGGCGTGCCCCAGCCTTCCAGGGGAAAAGGGAAGACAATAAGGAAGCTGGGATCACCATCCCCTGACCTTGCCTTTACCTCAAGTCAGCTGAGGAGATCTCCTGAGACCAGACCACCCCTCCCACACACCTAACAAGCTAACCCCAGGGTTTATCGGGGAAACAAAAAACAAAAGCCTGCTTTTAGCCTAGACACATCAGCTCAATTTAAAGATCTGTACCTTCTGACTGAAAGAACCAGAAGCTACAACACTGAGTCAACACCATGAATCAGAAAAAGCAGACGAAAAGTGAAAAAACCATAGAATCTTTCTATGGGGATAAGGACCAAAACACAAACACCAAAGAGGTCAGAGCTGAGACTGTACTTCCATCTGAAACCTCAGATGGGACTATGAATTTCTCGCAAGCACAACTAGATTACCTGGAACATCTGAAGAAGGATATAAAAGAAAAACTGGCCAATGATCTTAAAATTATAAAAAAAAAGAATTCACTGATGAGAACATCACTCTGAAAAGGAAAATTGAACAAATGGAAAAGGAAGTTCAAAAATTAACTGGAGAGAATAATTCCCTAAAAGGAAGAGTTAATCAAACGGAAACAAAACCCATAACCTAATTGGGAAAATTGATCAGATGGAAAAGGAAACCCAAAACCTAACTGGGAAAATTGGTCGAATGGAAAAAGAAGTACAAAAATTAAATGGAGAAAATAGCTCCATAAAGGGAAAAATTGGTCAGATGGAAAAGGAGATGCAAAAGCTAACTGAAGAAAACAATACGATGAAGATTAGAATCGGGCAAGTAGAAACTAATGACTCAATGAGGCAACAAGAATCAATCAAACAAAATCTAAAGAATGAAAAGGTAGAAGAAAATGTAAAATATTTAATTGGAAAAACAACTGACCTGGAAAATAGATCCAGGAGAGAAAATTTAAGAATTATTGGCCTGCCAGAAACCCATGATGAAGAAAAGAGTCTGGACAATATATTCCAGGAAATCATCAAGGAAAACTGCCCAGAAGTACTAGACTCAGAGGGCAAAATAGTCATCGAAAGAATCCACCATTCCCCTACCGAAAGGGATCCCAAACTCAAAACCCCAAGAAATATAGTTGCCAAATTCGAGAGCTATCAAGTGAAGGAGAAAATACTACAAGCAGCCAGAAAGAAATAATTCAAATATCAAGGACACACAGTAAGGATCACACAGGACCTTGCAGCTTCTACATTAAAAGATCGAAAGAACTGGAACCCAATATTCCGTAAGGCAAAGGAGTTGGGACTTCAACCAAGGATCAACTACCCAGCAAAGTTCAGCATAACATTTCAGGCAAGGAGAAAGTCATTCAACGAAATAAGGGATTTCCAGAGCTTCCTGACCAAAACACCAGAACTCAATAGACAATTTGATCTTCAAATGCAGGTCTCCAGAGGATCATAAAAAAGGTAAACAGAGGGGAAAAAACAAAAACAAAAACTTGCTACTCAATTAGGGCAAACTGTTTACCTCCCTATAAGGGAAGATGATACCTGTTAATCTTGAGAACTGTGCAGCTATTATGACAAAAGGGATATATGTAGAGGGAATGGGCATAAAGTAAATGATGTCATGTCAAAAATATGATTTAAGTATGAGAAGGGATTGTAATAGGAGGTGTGAAAAGGGGGAAGCAGAAAATGGCAAATTATATCACAGGAAGAAGTACAAAACTATAGTAGAGGGAAGGAAGGGAGGGAGATGAGCATTGTTTGAGAGGTACTCTCATCTGATTTGTTCAAAGGAGGGAACAATAATCTTAAGTAGATAATCCTAACTAGCTCTATGGGTAGTAGGAGGGGAAGGGGGAAGAAAGGGGAGGGTGGCTAAAAGGGAGGAAAGAAGCAATAAGAGTAAAGGGGAGTAAAAGGGAGGGGGGTCAAAAGAAGGAGGGGAAGGCTGCAGGAGGAGGGGGAGAAAAGTGAATACTATTGAGGAGGGGAAGGGAGACGGGAGAGCTAAAAGCACAAATGGTGGGAAAGAGGTTGGAGGGAAATACACAGATTGTAATCATAACTGTGAATGTGAATGGAATGAACTCTCCCGTAAAACGGAGACGGATAGCAGAATGGATTAAAAGCCATAATCCAACAATATGCTGCTTACAAGAAACACATTTGAAATGGGGGGATACACATAGGATAAACGTCAAAGGATGGAGCAGAATATATTGTGCTTCAGCTCATGTAAGAAAGGCAGGAGTAGCAATCCTAATCTCAGACAAAGCGAAAGCAGAAATAGATCTAATCAAAAGGGATAAGGATGGAAACTATATCCTGCTAAAAGGCACCATAGACAATGAAGCAATATCTTTACTAAACATGTATGCTCCAAATGGTATAGCATCCAGATTCTTAGAGAAGAGGTTGGGGGAGCTGAAGGAAGAAATTGATAGCAAAACTATACTAGTGGGGGACCTCAACCTCCCCCTCTCAGAACTCGATAAATCAAACCTCAAAATAAACAAGAAAGAGGTTAAGGAGGTAAATAAAACTCTGGATAAGGTAGATATTGTTGGGATTGGAAGCTCAATTCCGTGTGGACAGTCTTGGGCGGGTAAAGGTGGGAGCTTCTAAATCTTAGAGCTCTCACGAGACCCTCCCAGGAAACAGCAGGGAATAGAGGTGAACCGAGCTATCTCGAGTAATTCTGCCTCTTCCCCGTGAGAAACGTGATGGGAGAGAGATCTCCCCGCCCTCGAGATGGTCCCGGATCTGGGCACACTATTGTTATCTAACAGCATGGTATTGAGATGCAAACTGTGTGGCTGAAGGTTAAGTAGGATTGAGGAAGCCTGAAAGCTCTCTTAGCACGTGAGGAGCCAAGAGGACAGTAGGCTCCGCTTTCTTCTTTCCTCTCTCCCCTCCCCCTCTCTCCCCGCTTGTACTTCTACTTCCAATCCCTTAAGATCTTAGCCTCCTTAGGAAATCTCCCCCTCTTCCTCATAAGGAAGACCCCCCTGCACTTGTAACCTAGACCCTGAAATAAAGCTCAACCCTTGTTCGACTCTGGAACGTCCTTTCTCTCATATGAGCATCCGGTTTTGGCCAACCGAAGACCTCAGAGGTGAGGTAAGAAGACTCGGGTAGCTCCCACAGGCCTCTAGGCCTGGCAAGATATGATAGATCTTTGGAGAAAATTAAATGGGAATAGAAAGGAATATACCTTTTTCTCAGCGGTACATGGAACATTTACAAAAATTGACCATGTACTAGGACATAAAAATCTCACAATCCAGTGCAGAAAGGTAGAGATAATCAATGCATCCTTTTCAGATCATAATGCATTAAAAATTACATGTAATAAAAGGCCATGGAAAGAGAAACCAAAAATCAATTGGAAACTAAATAATCTAATTCTAAAGAAGGGTTGGGTTAAAGAAGAAATCATAGAAACAATCAACAATTTCATTCAAGAGAATGACAATAGTGAGACAACATACCAAAACTTATGGGATACTGCAAAAGCAGTTATTAGGGGAAGTTTTATATCTTTGAATGCTTACATAAATAAAATAGAGAAAGAGGAGATCAGTGACTTAGGCTTGCAGTTGAAAAAGCTAGAAAAAGAACAAATTGAAAATCCCCAAGTACATACCAAATTAGAAATACTGAAAACCAAAGGAGAGATTAATAAAATTGAAATTAAGAAAACTATTGAATTAATAAATAAAACCAATAGTTGGTTTTATGAAAAAACTAATAAAATTGATAAACCTTTGGTCAATCTGATTAAAAAAAAGAAAGAAGAAAATCAAATTACTAATATTAAAAATGAAAGGGGTGAACTCACCTCCAATGAGGAGGAAATTAAAACAATAATTAGAAACTACTTTGCCCAACTTTATGCCCACAAATTCAATAATCTAAACGAGATGGATGAATATGTTAAAAAATACAAATTGCCCAGATTAACAGAAGAGGAAGTTGAATACTTAAACAACCCCATCTCAGAAAAAGAAATTGAACAAGCCATCAATGAACTCCCTAGGAAAAAATCTCCAGGGCCAGATGGATTCACAGGTGAATTCTATCAAGCATTTAAAGAACAGTTAATTCCAATACGACATACACTATTCTTGAAAATTGGGGAAGAAGGAGTCCTCCCAAATTCTTTCTATGATACAAATATGTTTTTGATACCCAAACCAGGAAGAGACAAAACAGAGAAAGAAAATTATAGACCAATTTCCCTAATGAATATAGATGCAAAAATTTTAAATAAGATTTTACCAAAACGAATACAGCATCTTATCACGAGATTAATACATTATGATCAGGTAGGATTCATACCAGGACTACAGGGCTGGTTCAATATTAGGAAAACTATTAGCATTATCGATCACATCAACAACAAAGCTAACAAAAACCACATGATTATCTCAATAGATGCAGAAAAAGCTTTTGACAAAATACAGCACCCATTCCTACTAAAAACACTGGAGAATGTAGGAATAAAGGGAACTTTCCATAAAATAATAAGCAGTATCTATCTAAAACCTTCAGCAAGCATTATATGCAATGGGGATAAGCTAGATGCATTCTCAATAAGATCAGGGGTGAAACAAGGTTGTCCATTATCACCACTATTATTCAATATGGTACTAGAAATGTTAGCTGTAGCAATTAGACAAGATAAAGATATTCAAGGAATAAGAATAGCCAAAGAAGAAACTAAGTTATCACTCTTTGCAGATGATATGATGATTTACCTAGAGAATCCCAGAGATTCAAGTAAAAAATTACTTGAATTAATAAACAACTTTGGCAAAGTTGCAGGTTACAAAATAAACCCACACAAATCTTCTGCATTCCTATATATTAGCAACAAAGTTCAACAGCAAGAGATAGAAAGAGAAATCCCATTTAAAGCTAGGGTAGACAGTATAAAATACTTAGGAGTTTACCTGCCAAAACAAACCCAGGGATTATATGAACACAATTACAAGACACTTTTTGCACAAACAAAATCAGATTTAAGTAAGTGGAAAAACATTAGTTGTTCATGGGTAGGCCATGCTAATATAATAAAAATGACAATTCTGCCTAAATTAATTTACTTATTTAGTGCCATACCAATTAAACTATCAGACAATTATTTTCTAGAGCTGGATAAAATAATATCAAAATTCATTTGGAAAAACAAAAGGTCCAGTATATCAAAGGGACTAATGAAAAGAAATGCTTGGGAAGGTGGCCGAGTGCTACCAGACCTCAAACTGTACTATAAAGCAGCAATTATCAAAACCACTTGGTATTGGCTAAGAAACAGAGAGGTAGACAAGTGGAATAGACTTGGCACTCAAGACGCAGTAGGCAAGGAATATAGCAACCTTCTGTTTGATAAACCCAAGGACCCCAGCTTCTGGGATAAGAACTCACTGTTTGACAAAAATTGCTGGGAAAACTGGATAACAGTGTGGTGGAAATTAGGCATAGACCCATACCTGACACCGTACACAAGAATAAAGTCCAAATGGGTACATGATTTAGGTATAAAGATTGATACCATGAATAAACTGGAGAAGCAAGGAATAGTGTATTTATCAGATCTATGGAGAAGGGAAGAATTTTTCACTGAAGGAGAGATAGAAAGCATTATGAAATGCAAAATGGATAACTTTGATTACGTTAAACTGAGAAGTTTTTGCACAACCAAACCCAATGCAACCAAAATCCGGAGGGATGTAGTAAATGGGGAAAGAATTTTTACAGCTAAGCTCAGGGATAAAGGCCTCATTTCTAGAATATATAGAGAACTGACTCAAATGTATAATCATACAAGTCATTCCCCAATTGATAAATGGTCAAAGGATATGAACAGGCAATTTTCAGAAGAAGAAATTAAAGATATCTATAATCATATGAAAAAATGCTCTAAATCACTATTGATTATAGAGATGCAAATCAAAACAACTCTGAGGTACCACATCACACCTATAAGATTGGCAAACATGACAGAACAAGAAAATGATAAATGCTGGAGAGGATGTGGGAGAGTTGGAACACTAATTCATTGTTGGTGGAGCTGCGAGCGCATCCAACCATTCTGGAGAGCAATTTGGAACTATGCCCAAAGGGCTACAAAAATGTGCATACCCTTTGACCCAGCAATATCGCTACTAGGACTATATCCCCAAGAGATCATAAAAATGGGAAAGGGTCCCACATGTACAAAAATATTTATAGCAGCACTCTATGTAGTTGCCAAAAACTGGAAGTCAAGGGGATGTCCATCAATTGGGGAATGGCTGAATAAATTATGGTATATGAATGTAATGGAGTAGTATTGTGCCATAAGAAATGATGAACAAGAAGACTTCAGAGAGGCCTGAACGGACTTATATGACCTGATGCTGAGTGAAAGGAGCAGAACCAGGAGAACTTTGTGCACAGCAACGACCACAGTGTGCGAGAGTTTTTTCTGGTAGACTTGGAATTTTGTAATAACGCAAGAACTTTTTATAAAAAAAAAAAATCCCAATGGTGGTTCTCAAGGCAAAATGCCTTCCACACTCAGAGAAAGAAATATGGAAGCCATTCACAAAATGTAGAAGATCATGTTTGTGTATGTGTATGTGTTTGTGTATCATGTTTTGATTTGTTATATGATTTCTTTCATTTATTCTAGTCAGACTACATAGCATGACTATAGTGAAAATATACTCAATAGGAAAGTATATGTAGAATCTATACAGAATTGTATGCAGTTGTGGGGAGGGAGGGGGGGGAGTGGGGGGTAGGTGGGGGGGATAAAATCTCAATTGTATGGCAGTGATTGTTAAACATTAAAAAATAAAAAAAAAATCTGTATTCAGACAACATTAGTTCTTTCTCTTGGGATATATAGCATTTTTCATAAGTCTTTCAGAGTTGTCATAGATCATTGTATTTCTGAGAATAGCTAAGTCATCACAAATGATCATCTTACAATATTTCTATTCCTTTCTACATGGTATATTTCACTTTGCATCAGCTTACATAAGTCTTTCCAGGTTTTTCTGAGAGGATCCTGATCATCATTTCTTATATCACAATAGTATCCCATCATAATCACATACCACAGTTTTTTCACCCATTCCCCAACTGAAGTATCCCCTCACTTTCTAATTCTTTCCCACATGAAGAGCTGCTATAAATGGTTTTGAGTATTTAGGTCATTTTTCTTTTTTGTTTTTGATCTCCTTGCTGATACAATCCAAGTAGTGGTATTGTTAGGTCCAAAAACAGACATGGTTTTATAGCCCTTTAGGCAGAATTCCAAATTGTTCTACAAAATGCTTTAATCAGTTCTCAACTTCAATATACCAATTTTTCCACATCCCCTCCACCATTTGTCATTTTCCTTTATTTCCTATTAACAAATCTGACAGGTATGAGGTAGAATTTCCGAATTGTTTTAGTTTGCATTTCTCCAAGCAATAGTGAGTTATTTAACAGTGAGCATTTTTTCCACAAATCATACATAGATTTGATTACTTCATCTGAAAACTGTTTACATTTTTTAACTATTTATGAGTTGGGGAATGGCTCTCATTGTTATAAAGTTAACTTGGTTCTGTATATGTTTGAGAAATGAGGCATTTATCATAGAAACTTGTTTCATTTTTTTTTCCACAGTTACAATTGCTAAATGCATTTCCCTTCATTCTTATCCCCCGATTAATTATCTTCCTTCTCTTCTTTCACTCTGCCCCTCCTCAGCAATATTTTGCTTCTGACTACCTCCTCCCTTGGCCTACCCTTTTTTCCACCACTCTCCCCTTCTCTAGCCCCCTCCCAACTACTTTCCTGTAGGTTAAGATAGATTCCTACAAATATTTGAGTTTTTATGTTATTCTTTCTTTGAGCCAGTTCTGATGAGAATTTGTTCACTCTCTCCCCCTACATCCCATGTCTTCTGCTCCACCATAAAAGCTTTTTCTTGCCTCTTTTCTGTGAGATAATTTACCACATTCTACCACTTCCTTTCTGTTTCTTACCTTATTTTAGATATAATCCCTTCATATTCTACTCACACATATATCCTCTGTCTATACACAATCCTAACTATCCTAATAAGGAGAAAGTTCTTATGAATTACAAGTACTATCTTCCCATGTAGCAATATAAACAGTTCAATTGCATTAAGTGCCTTATGAGTTTCCTTTCCTGTTTACCTTTTTATGGTTCTCTTGAGTCTTGTATTTGAAAGTCACATTTGCTATTCAAGAATACTTGAAAGTCATTCATTTCATTTTTCCCCTGAAGGATTATACTCAGTTTTTCTGGGCAGGTGATTTTTGGTTATAATCCTAGCTCCTCTGCCCTCTGGAATATTATATTCTAAACCCTCCAGTCCTTTAACATAGAAGCTGCTAAATTTTGTATTATCTTCACTGTGGCTCCATGATATTTGAATTGTTTGTTTCTGGATGTTTGCCATATTTTCTCCTTCATTTGGGAAATGTGGAATTTGACTATAATAACCCTGGGCATTTTCATTTTGGCATCTTTTTTCAAGAGATGTTCAGTGAATTCATTAAATTTCTAATTTTTCCTTTGTTTTTTGAATATCTGGGCAGTTTTCCTTCATAACTTCTTAAAAGATGAGGTCTAGGCTCTTTTTTTCATCATGGGTTTCAGGCAGTCCAATAAATTTAAATTTATCTCTCATGGATCTATTTGCAAGGTTTATTTGTTTTTTCCAAGGAAATATTTCACATTATGTTCTATTTTATCATTCTTTTGGTGTTTTTTGTTGTTGCTGCTTCTTGATTTCTCATAAAGTCATCAGTTTCCATTTGCTCAGTTTTAGTTTTTAAAGAATTATTTTCTTCAGTGAACTTTTGTACTTTTTTCATTTGTCGAATTCTACTTTTTAAAGAGTTATTTTCTTCAGTGAATTTTAGTGCCTCTTGGTTTTGTTAATTTTGATTTTTAAAGCATTCTTCTCCTTATTGAATTTTTGGACTCACTTTTACTATTTGGCCTAGTCATTTCTTTAAGGTATTATTTTGTTCAGTACTTTTTGTGTCTCCTTTGCCACATGACTTTTTTTATGATTTTGTTGCATCACTTTCATTTCTCTTCTTAATTTTTCTCTACCTCTCTTTCTTGAATTTCAAAATCCTTTGTGAGCTCTTCTTTGGCCTGAGAGCGATTCACATTTTTTGTGGAAGTTTTGGATGTAGGAGGTTTCACTTTGTTTTCTCCTTCAGAGTATATGTTTTAATCTTGCTTCGCACCATAGTCACTTTCTGTGATTGGAATTTTTCTGTTGTTCACTCATTTTTCTAGCCTATTACTTCACTTTTAACTCTGTAGTAAGTGGGGCTCTGCAGGACACACTGTCCCAAGCTTCTGAAGCTTTGCACTTTGTTTTCAAAGATAGATCTAGGGACCTGTAAGTTTTCAGATCTTCCAAGTGGTACGATCTAAGTAGAGTTGTTTTACTGCTCACCTGGCCTGTGCTCAGATCTGTGAGTGACCACAAGAACTCTTTTCTGCCCTTGAACTGTAATGAGAGTCCCTGTTCTATTGATGCCACCAGCTCAAGTATTCTAGTGCTCCTCCTGGCCCTGGAACTGCCACCCAGGACTGCAATCTGGATCTGTGTATGAGCAAGGCAGCAAATTCCTACTTCAGTCCTTCCCTTTTAATCTTCTGACCAGTTATTTGACCCCCCTTTCCATCTGTAGCCTGAGAGTTCTGGAAACAGCTGCTGCCACTGCTGATTCAGTAGCTCTCAAGTCCTGCTCCTGGTTTACTGGGGCTGGGGTTATTCTGGCATGCCCTGTGTTGTACTGTGCTCTACTTTCACTTATGTGCAGCCAACCTTACTTGTTAACCTTCTAAGTTGTCTTAGGTGTCTGTGGGCTGGGAGGTCTGGAAACCATCACTGTGGCCACTGATTCAGAAGCCTGGAGGGCTGCTCTGGTTTTGCTGGAGTCAGGTCTGCCCTTGATGAATTGTATACCTCTCTCCCATTGGTGCAATAGACCTTTCCTCCCCAATGTCTAAGTTTTTTGGGGCTGGAAAATTGTTTCACTCCATCTTTTTGTGGGTTCTGCTGTTCTATAATTTGTTTAGAGTCATTATTATAAAAAGGCCAATGGAGAGGTTTGGGGAAAAGCTCAAATGAGTCCCTGCCTTTATTTAACCATCTTTACTCTACCCTTCTTATTTCCCTTTGGACTGTATTTTTAGGTAGATTCTATATTGATTGAAGGATTGGAGTCAGAAAATGATTATTTTTTAATGTCTCCTTAAAGAAAAGTCTCTAATGGAGGGCCCAAGGAATCTTACTATGATCTCATGTTTTTCAATATTTTAATCAATGATTTAGTCAAAGGCATAGCAGGTAATACATAGTTAGGAATAAATAAGCTGAAAAGCCAGAATTAAGGGTGACAATGAAACTTAAGTACAATACATTTAAAGTTTTGTACTTCAATTAAAAGGAAAAATCTGCAAAAGTATAAAATGGGTAAGGTATGGCTATACAAGAGTACATATTTCAAAGATTTGATAGACTATTTATATGAGTCCATATCATAATATATCAGCCAAAGACACTAATTCAATCACAGGAATACATATTCTTCACAAGTCCCAATGTGTTCTGCCCTGATCAGATCACATCTAGAGGAGGGTATTCAGTTCCTGCATGTTTAAGGAATCAGATTATCAATTTGGGATGTGTCTAACTGAAGACAAATCAGAATGATAAAGAGACTAGAGTCTGTGTCATATAAGAAATGGATGAAAGGAGCTGAGAATGTTTAGCCTGGAGAAAAGAAGAAAGAGGATGTCACCTAAAAGAGACATAAGAATTTTTCTCTTTGGTCACAGAACAAAACTAAGAATAAGGGGTTGAAGTAGGAATGAGATTTGGGCCCATTATAAGGAGCATTGAAGTTATTTTCTAACACTTAGTTAACTTACAGTGGAACTGTCTGACTTAGAATAGAGTTGTTATTGCTTCATGGGAGGTCTCCAAGCACAAGATCAATAAATATGTAGATATGCAATTTTTTACAAAATGATATTGTGAAATAGGTTGCTGTTCATGAACATAAGTTCTTTGAGATTAGGGGCTATTAAATACTTTTTATTTGGTACACTCAGCACCTGGCACATCTAAACAGTGAATATCTGTTGATTGGTTGACTAATATTACCTCTACGATCCCATCTAACTTCTAGATTCTAATATTCTCTACTGAAGTTTATTAAACTAGAGAAGTAAAGAGATAAAGAACTTTACAAAAATAAAATAAAATGAAGCACAATAAAGAACACTGCTCATGGTGTCAGTAGACTTTGCTTTTGGTTCTTTTTTTCTGTCCCTTAGTTTGTGTGTGACACTAGGAAAATCACATAAACTCTTTGAATCACATTTTTTTCTGATTTTTCTCAACTGGAAAATGAAAAGAACACAAGAACACAAGAATTAAGAGGTTTAACACAATTGTTGTTAACAGAACACCTTGTTAACCTAAAGTGCTGTAGAAAAGTGAACTAATTGTAGAAATATATCAACTAATAAATGTTTATTATGTACCTGTTATGTGTCAGAGAGTGTGCTAAGCACTCATAAGTACTAATTTTTAGAACCATATAATTTTATGACTTCAAGAGGTTTACATGGTACATTCATTTACTGCATCTTATCTTCTGTGGTCATCATTTTTCTATTTCTGATCATAGCAGTCAAGTTGATTCTTGAAAGACAGGTAAAATAATGTTTATGTGTTTGTATAAATATATATATTTTACAGTTATGTATGTATATGTCTATATACATACATACACTTATATACACATAAAATAAACTCATCTATCATCAAGCTGTGTATATATTGTGTATGCATATATGATATATATGTATACACTTGAATTTTGTATGGGAAAACCTTAGATGCAGAAAGATTAAATGGAAGAAGAATAGATGAGTTGTAGGTATTGAGCTAAAATGTTTCTTGATTAGCATCTTTAAGTGTATTAAAGGATAGTGTAAGGATGATAATCAATAGGACTGTGGAGTAAATTGAGGCAGAATCAGGTTTCATGAAACTTAAAGTGTCCTAGTGCTCTTCTTAGCATTGTCACTTTGGATTCCCAGTAGATGGCTTTGAAGAGTCTTCATTTCCAGAACAAATCTCAAAGCTTCAAACTCTCCATTACTAGAAATTCCATTCCTTGCATGAAAAGAAATGCAAGAGGCTGATAATCTACAGAGAAGTCTTTCAGCTAAATTATTTTGGGGTTGAAAATTATTTCCTCATTTGTGAAATGAAGGAATTCAGTTAAATGATCTCTAAGATTCCTTGCAACCTGGAAACACATAAATAAAAACTATGAAATTCTACAAACATGAACTATTGGAGTATAGAACATAATACCACATGGGTCTATTTTGGGTTCACTGATTTTCATTTTGGTTTCTTCATTAAGAAAAAGACTTCAGGGAGGTGGAGCCAAGATGGCAGAATAGAAGGATGGACCTGCTCTTAGCTCTCACCCCCAAACCACATAAAATACCTGTAAAAAATGACTGTAAACAAATTCTAGAGCAGCAGAAGCCACAAAATGACAGAGTGAAAGAGATTTCTAGCGCAAGACAACCTGGAAGGCCAACAGGAAAGGTCTATCTCATCAAGCTTAGAGTGGAGCACAGCCCAGTCTTGACCACCTGGCATGGCAGGGACAGGACTAGAGCAGACCTCAGGGAATAGAATTCCCAGTTGCAGCTGCAGTTCCCAGATCTCAAAATCCACAAACACCAAAAACAGCTTCAAAGGTCAGTAAGAAAGCTCTGTCACCTGGATGATAAGGGAGTGCATCTGCGCCTAGCCCCTGGTCCAGGACAGGGGAAGTCACTAAGCCACAGCATCCATTTTTGGAGCCCTCAGGCTAAAGAACCTGTGGGAATTGAGCCACTGACCTGGATCTCAGCCTTTAATGGCAGCCCTGGAGTGAGGAGGAGCACTGGCCTGGTGGAGCTGGAGGCAGTTGTGGAGAGGGAACACTATATGCAGATCATGGGCAGAAAAGCTTGTGGTAGCTCCCAGACCAGAAGGCAGGCCAGGAGAGAAGTAAAATCCTCTCCTTTGACTGTGCCACCTTGGAGGAACTGAGAACTTACAGGTCCCATGAGTATACCTTCCACTTGAAAAAAGACTTCACAATCCAGTACCTGGCTGGGAAAATGCCCTAAAAAGGGAAAAATAAGACTACAGAAGGTTAGTTTCCTGGTGAACAGGTAGGTCCTTCCATCCTTTCAGATGAGGAAGAACAAAGCATACTATTAAAGGAAAACATCAAAGTCAAGACTTCTTAATCGAAAATAAATTTGCAATGGTCTCAGAACATGGAAAAGCACAGAAAACATTTTGAAAATCAAGTAAGAGAAGCAGAGTAAGAATTTGGAAGAGAAATGAGAGTAATGCAAGAATGCATTAATGAAAAGTGAGTCAACAGCTTGCTAAAGGAGACCCAAAACAATGCTGAAGAAAATAACACCTTTAAAAATAGTCTAACCCAAATGACAAAAGAAGTCTAAAAAGTAAATGAGAAGAATGCTTTATGAAGCAGAATTAACCAAATGGAAAAAGAAGTTCTAAAGCTCACTGAAGAAAATAGTTCTTTAAAAATGAGAATGGAGTAGATGGAAGCTACTGACTTTATGGGAAACCAAGAAATTACAAAACAAAACCAAAAGAATGAAAAAATTGAAGACAATGTGAAATATCTCATTGGAAAAATCCTTGATCTGGAAAATAGTTCCAGGAGAGAAAATTTGAAAATTATGGGACTACTTGAAAGCCATAATGAAAAAAAAAAGAGCCTAGGCATCATCTTTCATGAAAAGTGTCCTGATATTCTGGAACCAGAGGGTAAAGTAAATATTGAAAGAATTCACCAATCACCTCCTGAAAGATATCCCAAAAGAAAATCTCCTAGGAATATTGAAGCCAGATTCAGAATTCCCAGGTCAAGGAGAAAACATTGCAAACAACTAGAAGTAAACAATTTGTGTATTGTGGAAATACAATTAGGATAACACAAGAATTTGAACTTCAGCAGAGTATATCTTAAGAGCCATGCTCTGGGGAGATCTAGTCCTTGAATGAAAGTACAAGTTGAAGAGGAGTCCTAAGAGAGGTTCTATACAGAAGCCACAAAACAACAGAGTGAGTTATTTCCAGCTGAAGGCAAACTCTAAAGCCAACATGAAAGGTTTACAGCACTAAAAATAGTCATTCAGTGAAATAGAGGACTTTCAAGCATTTTTGATGAAAAGACCAGAGATGAATAGAAAACTTGACTTTCCAACACAAGAATTAAGAGAAGCATGAAAAGGTAAACAGAAAAGAGAAACAATAAGGCACTTACTAAAGTCGAACTGTTTATAGTCCTACATGGAAAGACAATCTTTGTAACTCTTCAGACTTTTCTCAGTATTTGGGTATTTGGAGGAATTATATACATATAGATAGAGGGCACAGGGTGAGTTGAATAAGAAAGGATGATATCTAAAAAAATAAAATTGTGGGGGGAGAGACAAATGTATAGGGAGAAGAAAGGGAGAAATGGAATGGGGCAAATTATCTTATAAAAGAGGTATGAAAAAGCTTTTACAATGGAGGGAGAAAAGGGGGGAGGTGAGAGTGGAAAAGTGAAACTTATTCTCATCACATTTGGCTTAAGGAGGGAATAACATGCACCCTCAATTTGGTATGAAAATCTATCTTACACTGCAGGAAAGTAGGAGAGAAGGGGATAAATGGGGAATAGGGGAGATGATAGAGGGGAAGAAAAATGGGAAGAGGGATTAATTAGAAGTAAACACTTTTGGGGAAGGACAAGGCCAAAAGAGAGAATAGAATAAATGGTGGACAGGGTAGAATGGAGGGAAATATAGTTAGTCTTTCACAACATGCCTATTATGGAAGTCTTTTGCATAACTATGCATGCATAGCCTATATGGAATTGCTTGCCTTTGCAGTGGAGATGTTTTGGGAGCAAGGAAGGGAAAAAAGTTGGAATTCAAAGTTTTAGGAATGAGTTTTGAGAATTGTTTTTACGTACACCTGGGAAAGACAAAATACAGGTAATGGGCTATAGAAATCTATCTTGCCGTACATGAAAAGAGAGAAAATGGGGATAAGGGAAGGATGTGATGGAAGGGAGGGCAGATTGGGGGAAGGAGTTTTCAGAATATGTGGTGTCTTCGGGTGGGGGAGGGGAGTGATGGGGGGAAATTTGGAAATCAAAATCTTGTGGAAATGAATGTTAAAAAGCAAAATAAATAAATTTTCAAAAAAAAGAAGACTTCATTTTTGTCACCCATCCCATGATATGAATTCATCTGTAAGAATGTAAATGCCTTGATAATGTTGTGGGGTTTTTTTACTTATTTTTCATAATATTTGTTTCCCTTGCACCTAGCACAATACTTGGAACATTTTGTGTTAGTTGTTCATTCATTTCAGTTACTTTTCCTTTGAGACACCATTTGGGATTTTCAAGAGAAAAATATTGTAATGGTTTGCTATTTCCTTTCCCAGTTCATTTATAGATGAAGAAACTGAGTCAGGCAGGTTTATGAGAGGGGCCACACAGCAAATAAGTGTCTAGGAACATCAACAACCTAAGTCTACCTGACTCCAGGTCCATCAATCTATCTACTGTGCACTTAGCTGACCCAGCCCTGAATATACCAGCCCAAAATGTGTGCTCAATCAAAGGACTGATAGTATGCAACCTCTTGCAGTCATTTATCAATGTATTAGGATGTTTTACCTAGAAAAAAAAAAACAACTTTGAGAGGACATTATACAAAGAGATACACATTTTTTTGACTCTTTTATCCTAGAGTACAACACTGAGGAAAGGATGAAAACACTGTGGGATGTATTTGTATCTAATGTAATGAGAGTAGAGGGTGAGAGAACCTTCCTTAACATTAGAGTTACCTCAAGACAGAACAATTTGATTTGAAATAGGGTGGATTCTTTCATTACTAGAAATCTCCAAATACAAGATCTATGACTTAAAAAGTACTATGCAATAGATTTTTTTTCTATAGAGGTTATTTGAGGGTAGAAACTGTTGGAAATTGGACTAAGTGTAGGGACATTTTTAGCTTTTAGTCTGTGAATGTTTTTTTTCTCCTAAAGATACTATGTCCCAAATCTATATGGAAGAGTTTTGTATTAATCAGGCTCCAGAAATGGTTATGGAACACATAATAAAATATAAAGAAGCTACTGTATACTCTTCCCCTCATTCTATCTGTGTCATTGACTAAGGTTTTCTTCACACTGAGATAAGCCAGAGTTACTGTTTGTTGACTGTGCTTGTTGACTACACAGATGGTAATGCATAGCTCACATGCCTCCCGGCAGAGGGTACAGAAATTCTGTAGAATTCTAGCATCCTCCTCCTCAACTTGTTCCTCTAAGTCTTGTAGTTCAGTATAAGAAGGTCTCAGTCCATTGTCCAAGGATGAAAAATAACAGATACTGCTCCAGGAAAACCAATAAAGAAAGAAAAAATAATAGAACAAAAGATGTCACTGCTGAATCCTCACATTGTCTTGCAAGTAACGGAATCAAAGAAGACCATACTTCCAGCTGACTAAAAATATAATTATAGCCCTATCCATTGGTAAACCATATTTCTTGAGGGACAAATGGCAGACTATTCATACGCTGACCATTTGTGGTACATGGAAATAAATGAACGACGTAAAAGTCTATTGCCTCTTTTCTCACTGGGAATGTCTTAAGAGATAACTGAGACTTTCAGAGGAAGTGACATTGCATTAAGAGCTTTGGAGATAAAAATGAAGTATATTGCTATTTTAAAATTGACCGGTAGCCTCGTATAAATTAGCTCAAATCCAGTTTTCTACTCTATGGTAAGAACTCCCAAATATATGGTCACTGAATGTGTTAAAGCGAAGTTACAGTGTACTAGGTAGGGGCCCAAAGTGAGAGTGTTTCCTTTCAATATAAATGCAAATTAGGTTCCTTGAGGCATTGAAAACAATTAGTGTTATACTGGCATTTGAGCAATGACTGGGACCAATGCTGACATAACAGAGAAAGCGCATGCATCTCCTCTAGTCAGAGAAGCCATACAGAATCTCCTTTACTTGAAGGTTTTAAAAAAAAAAGAACTTGATCACGATTTCACCTTTAGCTACTGCTCTAACTTATTGCCCATTTTCACCACTAAATGTATCAGATGAGTCGTCTGTGCTTTCCACTGACCTAAGTCAGGACCTTGTCATGTATTTCTTTCCCTATACCTTTCTTCTTCATCTGATGCTATTGATCACTATTTTTAAACATATTTGAAGTTTTATTGAAGCTCTTTTATTTTATACCAGGCATTGCCTAGTAACCCATAATCACCCATATTAAACCATTCCTTGCAACAAAATGATATAATTTGAAAGTATATACACCCATAGTCTTCCCCACCCCTTTGCCGAGAGAGAAAGTATTCTTCATTATCTGTCCTCCAGACCCAAGATCATTTATGGTAATTAATTTGAGTTTAACTTCCGTTTAGAGTTTATTTTATTGTTTATATTTTACTAAATATTAAATAGAAACTGTTTTTCTTTTACCAAGGAACCCTGAGATTCTTCCCCTCCCAGTTTGATTTTTTTTTTTTTTAATAAAAAGGGGTCATCCCTTGAGTAACTATTTAAAGAGACGTATTCTTTGAATGAGTGTATCTCACTCAGAGTGAGAATGGGATAAGACCTTAGTTTAAAATGGTCAGGGTTTTCCTTTGTATCTTGGGCCATCTCAAGTTGTCCTGATGAATATCAGGCCACTGGACCCAGGTGGCTATGGAGGAGAAAGTGAGGTTTTTGACTTTGCACAGCCCTCCCTCACCCAAATCAAAGTCAACTTCAAGTCATGTCATCATCTTGATATCATGGTCTTCTTGGAGAACAAAGGACAAATGTAACAATATTTCTATTGCACACAGAGTATATCTTTCTTTTGTTTTGCATCTATTCTCATTGTGATGGCCAGCAAAGTAGGATCTTTTGCTGTTTTTGTTTTAGTATAATCAAGGGTCTCTGATTGAATTTTGCCTTTATCAACCAAGAGTCTTCACTAGGAATATATATGTGTGTGTATGTGTGTGTGTGTGTGTGTGTGTGTGTGTGTATATATGCATATATATGTATATATGTATATATATATAAACAATAGATACCATTATTTTAATGTGATTAAAGAAGATCTTCCACACACATTAATGGGTCTAGGAAGATTTGTAGGAAGAGCAATACCTTTTGTTAAGTTTCTAATGAGGCACTGCTTCTCAAGGGTTGTGATTCACTCTGGCTCTAAAAAAATGTATAAATACTCTGAGGGTCAGGTTTTACTTTAGGGCTTAGTTTTTAGAAGAAGTTTTATATGCCAGATGAGACTCTAGGAAGCCTCTAAGGATCCCCCAGCTTTGAAAACACAGGTGTTTGTGCTTCTCTCTGGTAACTATGTATGTATGGTCAGGTAATTTCATCTGTCTGTGGATTTGTGATGCAGGTATTGCTTCCTGTCAGACAGTTTGTAAGCACTGTCTGTTGATTTAGAGTTCTCTGTATTTTCTCTGAAGTTCAGGGTGCTGACTTAGTCCTGTGAACTAAATGAATGATACACATGCTTGATTAAAGTGATTGTTGACCTCTCCAAAGTTGCTTTCCTTTCAGAAATGCAGATGTAAGAACCTATGATAGCAGGCTACCCTGTGTATGTTGGGGTGCTTACACATACATCTGCCCATGTTTCTCTGAATTCTTCATATCATTTTCTCCTACATTGGCATAATATTTGTTGACAACCATATTCCACAATTTGTTCCACAACTTCCCTAATCAATTAGCATCCATTATGCTTCTTGTTTTATGCTATCACAAAATCATTACAATGAACACTTTTCATATAAAATATTAATTTTAGGTAAAGTAAGGTAGGCTTCAAATTCAATATCAAGCATCATGGGAGAAGACTAAACTCTGAACACATTTGCCATCACACAGAAAGATGAACTGAGCAAACACTATAGTCACTCTGCCACTGAAACTTCTCTTTCTGTCTTTGACCTCCTTGCTACTCTGTCATTAAAAATCTTTCCTTGGACTCTGGTGATTCCAAGCAATACTATTTTTCCCTCTGGTAATTCCTTCTGTGCTTCTCCCCCTCTTCCTTTTTTCCCATTAATGTAAGTGTGGAAACTACCTGTAAGAAATCCTAAGCCTTTTCTGTAACAGGATCACGCTACCATTTCAGAGCTCTTTGCCTCTTCTTCTGACTTTGCCTCTGAGTGCAAACATGAATTCAGGGACCCTTCCTGATTCATTCACATACAGCAAGGGTCATATGTTAGGTCAGAAAGATAACAGCATCAACATTGGGGTCAGAATTCAGTAGATGACTAGTCAGAAGCTTAGATGCAAATAGGTAACACACCCCAGTGGTCAAACCCAGAAAGTCTACAGTAAGTCAGTCAGAAAATAGCAAGGAGTTGAAAAGGAGCTATAGATTCTATGTGTACATAGTTATTTGTAAGTAAATATCTTGTCACTGGATCAAGATGGCTCAAGAGGAGAAAGTGAGGCTGGTGACCTTGCATAGGCCTCCTTCACTCAAAACAAATTCAAGTGCTAGTCATGTCATCATTTCTCTAATGCCATGGTCCTCTTTGAAAACAAAGGATGAACACAAGTTGTTTGCATGCTGTCTTGCCCATTAGACTATGAGATGCTTGAGAGTAGGGACTGCCTTTTGCTTTTCTTTGTATCCCCAAAGCTTTGAGTAATATGAAAGGCTGGACCAGTACCTTAATGTACTGCTTTGTTTGGTGTGGAGGGAAGAGTGCAAGAGTAAAATACTTGTTACTGTGACTGAATCAACTCTGGCATTGTTCCTGGATGGACTGTGTCAGACTATTTCCATGGTACCTTACTTAGAAGCCTTGCCACAATCTGGAACCAAGTGTAAATTCTTGGCCATCACTTTCTAGAATAGAAGTTTATTTAGGGCTTGGACCATTTTTGCTTTTCACTAATATCCACAGCTCTTAGCATAGCCCTTGGGACTTAATAAGTCCTAAATAATTGCTCATTAATATATATATGTATATATTCATATATATACATATATATATATGTGTGTGTGTGTGTGTGTGTGTGTGTATTTCCTTTTCTTCTTGTATTCTTCTTGACTTTACGACTTCCCTCCCTCACTTAAATCCAGTTCACTTCCATATCATGACATCACCTCTCCAAAGTCATGGTTCTTCAAGAACAAGGACAAACAACAGCTTCTTGGTTGTTTACTACTTATGTAACTGTAGGCAATCTGCTTTACCTCTCTGACCCTTAATGTCCTCATCTTCATAAAAAAGCATAGCACGACATGCACTGCCTGCCTCAAAAAATTTTCCGAAGGCCCAAATGAGATAATGTGTGGGAAAAAATGTTCTGTAAAGTTTAAAATGCTATATAAATGTAAAATACTTTTTTATTTCCATATATTTGAATACACCATTTAAATAACCAATTGTTCTGCTCTAACACCTACAAGCAAAACTTGGATACCCTGACAAGCCAGATGAGAGTAGTTTAGTGTCAGGTAGTGGGAAGAACAGTAGAGTATTTTTTAACCAGAAGAGATGAGTTTGAGTTGCAACTCTACTTCTTTTTTGTATATCCATAGCCTTAGAGCTGGAAGGAGAGGTAGAGAGAATGGCTGGTGCAAATCTCTCATTTCATGGTGGACAAAACAGGCTAAACAAACCAGTTATTTACCCAAGGTCACAAAGATTGTCTTTAGCAGAATCAGGCATCAGACCTAGGGCTTCCTAATACCAAATCCACCCTTCTCTTATTCTCACATTCATGTTTCTTTACATCCCCACATCTCCCTTTCCCTCAGCTGAGGGAATTAGATTAAATGATGTCTAAGGATTTTTCAGTTTTAAAATCTAGAGGAAGGTTTTTCTACCACCACCACCTCTACTTAACTCTAGTACCTTCCAACTGTAGATTATTTCTAAAAATTTTAGTTTTTTTTAAATATAGCTTTATGCATGTTGTCTCATTTTCTATTTTCTTTTTATCCCCCATACATACACCGTGTTGTTACTGTTTTTCAGTTATTTCAGTAGTGTCTGACTCTTCATGATCCCATTTGGAGTTTTCTTGGAAAAGATACTGGAGTGGTTTGCCATTTTTTTCTCCAGCTCATTTTTACAGATGAAGAAGATGAGGCAAAAAAAGGATTAAATGACTTGCCCAGGGTGAGACAGTAAATGTTTGAGGACAGATTTGAATTCAAGAATCCTGACTCCATGTTCTATCCAAACACACACACCTATAGTAGGCACTTAACAAAGGTTTACTGAGTCACTGAATGCTTATCGACTTACTGGATTCATTTTATGGTAAAGTAATGGAAGTTCCCACATGCCACAAGTAAGGCAACAAATATTTATTAAGTACTAACTGTGTGCCAGACACTATGAGTGCTGTCAGGCATCATGGGAGAACTGTTAGCTCTGAAAGTATATGTTGCCATCATAAAGAAAGATGAGCTAGGTTTGTACTGTTCCTGTAATCCTATCAGCACTTCTTATCTTCAACACTAAACTGACAAATCTTGCTGGAGAGAGTTATAAAACTGAATTTTATTTCACCTACTAAAATTTATGAGGCATAAATCCAGGTGGGTCCTCACTCCTGATTAATCACAAGGTCACTTAGGCTCATGGTCTTAAAGCCAAAAAGGACTTAATAAACCATGTAGTACAAAACCTTCATTTTACTGAAAAGAAAACAGTTCCTGAAGTGGAGGTTGTGTTTCACAAGATGATACAGATAAACAAGTGATCTGCAGAATTTGAATCCAGGTCATCTGACTCCAAATCCATCATTCTAGTCTCCTGTTACATCTTTATCTCATGCCTCACAGTGATAGCTTCAAATCATTTTTCCTCTCTCCTCCAGCCGTCACTATGCCCTGCCACCCCACACTTACAGTAGATTTCTTAAGTGTTCTAGGTGGCCCAGTTGATACAATACTGGGTTTGAAGTCAGAAACACTCATCTTCATGAATTTTAATCATGTCTCAGGCATTTATTAGCTCTGTGACCCCAAGCAAGTCACTTCAACCTGTTTGTCTTAGTTTCCTCATCTGTAAAATGAACTGGAGAAGAAAATTGTAAACCACTCCACATGTTTTCCAAGAAAACCCCACTAGGAGTCATGAGGAGTCAGTCTTGACTGAATCAACTGAACAACAACTAAGACTCCTATCTCACTGAATATTTTGAATCTATTTGATGGGAACTGACTTTACTCATCAAAAACTTTCAATATCATCACCCATGCTTCTGGCATAGAGGAAGAAATAATTTTATTTAGAGAAGGAGGACCTGAGTTCAAATCCTAGTTCTGCTACTTTTTGCTTATGTTACTTTGGACAATTTAATTTTTCTGGCTTTCAGCTTTACTATCTACAAAAAAAAGGAGTTGGACTATAAGACCTCTCTTTACAGCTCTAAAACTATGAGACTTCAGCTTTTTTTTTTTCTTCTGGAAGGAGGGAAATTTATGGAAATATACTTCCTATCTCTCCTGTTTTTCCTAATTAGATTATGTGCACCAATGATCTATTGGGGAATCAATGTTCTTGGGATCTTCACGGGATATTAAAGATCCTAGAAGAACCCTGCAAAATGGGTTTAGTTGATAGAGGTATAGTGTTTACTGGGGATCATGAAACACATGAACTGTAGGATGAATTATCACCCTAACAGTGGCAACATGGAATACAATTATCCTCAAGGTCAAGAATCTGGGTTTGAGCTTCCTCTCTGCCATGAGCAGTCTGTGTGATTATAGACATATCTTTTAATCTCTCAGTACTCAGAACAGCTTTCTAAGACTGTAAGGTGAAGAGAAGGTGCCAACCTCCTTGGTAGAGTTCTGTCACTCAAGAGGAACTCTCTGTGCCAATTAAATTACATATCACTTTGTCAACAAATATTTAAGTACCTTAAGTGCCAGGCATTCTGCTAAGCACTAAAGATACAAACAAAACCAAAAATCAGTCTCTTCTCTCAAGGAGCTCATGGTCCAAAGGAGTAGACTATATACAATGTGCAAACAAGATATGCACAAGATAAATCAGAGCTATTCTAAGAGAGGGACACTTCAAACTGAGGAGGAGAGGGAAGGTATCTTGAAGAAGGTAATACCATAAGTGATCCAAGAAATGGAAAAAAGAGAAGAAAATTTGAAGAACGGGAGGCAGTTCATGAAAATATTCACAAATGGGACTTGGTTTATTGTGTTCTTGAAATGAGAAGATCAGGGTCACTGGATCTCAAAGAACATGGAGGATAGTGAAGATTAAGGAAACTGGAAAAGTAGGAAGTGGATCAAGTTATATAATGATTAAAATCCAAACAGAAGATGTTACGATTTCACTCCTGAAAGTGAATAGATTCATTTCCTATCATAATAACAATATAATCTCAGTATTAGTTGAGACACATTAAGAATATAGAATACATATACGTTCTAAAAGGTTTACAGCAGTTCTCTTTGTGGTGGTAAAGAACTGGAAATTGAATCAATGAGGGAATGGCTGAACAAGGCATAGTATATGACTGTGATGGAATGCCATTGTGCTATAAGAAATTAGAACTCAATGATCTAAGAAAAATATAGAAAGATTTGCACAAAATAATGAAGAGTGAAATGAACAGACCTAAGAGAATATTGTATGCAGTAATGGAAATATGGTTTTAAGAATGACTTTGAGTGGATAAGATATTTTGACTGTTATAAATACCTAAATTAACTGCATAGTACATATGAAGACTCTATTTTCATCCAGGGAAAGAACTGATAAATAGAAGTGTGTATAAAATAATTTTAAACATATACCTATTTGTGTATAATGGTAGTAATGTCCAGGATAGAGTTGAAGGAGGGAAGAAAAAATGAAATTTACTTTATGATATAGTTAAAAGAAATATCAATTGTTATATAGTGAATTTGCAGCTTCACACTCAACCATATTTTTTATTATTCTATGTTATATAAAGTTTGTTTTATTCTATAAATTATATATATATACACATATATCTGTGTATGTATTAAATACAGAATGCCAAAGGAAATTTCTAGCTTGGTATTAACATAAATAATGCCTCCTATGTAACAAAAATAGAATCATCAGTAAAAATTCTAGAAAATTAAGATAAAACTATGTCTTTAAAAACAATGTTATTAGATTAGCATTTAATATCATTTCTAATCATAGCAAGGCCTGCATGAACTTGAGGACATGCAAACTTCCCAACCGATAGTAAAGAAAAAAGACATAGACTGTTGACTGCTCGTTCTCTGAATTCCTACAGAACTTTGGCAATAGGGGAGTGGAAGAAATTTTACTGTCTTCCATGCTCTTGACCTTCCATAAAGGAGATTCAAGACAGAGAATAAGGTCAATGCAAGGTCAAGAAACTTTTCTTGTGACTATCTTGATGGGGAAAAAAAACATAGTCAAGGAGAAAGACCCAAGTAGCCCTGGCTAAGGCACTGTCTATGACCTCTCATCAAGGCAGGTAATATTTTTAATGATGGGCCCCTTTTCTATATAAGCTCAGCTCTTCTGAGGTTGAAGCAAGATCTTGTCTACATTCTAAGATTTGCTTAAAATAGATTAAATTAGATAGTTATAGAAAGAAAGAAAAAGAAAAGAAGGAAGGAAGGAAGGAAGGAAGGAAGGAAGGAAGGAAGGAAGGAAGGAAGGATTAGAAGAAGGAGGAAAGAAATAAATGTAAAACTATACATGTATGTATGGAGAAAGTTCTTTCTTATCTATAAAATAACTAACATACATTATTTGCAACTCTATGAGAAAAACAGTTCATATATCTTTATCTCCTTTATTAGAAGAGACAGCTGAAGTGTAGAAAGATTAAATGACTAGCCCAAAGCCATCAGACTCATAAAAAAAAAAACAAAACAGATCTAGGATTGGAACTTTTTTTGTAAACATCAAGTCTAATGCTTTTCTCCACTGCACTATAGTCTCATTCTGAACTGAATCAGAAAGATCTTAAGGTGAAGTGAGAACTCCAGAACATTACCCACACCTAAGTAACAGTGGGAGGTGATGGAATAAATGGTCACCTCATTTTCATTTAAAGTAAATAATATGATGTCCTTGTTCTTGAGAAGTTGTTGTTTGAGTTTTTTCTTACTTGATTCCCTTTAAGTGGGATTGCAAGCATTCTTGTTCATCTGTAAAGGTTTAATTACTATTTGTTTAAAAAAAAAGTTATGTGTTTTTTTCTTCTTTTCTATGCGTTAGAGAACACCACTTGCTAGAAAATTGCCACAATCTCTGTTGTGATTGACATCACTGTTATCATTTTGAATTGAATTTGTGGGAACTCATTTTTCTTTTGTATATTTGATAACTTAAGTTATTGCCCTTTTAGAGTTGTATTTTAACATTATGGACCAATGTTGTGAAAATATGAGTATGTAATTTGTATGCATACATATATACATATATATAATATATATACAGATGTTTATGTGGTTTTGTGTGTATAAATTTGCATGCTTATATGTAAATACATCTGTGCATATAATGTGTGCATACATGTATGTATGTATGTGTGTGTAGATATATATTATATATCTGATGTATAAAGGCTGCAAAAAAATACCAAAAATTGACTCGTGATTAACTCATATAAATCATGTGAAATTAGTTGACTTGTAGAATAAAAGTGAAGAAATGCCTTAAATGCTCAATATTTAACTCCAAAAACTGCAACATGTTACAAAGAAATTAATCAAGGGAATGACCCAATAGGTAGTGAATCAACTGAAAGAATTTATAGAAAATATAAAGGAAAACAGACCTAGAAACAAATCCATCCCATATGGAAAAGTAATGAGAAAAGAAAGTTGAAGGCAAGCTGGCTTGATACATGTACCTGACTATCACAAACAAAAAAACAAACAAACAAAACCAACCAAAAAGACAGATATGACTTCTGTTACAGTTGTGGAGAAGATGGCTATATACAATCCATATGTACCCAAGAAGAAAATGTAACTTTGGTTGTACAGAAGTTTATGGTTAGAGAATCAACACCAGGAAAAGGGAATGAGACCTAGGAAAGATATTACTCTGGTCACAACAAAACATAACCAAGATCTCCCTTAACCATTCCTAGTTTGTGTGTGTGTGTGTGTGTGTGTGTGTGTGTGTGTGTGTGTGTGTGTGTGTATGAGTGTATGCGTATTTCCTCACTCACCCCATAGGACTCATCAGGATGTCAAATGGAGGTGACTAAACAATGGGAGAATAAAGTGCACTTCTATGCTAGAAAGTGTAGTAGAAGTGACCATCATGTTTCAGTCACTCAGTAGGAAATATTTGAAGAAATTATATAAATAGCCTCTTGAAAGTTTTAATCTTGGAAGACTGGGTGTTGCAAATGGGCTGTGCCTGACATACAAGAAATAACTTTTAAAATTTCCTAAAAATAATGCTATTGTTGACAAAGCAGTGGATCATCTGGCCCCAATATCTCAAGACCCAATGCGTGTAAATGGAGTATCAGCCTTGATTAGAACCAAATTCATGCTGTTTAAGAGAGTAGCAGAATGCTTACTGCAAAAATTTAATGCCTGTAAAATTTGTATTTTTTTGTTTGTTTTTTAAATTTCTTAAAATAATTTTATTTATTTTCAGTGTTCCACAATCACTACCATACAACATAGATTTTTTTTTCTTTCCCTCCCTCTCCCTCCCTCCCTGAGACGGCCTACAATTTTATATAGGTTCTACACACACATCCCTATTAAATGCATTTTCACCAGAGTCGTGCTGTATAGAGTTAAAATGAATGGGAGAAATCATACAACAAACCAAAACATAATACAAAAGAAAATGATATGTTACATTCTGCCATTGAATTCCACAGTTCTTTCTCTGGATGTGGAAGACATTTTGCCTTAAAGAATCATTGGGAATTTTCTTAAGTCCTTTTATTGCAATGAAGTTCCAAGTCTATCAGAAATAACTCTCCCACATTGTTGTGCTGTGCACAAAGTTCTCCTTGTTGTGCTTCTTTTGCTCAGCATCAGATCATGTAAGTCTTTCCAGGCCTCTACATATGCAATCTGAATCTTCATGTAGCTCACACAGAAATATCCATGAGGGTGGAGTCAAAATGTCATGGTTTAAAATCCCTGATTGTTCAACTTCTAAAGAAAATACAAGGGAAACTTTTCTGGAGACACCATAGCATCAGAGGAGGAAACGTAGTAGTTGAATTAGACGCTTAGCAAAAAACATGTTCTCAATGCATGAGTGGAATGTTGGGTATAACCAATGACTGACTCATGAAATCTAATTCATCAACTCCCAAATATTCCAGGAACGATCTGGGGGTTGGGGGAAACTTCAAATGATTTTAGAGAACATTTTAAGAATTTATTAGTGATTGATATCATCACAGAATCTGATAACCTATATGTATTGCCTATAGCTGTGATACTAAAAAAAAAAAAAGATACATATCTATCTTAACTACTACACTTTGAATAAAAGAACCAAAGGGGATAAAAAATATACTAATGCTTCAAGATGTTCCAGTTGTCTGTTAATCAGCAGGTGATTTTTCTCTAATGGACCTGTCATGGTTATCACATCCCTATGGCTATGGCAGAGGAAAACAAAGAGACAGATGCTTTTGTCTGTTTAGCTGGATTTTCCCAGTTTGGCCACATTCCCTAAAGAATCTTGGAATTATCTACTACTTTCCTAAGACCAGTGGAGAAAGTAATTGCAAAGATGAACTACTTCTAACAGTTTGTATATACCTTAATAACATCATAATCTTTTAGAAGACCATGGAAGAACATGAAGAGAAAAAAATGTGTTATATTGAAAGTCTTGAACTAGCAAGTGAAAATGACTTAAAATTTAGTATTAATAGGTACCAGACTTTTTTTAGAGCTTCAGTGAAATATGGGTAATGTTGTATCCCAACAAGGTATGAAAAAAAAAGGCCTGAAGAAAATAGATACACTTCTGTTTGGGCCATGGTTAAAGAACCTCTAAGACCTAAAGATGTTTCTAGAATTTTGTGGTTTCCATCAAAAGTTTAACAACTTTGCTGTGGTTGCTAATCCATTGCATAACCTTAGTCAAACATATATGATTGAAGGGACACAGAAAGACAAAAAAATCATAATAATAGACAGATAAATGTGAACAAGCTTCTAGAGACTTGACTAAGTCATCTGCCTCACACAAACACCCATTTTAGCCTAAGTTAAACCAAACTTTCCTTTTGTCCTGCAAACAAATTCCATTTTGTAGGGACTGGAAGCAGTCATGTGCCAAAAGAGTGATGGTGATACGAAACTCGATGTATTTTCTAGCACAGTCCTAAATGAAACCAGTAACCCTATTTACAAGCATTAAAATGACAGGCCATTGAGAAATTCAACGACTTTGTGTAGAGTGCCAGGTTACAAGTTTGGAAGCATGACAATCCACTGACATAGTATGGCTAGTGCCAGGTTGGATTCTATTTGCCAGAAATGGGAAGTAGCAGTAGCCAACTATGATTTCAGCATATATTAGCAGCCAGGGAAGCTTAATAGGGCTACAGATCCTCCATCCAGCAGGACACCAACACTTTAGTAATATCTGAAGGAGTAAAAGCTATTTGTAAGGACTAGAGAACTAGAATACAAGCAGATGGTAGTATACTTGAAAGTTTGTGACTTTCACTAGACAAAAAGCCTAAAAAATAAAAAATAAATAAATAAAAATATATGTGAAGTTCATTCATTGAACTAACTTGCTTTAACTCAGCTATGGTTAACTGGTAAAGAGAACAAAGACTCATAAAATGCTGCAAGAAGAAATCTAAGCCAAGAATGTGGCTTTGTATGAATGTGAAAGGACACAAGCACCCATCTCTGGAAGGTCTTTTATTGTTGAGACAATAGCATAAGTTAGAATACACAACGTTAAGTATCCTCTTTGACTCCTCACTCTCTCTCATTCCCTATATCTATTCTGTTACCAATTTTCCTCAAATTTGGTTTCATAACATCATTAATATATCCCCCCTTCTATTCTCTAACACTGCTGCTAACCAGGCCCACAGTCTTATCACCTTATGCATGAACTATTGAGATTGTCTTTTGATTGGTTTCCCTGACTTTAGTCTCTCTCTACTTATCTCCCAAATTAGTCTTTCTAAAACACAGGTCTGACCATTCACTTCTACTTTTCAATAAACTTCAATGTCTCTCACTTCTATCCAGTTTTCTTATACCTTACTCACCCACATATACCCTGTGATCCTATATCAGTCTTCCTACTGTTCCTGACATCTTCAGATTCCAGGCATTTTCACAGGCCATATCCCAGACCTGGAATTCTCTCTTTCCTCCTTTCTATTGACTTTCCTGGCTTCCTGCAAGTCTCAACTATAATCCCATTTCTCTAAGAAGGCTTTCATGCTATAGAGTACATGTGCATTCTCTCTATTGATTATTGCATACACACACACACACACACACACACACACATATATATATGTATTTCTTGCCTTACATAGGAGTGTTTTTTATGATACTCCATCTTCTGATATGTCATTTGACTTAGAATTTCTGGATTAGGAGGTGTCTTTAATCTTTATATGGCCATCCTTAGAACATTTCCAGGAACATAATGAGTACTAAATAAATGTTTGTTGTCTTACTGACTTCTAGAAAGTCTGCATCCTCTAGAATTCCAGGAAGACAGAACAATAGTTCTGAGGAGGAGTATGGTTAACCAGTTACATCAACTAGCACTGGTATTGGGGTAGAAAGATCAGTAAGTGATAAAAGGGTAAGAATTATCTATCATTGATCTGACTAATGCATGCTATCCCAGAAGAATCTGGAGAATTATTTACATATGGGGTAAATTAATAATGCTGGTGCTTACCCAGGCAATGGGAGCCTTACATTTAATTCCACAAATACATTGGTATATATTGATGCATGTTTGTGTTTTATTATTTTTCACTCTTGCATGTTTATTCTTTTGTAATAACATCATTCGTCTATTGTATAGCTTGTTAACTAGTTGGGTTTATGTTACACACACGCTCATGGTCTGTTTATTAATGTTATCATCACTTGAGTATGTAATTCCAGGAAATCTGGGACTGGCTTCCAAGAGGGACAGTCACTATACACTGTGGTACTTGTAATTTTTTGCTCCAGATTCATAAGAGAAAATGTCATGGAAAGAAATTATTTTTTTGGTGTTGTTACCCTTGTTGGTAGTATTTTTTTTGTTCTTGTTACCTCCTTTTTATTACCTCTAAGATAAATATAAAATCCTCCATTTATATTTCAAAGCCTTCATAAGCTGTCCAATCAATTTTTTTCATTCTTTTCTTTCACTGTACTCCCCTCCATATTCTGTGAGATCAGTCTCCCTTGCTATGCCATCTCCTGACTCCATGCCTGGAATTATTTACCTTCTCATCACTGCCTCTTAGGTTCTTTCAAATCTCAGCTAAAGTATCAACTTTTGCAGGAAACTTTTCCTCCTTAATCTTCCTTCCCTTACTCCAAGATTATCTCCACTTCATCTTTTATATATCTTGTTTGTATACAGTTGTTTTCATGTTTTAGCCCTAATTAGACTGTGATCTCCTTGAGAGCAGGGTTCTGTTTTTTTGTTCCCCAGAGTTTCTCACACTGCTCAGCATATGGTGCTGTTCAAATATTTTCAGGCATATCCAAACTCTTCATGACTGCATTTGTGGTCTTTTTGGGAAAGATAATGGAGTGATTTGTCATTTCTTTCTTTAGATTATTTTACAGAGGAGTAAACTGAGGCAAAGAGGGTAAAGTGATTTTCCTAGCATTGTACAGCAAGTCAGTGTCTGAGCCTGGATTTGAATTGACAAAGGAAGGTCTTTCTGATTACAAGCCCAGCACTCTATACATTGTGCCACCTAGCTGCCCCTCACCCAGCACATAGTAGGTGCTTAATAAATACTTGCTAAGGGCATGAC
Source organism: Notamacropus eugenii (assembly GCF_028372415.1). NCBI lineage: Eukaryota > Metazoa > Chordata > Mammalia > Diprotodontia > Macropodidae > Notamacropus > Notamacropus eugenii. The sequence goes on from NC_092872.1 coordinate 670,304,940, forward strand.
TTTTTTTCCCTTTTTTTAAAACAGGAGTTCAATCTTCTCTGAAGGCAAGAATGCTAGTTGCATCATTTGATTATGAATTGCACCAGAGAGAATTTTTCTGAGTTTCTTTAGTATAAAACACTAGGAAATATATTCAAAAAGTAAAATACAGGACTTCTCCAAATCTCTAAATAGTTATCCAAGATCTGAGACAATGAATTTGAGTAAAAGGTTGAGTAAAACAATATGTCACCCTGTTTACTCTGAAAAGTCCCTGAAGCCTCAGTGAGGTAAGAACATTTCCCAACCAATAAATCAGTTAATGACTTTAGATTAAGTAATGAAAGTATTTGGATGAATTGGATTAACATTGACAGTAAGAGTTCAGATTGTCTCAAGTAACTCAGTCTCACCATTTGAGTCCTCTATTCTTTAGCAAAGTTTAGTCTAAACTTTAGGAAAAATGGGAGAGACATTGGAAATGAAAAATTATTTCAGAGATCTTGTAGCAGAAAAGAAAGGATCTAGATCCAGAAAGCATTAATAGTCCTAGACTAGTAATCAGGAAAAAATGAGAAAGTAATACTAAGTCCTAATTATGTCAGAGAAGCAAAATGTTGATGAGTGCCATTGGCCCTCCAAGCTATTAGGAACAGAAAACTTGTGCCAATAGCAATATTTTTATCCATCCCTTCAAGGACTAAGTCAAGTTATGTGAAAGGGTCTTCTCTTTCCCCAACTCCATCTCTCAATAGATATGATATGCTATGTTCTTTCTTTACCTAAACATTTCTGGTAACCTGAATTTTGCCTCAAACTCAAACATCCTAGTTGTTAGCTAGGAATAGATAACTTAAAGTAGAGAGCAAATCTTGACCTAGATGTTAGGAAATATCCAGAATGGAATCTGAGAGCAATTGTGACTCTGTCAGTCATTTTCATCTTATTTAAGTTCTCTAAAACAGATGAGAAAATAACTTGCATCTTAGATCATTATATTGTCCCAAGACTTAAATGAACTAATCCTTACAACAGGGTTTTATGCATGGAATGTTCATCTTTGTCTTTCAAAATTCTTACGTTTTCAAGGTTCATTTTAGTTGACAGTACCTTCATTAAGCCTTATCTGATGGCTTCTATTGATAATTTTCTCTCCTTTCTTTAGTTTCCCTAGAACATTATCTAGAGCTCTCCTTTGACTACATCATACAATATTTGTATTTTACTTTGATGGAAACCCATCATATCATGTCTCTATGTACCCACCCACTACAAAATAAACTTCACAAGAGCTATGTCATTTTTGATCCTTACATTTTAGAAAGGTACTTTTTTCAAGACACTTCAAATCCCATATTCTAAAAGAAGCCTTTTTGTCTCCCCCTTCTCAGTTCATTTTTTCTTTGAGATTACATTCCTTTTATGCTACATATCTAGTTGGGATGATGTTTGGACTGTTTTCTCTATATTAGAATGTGAGATCCGTAAGGGCAGGGACTTTTCTTTCTTAGAATTCCTAGCACTTAGCATAACTAAAATTAATAATAATTTACCAGATGTTGAATGACATATATAAGGTGCTCAATAGAGGTCAAATTGAATGTGAATAAGTATTTAAAAGGCTACCAGATTATAGTAAATGGGTCATCTTTAGATGCTTCTCACCTATTCTGCCACTTTGCTTTTAGTACTAATCTCTTCTGTAATATGAGTCACGTTGTCCATTTTAGGGTTAAACACATTTGACTGCTGAAAGAGATGGTTTTGAGGAAAGCTAGACTTCAAGGGAAATAATATAAGAAGATATTTTTGTTTTTCATTCAAAAACGAAATGGAAACATTCACTCTTTCCACAGGAGAGATGTGTTCCTGGCAATGTAACAGTGGTATGACCCGGTCAGTGCACACACACACACACACACACACATGCACACATACACATGCATGCATGTATACATGTGTGTACACCTGCATACATGTATATATTGGAATTATCCTTGATAATTGCTACTGACTTGATGGCCAATAAATAAATCAGTTAGGGATTTATGGGATGATGATGATGAAGGTGGAATGATTAATTCTGTAATTAATAGACTTTATTTATATAGTTTTATATATTTATTTATATAATACATATATATTTTTTATTTATTTATACAGAATTAATAATTCTATAATTATAGACTGCTTTCAGCTACCATTGAGCATGAACTTACTTCCAAATATTAAAACTTCTGAGTTCAAGACCTCAAATAGTTAGGTGGTCGAGTGGCATCAAGTGGGCCTGGAGTCAAGAAAACCTGAGTTCACATACAGTCTTAGATACTTACCCACTTTATATCCTAGGGTAAATGACTTAATTTCTGTCTCAATTTTCCCAGCTGTAACATGGAGAAAAGATGATAGCACCTTCTTCACAGGGTTGTTGTGAGAACCATATGATATGTTTGAAGAACTTTATATGATGACCATCACAAAGGGAACAACAGGCAACAGCCAAGCCCTTGGACATTCAGAACCAGTATTCCAAAATCTTCTCTCCCTAGAAGGTTCTCTACCAGAGAATACTGGCACTGAGGGATTGTGGTGATTGACTGAGGAATTCCATCTAAATCTGGAAGAGCTAGTCAGTAGATCTAAGTGTCTTTTTATTACATCTGTTCCATATCCAGAGCCATTCTGACAAAAACTAATTATAAATGGGAAAAAGCAATGTGATATTTCTATGGAAGTTGTAGAAGATTTTGTTAATTTCCAAAGTCAAAATTGCTAAATTCAAAAATAAGGATAATTTCTGGTACAGTGATTTTGCCTTAGGTAATCTCTTTCATCCTTTACTTCAAAGGCCTCACATTCATTCGGTAAGCATCTGAGAGATTCAAATTACAAGGGGATTACCAAATTTTCTTGTTGCCTACAGCAACAATGTAGGCATGTTTTAGGTAAGGAAACTAGTTCACCACAGTCAGTCTCTAGAGGAGTGAGAAGCAGAAAGAAATCAGCCAAGCTGTTGGTCAATGACAGTGACCAGCCCCCTCAAGTAAGACTGAAGAGTTACATGAAAAGCCTACTTTCCAGAAACCTAATAATTAACCTGTCTTCATTATATTACAAGCAACTGAATTTGGACATTAAAAAATACAGAAATGAAAAATTGCAAGTCATTTCTCTATGTAAATTATATACCTCGTCCTTTCAAAAATTCTTAAAACTTAGCTTTCCCTAAATTCTGTTATTCTTCTGTATGTATTACTGGCCTATAATATTGTCAAATAGAGAGAGATATCATGACTTAAGACATCATCGTTCAAAGAGCATTGCAATATAAAGCAGGGGATTGGGTTATAGCTTCGCATTTGGAAACTAACTCAGTATGCTGTTGAGCAAATTACTATTCTGTGCCTTGGTGGTCTAATATGTGAAATGAAAGAGTTGAAATAGACAGTTTCTCAGGATTCTCCTACATATAAATTTCTCTGATTCACCATGGAGGTACATTTAAAAGTGTGTATGTGCATGTGTGCATACACACACATACATATGCATATATGTATGCATATACACACACATGTATTTTGTATATTTTTTATTCCCCTTGCCTATCAAAATGTGTGAATAGTTTAGAATTAGAACTAAACACACATCCTAAATGACTGTGAGCCCTATGCTAATTTTTATTATTGTTTCTCCTTTAAAATAAATAAGGTGATATAATTAACAAGTAGGTTCTAGGTTATTGTAACCAATCTATCAAATCACTACTTATATTGTCCATCCTAGTGTGACTGGACTCTAGTCAAGTTTGCTTCCAGATATAATATCTTTTAATTATTCTATAAAAAATATACTCAGGGTAGTTCTAAGAAGTGTGTAGCCACTGTAAATTTGAATTTTTCTATAGTCACATCCTCCTATAACACAGTTGTACAAATCACTCCTCTTAATATCTCACATTTATATTACATTTAATTATATGTAATGTTGCATATGAATTTCTCATATTTATATGACATTTCAAAGCTTATGAAACCCCCACCCTCCAAAAAAATAAATAACCCCACAAAACTTAGAAGACAAGCATTATTGCATGATGCATTTAAGTTGTAAGAGTCAATGTGATCAGTTGTACTGAAAGCTGGTCTTAGAAGCCAAGAAGATGTTATTTCATGTCCAACGTCTGACATAGTGTGTGTGACCCAGAAAAGTCACTATACATCTTACTGCATTAGCAATCTCTTTAAAACATGAAATTACAGCTAAGGAAACAAGTTACAATGGTAATGAGAGTTTGCTCATTTTGGAGCTCTTATATGAATACAATCTAACCCTAACCTTACATAGAGGCTTTTGTCCAGCTCTAGAGCACCATGCCCCAAGCATCTGACTTCCTAAGTGAAATAACACCTGAAATAAACCATGTGATTTAGTGGGAAGAACACTCTGAGGAGCCTGGGCCCAGTATCTGCTATATCATTAATGAGCTGGAGAACTTTGGGAAGTTTTCACATTTATTCACTCTTCAATTAAAACAAATGAGAACTCCAATTTCAATAATGCATTAAAAATAATCCTGAATCCTTTACAAATCAACTAGTCTATATTGGAGGGAAAAGAGGGTTATGTCTTCCTAGCCCTGGAATATATATGTAATTTATGTGTGAACAATTACATATACACACACAAGTGTATATGTGTATATGTGTATATATGTGTGTATGTATATATGTGTGTGTATGTGTGTGTATGTATATATGTGTGTGTATGTGTGTATGTATATATGTGTGTATATACATATATGCATATGTATATGTATATATATATATATATATATACATAAAATTAACTGATACACTTAATGAAGTTTCTCATACTGTAATGTATTGAAAGGCCAACAACGCACTGAGGTGGAAAGAGCACTAGGTCTGGAGTTAGGAAGACTTAAGTTCAAATCAAGTATCAGACACTTATTAACTTTGTAATCCAGGACAAGTCACTTAATCCAATTTGTCTCAGTTTCCTCATCTGTAAAATGAGATAAGAGGGAAATGGCAATCCCTTCTAATATATCTGCCAAGAAAACCCCAAATGGGGTAATGAAGAGTCAGATATGACTGAAAATGACTGATCAACAACAATGTATTGAATACAATGGCTCAACAGGAGAAAGAACTCTTCAAAGTATCTGTTTCAGATGAAAATCATTATTTTCCTGTCTTATACCTCTTTGAGTTCCAGTGTTCTTCATAATGGTTGATTGAAATGAGCTCTTGTTATAGGAAAGGCTTAGGTGACTCCTTCTATGTTCTGTTGTCATAAGGGCTGGAGAGGTCAATCAGGCTATCTACTAAGCTTCAAAGACCAGGCAACACAGAAGATTTAACCACAACAAAAAAAAAAGGATCTAGGATTGGCCTGGTGGAAGTAATCTAGTAAACAGAAGCTTTTCAAAATGAAAAAATTTCAAAGCCAAGAAACGGAAGAGATAATATTAGACTAGGGGATTTTGTGTATTTTTTCTTTTACTACTTAGAAATGTGGGCTTCTCATATCCCTTGCACTAGTTAATATAAAGGAGAATGGAGCTAATCCATAAATTCATTAATTGTTCATTTTAGAGCTGTGAATGAGATAAAGCACTGGCAAAGACACCTTGAGGAAAGTTGTTTAACATTTGGATTCTGATTGGTGTATCCCTCCTCCATAGTCCAGGTGGGATTGGAAGGTTTGAATCTGGCCACCTGTGCTAGTTTCCTTGAACTCCTTGTTTTGACTTGCCTTCAGACCCAAAAGACATTTGGGTTGCATTGTCAGGGAAGGGGCATTTCTTTCCTTATCTTCTACAATCATAACAAAAATCTGTAGCAGTTATGCCATACTGGTATGAACAATTAGCACTGAAGTGCATCAGAGTGAGGAAGATGGAGCATGGGCAATTTATACTTTAACAAGTTAATATATGTGAACCCTCATCATTGTGCTACATGGTAGTTAAGCACAAAATGTAAGAAATTCACATAAATATAGGTAATTACTATTATTTTATGCTATTAAAGCAAGTATTTAAGAATAAATGGATAAAGCAGTAAAATGTTCTTAGACCTATGTGAAGACCCCTGGATCTATTACCTAAGGCACCCTTCACCTGTAGACATCCATAATTATTCAGCAAGAGGCAACCTTGTTCACATGGTGACAATTGAGGCAAACTGAAAAGTTCAGGCAGAACCCTTCTCTTTGTTGTTAGCATTGTTCTTCTTTGATGAGGGTAAAGTGAAACTCAGAACTGCTGTGTCCTGGGCTGCAAGCACCCCATTCCTAGGAATTTGGCCAAGGAGAATGAATCAGAGTTTTGGCAACTCTTTCTGGTTATTCCTTCAGAGATTTGAAAATAATCCTTCCCTCTTCTTCTCTCTAAGGTCACCAAGAAAATTATTAAATCCTTTAGATTAATAGTTCAGGGAGCTTCAGGAGGTCAGCAGAACTTCCTTCTCTATGGAAGTCTTCTTGCTCATATATATTCCCCAAGGTGACACAAAGAGATCAGAATCTAAAACAGTTATTTCCTTTTCCCCTTTCTTAAACAAAATAAGTTGAGCAAAGGGGTAAAGGGCATATAATTATGTGTAATTTTCAAGAATCTCACCCTCACTGGATATAACTCCAGCTATTGGCTGTTAATTTAGACCAACAAGCAAACAGCCATGGATGGGTTAAGGAGAGGTATAGAAAAGGCTATGAGCAACTCATACTTTAATAGAATTAGTTTAATTAAGTTACTCTCATCCTGAGATTAATTTTAGAGTAAATTTTACAAGACCTACGAATTTTAATTACTCCATAAATTAGAAGACTTTTTTATGAGTTCCTGTGACTCCTTAAATCATAATCTGATGGCCAACTTTGAAATGAAACTTAATCCACAATCAAACTTATCCACATCCATCCACAGATAACAAATTCATAGACCATTATGCTCGGTGAAAATGGGGCAGAGAGGGAAGGAATTTAGAATATCCTTGTAAGTAAGAATTAAAATAGACAGGGATATGAATTTTACTGTGATGGTCAGAAAATATGGGTATGTGATACAGGAAATACACATAGGAATAGAAAATAGAAAATTACAGCTCAATCTAGGAATACTTTGTAGATCACAAGGTCATACATATAAAATCAGAGAGTCCCCAGAGGACATCCAGTTAAAACTTCTCACTATACATATGAGGAAACTGAGAACCAAGGAAATTAATGTACATTCCAAAGGGACATAGTCTTTTCTCTGCCATTAGAATACAAATAAATAATTATCATTTAACACTTTCAGTTACTCAAATTAATTTTCTTTTCTAGATCTCTCATGTTGCCTTTGTTTATGTTTCAGAGTTTCTACCCATTTCAGATATTTTCATTATGTATGTTTGAAAGTTTTATTTTAAAAGAAGATCCTTTTTAAAATGATTATGCTTATTTTCTCATTGATTGTCTCTGGTTATAATTTTTTTTCTTTTGATTTTTGGAATATCTTAGACCAAGATTTCCATTTTTGATCATTGAGATTAACTTCAGAAGTTGATAATAGATAATTTCTCTCCACTTTTTTCTCTGATTTTGATATATGTAGAAAGAATATGTGTTTGCGCATACATGTTTATGGGAATGTGTATTTTAATATGGTGACAAGTGTTTGAGTGGATTTGCGACATAGTTTTGAGGTAGTCTGGTGATAATTAAATTTCTTTTCATTGTTTCCCAAATTAGTTACGTCTGTCCATATATACCCTATGTGACTTTATCCTCTTTTCTAATTTTTCCAGCATTTTTGTTTTATTTTTTTCTCCTAATATTTATATTGTTTCATGAAACCACTGAAGTTTGTGTGTTTCATTCTGCATAGCTGGCTAAGGTTACCAAGGCACTTCACCTAAGACATTTTTTGAATTTTGACAATGCAGTTGTGAAGTCAATCCTATAGATATGGTTATCCCAATTTTCATATGAGGAAACTGAGGCTCAAGAAGACTAGGTAACCTGCTGCATTTTATTTCTCAGGGAATCATTAGCTCAATAAGAATTTTTCACTTCTGATTCTTAGAAATTCATGATTCTTCCAAAGTTTTCCTAAAGACAATTTCTATTTCATTTCATTCTTTAAAAAAAACTTACTTGCGGTGTGTGTGTACGTGTATATGTACATATATATGAAGACAGATGTGTGTTATGTTGTGTTAGATTAGATTATATCACATTGTGTTATGTTGTTATATTATGTCATATATCATATATCATATTGTATCATGTCATGTCATATGACATATATGAAAACATATATTCAATATTATATTGTATACATACACAGTATATCAGATACACATATATACACATGCAGTATACACATACAGAACACATTACCGACATATAAGCATATAATATATTATGTTGTATATATTATATAATATAAATATGGATTATATGCATAATTATATATATTATATGTACATTATAAACATACTTAGTCCATGGTATACATGTATATATCACATATATATTGTATATAGTCTATATATCTACACATATATCCACAATACTATATCCAAATGTGCATATAAAGTGTGTGTGAACACACAGATATGTATTTATATGTGTATAAATGAATATTTATATGTATGCAAATATATTTATATAATGTAATATATTCTATATAGCATTAGAATTGCTATTTATCATTAATAATGTATTTCTTATATATAACATTTATATGCCTTTTTTAATGATGATATATTTTCAAATATATTATTAATATAATGGCATTAATATCATTCAATAATAAATACTACATATATTGATATTAGCTCTCTTTAGCCCCAGAAAGTAAAAACAAAGCTAGGATTAATGGGTAGAACTTGTAAAACAATAAAATTAGGCAAATGTAAAGAAAAGACTCTTAGTGGGTATTTCCAAATGAGTTGCCCTAGAGGAGGTGATTTTCTCACTTTTGCAAATTTTCAAAGAGCATGGATGACCATTTTCATGCATTGAATTAGGTGGTCACAACTTTCAAATTCTCTGGATAGGTGACTCAGATAAGGACAATGGACATAGGATTCTTAGTACGTAATCAAGTATTGATATAAACAGGATATCGTCCTGCAAATGATTCTTTTTATAAAAAAGTAATTCTGTGGTAGTATCACCAATAAATTTTCTGTTGAAGGGTGAGAGGCTTAGGAGCCTTCATATAGATATTGGAATATGGCCTTCATGGGAATGAAAATATGAGTCAGTTCTGTCACCTCCTGGATCTTAACACTAGCAAATAACTTAAGGGGACTGAAGTCATAGATGCCAGGACAAAGAAACCTTCCAATTCACAGTAGCCAAAAAACCCATTGAGCCATTTTGCAGATCAAAATATTATCTTGGAAAGAGGCAGACAGCAATGAGCTCTACTTAGGGAACAAATTCTAAAGCATTTCACCATTCTGACAAGAGGTGTCTTTGGCTCTGTTATGGCTTTGGAAGGCAGAATACCTTGTCCCTGTGCCAACTATCATAGTTTTAATATCTTAGATTGGTTGCTAGAGCACATAAGGGTCTTGACTTCCATGAAGACAAAATTGGGGAAATCTAAAATGGTTCTAACCTTAAAGTTTATTTTTTCTGAAATTTAATGAGCACTACATTTGAAATGCTGTGATATAGACACACATACATGCACGCATATTATTCTCTCTCTCGCCCTCCCTCCCTCTCTCTCCCCTCTCTCCCTCTCCCTCTCTCTCTGTCTCTGTCTCTGTCTCTCTCTCTCTCTCTCTCTCTCTCTCTCTCTCTCTCTCTCTCTCTCTCTCTCTCTCTCTCACACACACACACACACACACACACACACACACACACACACACACACACACCAGTTACTTACTGCCTTCAAGGAACTTAAAATAGAAAATATCATTATTTGTAGGACCTTGTTTCTATTTTTTTATTCTCTCATACAGTGTCTGGCACACAGTAAGCACTTAATAAATGTTTATAGACTTAACTTATCACTACAAAACAAAAAGTTCTCAGATGCTTTTCTGGGAATTTTCTACTATGCAGATTTATTACTTGATATTTTTTGTCTCCAGAATGGAGTTTGTCATTAGAAGTGCAAAGGTACCATATTAATGTAAAAGACTGATAGGGCACAGTATTCAGCTTCATTGAATCCAGCATTATTTACTTTAACGCTAAACTTGATTTAAAATAGCGGCAACCTTCCTCTCTATGAGATTGAACTGGTCCACATATTTCTAATACACAATCCTTTTTTTTGTAAGACTCCCAAATAGTGGACTTTTTAGGTTGAAAATTCCCTGCAAAGATCTAAATCCCTTTCTGGAAATTCTCTCCTTATTGAATTGCCCCTAATATTTTGACCAATTTTCCTTTTTTGTATGGAAAAGATCACTCCCTTGTAGTTAGTTAGTATATTCACTTCTCACTGCCTATTGGTGGCCTTCTAACATGGATCGAATCATCCTTTTTCTCTTCCTGTTATTAAATGAAAGACCATCTTAATCATGTATTTTATAGTTCTGCTGCAACTTTCTCATTTTTACCTGCCCTTCACTTGCTTTGTCAGATCCAAGTCTTGTGTTCACATTTTCTTGCTTATGACCTTGACAACCATCTACAAATCATTTTATTTCTCTGTACCTTGAATCTCCATGTGTTAAATTACAGAGAATTACAGCTATTCTACTTCTTATCTGCTTTCAAAGCTTATCTCAATAACATCTCCAACAAGAACTCATGTTGGATGCACCAGGACATTCTAGCCACACTCATAGAAATACCCAATTTTTTACATTATTAAAATTCTCCCTATAATATCTTTCTGAATGGGTCCTCACATGTTGACTGTTAGGTATCTAGAAAGATAGTTCTTTTCTTTTAAAAAAAATGAATAGTTTGTTTATTTTTCAGTTCTCAACATTCACTTCCACAAGAATTTGAATTAGAAATTTTCTCTTCATCTCTCCCCACCCTTCACCCCAGAACAGCATGCACCCCATCCATCCCTTCCTCCATTCTGTCCTCCCTTCTATTACCTCCCCATCTTCCATTCCTCTTCTCTCTATTTTCCTGTAGAGCCAAATAGATTTTTATACCCCATTCCCTATACATCTTGTTTCCCAGTTGCATGCTAAAACAATTTTAACATTTGTTATAAAGCTTTGAGTCCCATATTCTCTCCCTTCCTCCCTCCCTACCCACCTTCATTGATAAAGCAAGCAATTCAACATAGGTCATACATGTGTAACCATGTAAAACCCTTCCAAAATAGTTATTTTTGGAAAGACTAAACACAGTTCCCTCTGTCCTCCTGCCTCCCTTCCCTGTCTTCTGCCCTCCATTTATTCCATTCTCTGCCTTGACCTGTTCTCCCACAATAGTTCTTGCTTTTGATTATCTCTTTCCCCAAATCTCCAAATCTCCATCACTTCTATTATCTTTTCTCTCCTATCCCTTTCACCCCTACCTTCCTGCAGGGTAAAACAGATTTCCATATCCAATTGAGCGTGTGTTATTCATTCCTTAAGCCCGATCTCATGAGAATAAGGCTTATTTATTCCCTTTTATTTCCCCCACTTCCCTCCATTGTAACAGCTCTTTCTTGTCTCTTTTATGGAAGATGATTTGCTACATTCTACCTCTCCCTCTCTCTTACTCCTAGTGCATTCTGCTCAACAGTAAGTTTTAGTTTTTAGGTCCTCTCTGTTCATATTCCGCTCATCCTGTGCCCACTGTCTATGAATGTATATATGTATGTGTGTAAATGCACACATATACATATACGCATACATACATACACCTATATACATACACATACCTACACTTATATACTATACATATACATGCATACCCACACATAGCCACATATATATTCCCTCTAACTACCCTAATACTGAGAAAGGTCTCATGAGTTACAAATATCATTTTTCCATGAAGGAATATAAACAGTTCAACCTTAATAAGTCCCTTATAGCTTCTTTCCCATTTACTTTTCATGCTTCTCTTGATTCTTATATTTATTTGAAAGTGAAAATTTCTGTTCAATTCTGGTCTTTTCACCAAGAATGTTTGGAAGTCTTCTATTTCACTGAAATTCAATTTTTATCTCCGAAGTATTATACTTCGTTTTGCTGGATGAGCGATTCTTGGTTTAAATCCTAGTTCCTTTGACTTGTGAAATATCATATCCCAAGCCCTTCAGTCCCTTAGTGAAGAAGCTGCTAAATCCTGTTTTAACCTGATTGTATTTCCACAATATTTTAATTATTTCTTTCTGGCTGCTTGTAATATTTTTTCCTTGACCTGGGAGATCTGGAATTTGGCTACAATATTCCTAGTTTTCCTTTTGCTGTCTATGTCAGGAGGCTATGAGTAAATTCTTTCCATTTTTATTATACCCTCTTGTTCCAGAATATATCAGGGCAGTTTTACTTGATAATTCATTGGAAGATGATATCTAGGCTCTTTTTCTTTTGATCATGGTTCTCAGATAGATGAATAATTTTTAAATTATCTCTCCTAGACCTGTTTTTCCAACTCAGTTGTTTTTCCACTGAGATATTTCACATTGTCTTCTATTATTTCATTCTTTTGGTTTTGTTTTATAATTTCTTGATTTCTCATAAATACATTAGATTCCATCTCCTCCATTCTAACTTTTTAAAGAACTATTTTCTTTGGTGAGCTTTTGGGCCTCCTTTTCCATTTGTTCAATTCTGCTTTTTAAGGCATGCTCCTCCTCATTGGCTTTTTGGACCTCTTTTGACATTTGGGTTAGTCTATTTTTTTTAATTATTATTTTATTTGTTTTCAGTGTTATACAATCACTTCCATATATCTTAGATTTTTCTCCTCCCTCCCCACTTTGCCCTCTACCTCTGCACTCCCTCCCTGAGATGGCATACAGTTTTATATAGGTTCTACATGTACATTCCTATTAAGTACATTTTCACCTTAGTCATGTTGCATAGAGGAATTAAAATGAATGGCAGAAATCATAAAACAAACCAAAACATAATAGAAAAGAAAATAATCTGCTTCATTCTGTGATTAAATTGCACAGTTCTTTCCCTAGATATGGAAGGCATTTTGCCTTAAAAGACCTTTGGAAATTATTTAAGTCCTTGCATTGCAATGAAGTACTTCATCAACAATAAAAATTCCTCACACACTGTGGTTGTTGCTGTGTACAAAATTCTCCTGGTTGTACTCCTTCCACTCAGTATTAGCTCATATAAATCTTTCCAGGCCTCTCTGAAGTCTTCCTGTTCATCATTTCTTATAGCACAGTAGTATTCCATTACATTCATATACCACAATTTATTCAGTCATTCCCCAGTTGATGGGCATCCCCCTGATTTCCAGTTTTTGGCCACCACAAAGAGAGCTGCTATAAATATTTTTGTGCATGTGGAACCCTTTTCCATTTTTATGATCTCTTGGGGATACAGTCCTAGAGGCATTATTGCTAGGTCAAAGGCTATGTACATTCTTCTAGACCTTCTAAATTGCTCTCCAGAATGGCTGGATCAGCTCACAGCTCTATCAACAATGAATTAGTGTTCCAACTCTCCCAGCTCTTCTCCAACATTTGTCATCATCCTGCTTTGTCATATTAGCCAATCTGATAGGTGTGATGTGGCATCTCAGAATTGTTTTGATTTGCATCTCTCTAATCAATAGTGATTCAGAGCATTTTTTCATATGACTATAATAGTTTTAATTTCTGCCTCTGAAAATTGCCTGTGCTTATCCTTTGATCATTTATCAATTGGGGAATGACTTACATTCTTTTACATTTGACTCAGTTCTCTACATATTTTAGAAATTATGTTTTTATCACAGACACTAGTTGCAAAAATCCTTTCCCAGTTTTCTGCTTCCCTCCTAATCTTGGTTGCATTGGCTTTGGTTGTGCAAAAACTTTTTTTAGTTTAATGTAATCAAAATTATCCATTTTGCATTTCATAATGCTTTCTGTCTCTTGTTTAGTAAAAAACTCTGCCCTTCTCCATAAATCTGATAAACACAGTACACCTTGCTCCACTAATTTGTTTATAGTACCAATCTTTGTACCTAGATCATGTACTCATTTGGACTTTATTCTTGTGTATGGTGTCATGCATTGCTCTATGCCTAATTTCTGCCACACTGTTATCCAGTTTTCCAAGTAGTTTATGTTGAACAGTGAGTTCTTATCACAGAAGCTGGGGTCCTTGGGTTTATCAAACAGTAGATTTGGGTTAGTCTATTTTTAAAGGTGTTATTTTCTTCAGAATTTTTTTGGGTCTCTTTAGCATGATTTAGCATGATTTTCTTGCATGGTTCTTGTTTCTCTTCCCAATTTTTCCTCCACCACTCTTACATGATTTTCAAAATCTTTTTGAGCTCTTCCATGGCCTGAGACTAATCCATATTTCTGGAGGTTTTGGAGGTAGAAATCTTGACCTTGCTGTCTTCTTCCAGTTGTATTATTTGGTCTTCCTTATCTTAAAGGATGGAAGAAAATACCTTTTATCCAAGACAGTAAACTACTATAGTCTTATTTTCCCCCCTTTTTTTGGCATTTTCCCAGGCTATTACTTGACTTTTGAGTCCTTTTTCAAGTGGAGGGCATACTACCCTAGACTTCAGAGGTTTTGTGCAGGTGTTCTCCAAGATATCTCTAGGCACCTGTAAGTTTTCAGTTCCTCCAAACTGGTATAGTTAAGGGAGATTTGTTTACTCCTCTCCTTGCCTGCACTCTGGTCTGTGAGCAACCAAAAGCACTGTTTTCTGCTCTGAAACTGTGAGTAGGATTCCCTCTTTGTAGCCTCTACTAGCTCCACCAAGCCAGCACTCTTCCTCACCCTTTGACCGCCACTCAGAACTGAGACCCAGATCAGCTGCTAGATTCTCCCAGGGTCTGTAGGCTGAGAGGTCCAGAAGTGGACACTGATGAAGCAGTGGCTACAAATACTCTGGGTATGGGGCTGGGTCCAGACAAAGCTTCCCTCTCACCCAGGTTGAAGAGATTTCTCACTGACCTTTGAAGTTGTCTTTGGTGTTTGTGGGTTGAGAAACCTGGAAACCACAACTACTATCCATGATTCAGCACCCTGAAACCTGCTCCACTCCTGTCTGTGCCATGTGGCATATGCTGGGCTATGCTCTGCTCTGAGTCTGGTGTGATAGACCTTTCCTGTCAGCCATCCAGGATGTCTTGGCCTGGAAATTCATTTCACTTTTCATTTTTTGGCTTCTGCTGCTCTAGAATTTGTTTATTCATTTTTTACAGATATTTTAAAGGCTTTGGTGGGAGAGCTCCAGCATGTCTGTGCTTCTCCTCCACCATCTTGGCTCTGTCCTAAGATAATTCTTTTAAAAAATCATGAACTTTGGATCTATATTTCTAAAGCAGGTATTCTAATCTTTAATAGTCAGAAAATTGACACAAGGTCATGCCAAAGGCCTTTACAGAGGTAACAGTATAAATGAGTAACATAATATTTCCCCCTCAACCTGTGGCACACATCTCCATAAGTGCTCTCAGTGTTAGTGGGAAGAGTGGGGAAATTGTATAGAATACAGAAGTACTGAGGCATACAAGCACCCAGAATATATACACCCAAGGTAATTTGTATCCGTAGTATAATAGGTCTCTAATATCCTTTGTCTTGTGGTAGTAACTTCATGTTCATCCCACACCCCATCATCCTCTTAGAATAACATCTCAGTTGCGCTATGTAGAATTATTGAGAAAGGATATCTTGATCAGACCTTCTACCCCAGTCCCTATACTCAAGTGTGCAATATTCACCTCTAGAAGAAAAGGAGTGTTTCATTTGTTTTTCTTTGTATTCAAAATGACTAGTATAGTGCCTGGTGCTTAGATGTCTCAAATGCATAATAATAGTTGTTGAATCAACTTGATAAGTGCTTGTTAACTGGTTTATGTTGAATGAAAAAATATTAAAATAACAGGTGTTTAATTCCACTTGTTTTCACTAAAAGTATATTAAACAACACTTGATAGAGATATATATTTACTCCCATTTCATAGTTTAATATTTCACATCAATTAAAATGTGAAGATTCCAGACAGTCATTAATTTTATACATTATGCATACTGAAGTATTTCAATGATTTGTCATTTCATTGATGTAGGTCTGCATACTTGATGGCTAACTCTTTGGTAATGACATTCTTCAGATACAGTGAGGCTGGTCTTCAGAAGTCAAATGTACGAGACTTTAACTTAAGTTCTTTCCAGGTTGATAGGCTGTCCTGTCAAAACTTATGTTCTGGGATAGGCTTCAAAAAATCAAGGTCACTTCATACCAAGGCAAAGCATCAGAGTTAGACTTCAGAGGAGAGTAAATATTGACTAATATGCTATGAATATTTGTGCACCTCATTTCCTGTGGTTTTTTAAAATTTAATTAAGGCACTTATCAAGCATGTATACCCACACTAAATATATGTTGAGATACATTAGAATGAATAATAAAATTGTAGCTGATTTTTTTAAAAAGCTAGCAAAATAGTATTAAATTAGAGTTTACTTCAAAGTAAGCTTTTCTTTTCCTTTACTTTACGTGTCCAAAGAATAGATGTACTATTGCCTCATTATCCTTATAATTATGTTCAACTGAAAACATATCTGGAAAATGTTAAACTGCTTGTATATTATTCAAATCATCCAGACAAACCTAACTAAAAATTAATTGTTCATGGATAATTAATTCAAAGGGGAAGTCAATAATTAGAAAATCAAGAACCAAAATTGTGCTTCTTTTTTTTTTTACTTCTTTTTTTCCCACACTTTAAAAGAGCAATGATTTAAATGGCACGGGTATTTCTTCTGAAAAAACAAAACAAAACAACCTTTAATTTGCCAAAATTACTTGTCCGTAAATTGTCAGAAGAGGGAAATAAGGTTAATTTGTAATGACTGAAAGAGAGAATCCTACATCAATTTAATATTTAAAGGGTTGTCATGTGAAGACAAAATAAGACTTGTTTCAAATGGAACCAAAAAGATGACTGAGAAAGAATGGATAGAAGTTGAATTATGGCATGTGTGCAGCCAGGTGGCACAATGGATAGAATGTTGAACTTGTAATCAGGAAGACCTATCTCAATGAATACAATCCAGTCTTAGACACTTATGAGCAGTGTGACACTGGGCAAGTCACTTTACGCTGTTTGTGTCAGTTTTCTCATCTGTAAAATAAAACAAAAATGACAGACCATTTCAGTATCTTTGCCAAGAAAATTCCAAATGGGGTGACAAAGAGTCAGCTATGATGGAAATTAGTCAGCAAAAAAAAGAGTAAAATTTTAAAAAGGAAAAAAAATTAATTCTTGAAGATTAGAGATATGAGAAAATAAAATAATCTTCCTTGGTACATAAATGTACTTCTCCTGTTAGATGACTTCAAAAAAATCTTCTTGAGCATTTTGTAGAAGGGATTCCTTTTCAGGTTCCAGTTTGACTTGTTGGTCTCTGAGGTGACTTCTATCCCTAAGATTCTGTGATTCTTTCCCTACCCTTCCCATATCAATGATGGATATCAATCTTCATCCAATTAATTCAGTATATATTTATTGAACATTTAAAATGTTTATGATGCTATACCACTTTACAGTTTTATAATCTAATAAACTCATATAAACTAAACCACAATAAATTAGGATTTACTTGTGTTATAAAATCACTCTCTTATTATCTGTCCAATTACACCACTTTTCCTCATATGTCAAAAAAATGCAAGTGTATTTATGCTTTGAGTCTATTGTCTTATCCTGATTTAAATCTCAAATATTTCATTGAGTGTGGACTGTTCTTACTAAGAAATTTGCCCAAATTTAGAACCAGGGTACTCTTCCTAAAGAATATTTATTCAGAGGTTAGGACATCAATTTGAAATAGCCTGGATGTGATTAAATGTTTCTATTTCATCTTGCTTCATGTGATTGGGAAAAGGAAGCTAAAAAAATCTAAAAGGAAACTAATAGACTACTTAAGTAGATATCAAATTTTATGTATCACATCAGTGAGGCTTTAGTGGATCAAATGAAATATCAAGCTTACTGTCTCAAGTAAATGACCCATCAGACTAAAAATGTAGTTAAAAGGTTGCACATATTTGTTTCTTCTTCCTCTGATATCACCATTTTTAATGTTTCATGATTTTTAAAAAGATTTGAATATGTGAATTTTTATGCTTTGATGAAATAGAAGATCAACTATTTCAAATTGTGTTGATTGCTAGGTGAATCTTCAAATGAACCCTGAAATAGATGGTTCTGAATTCTGTTAGCATAGAGAAAGATAAGTGCCTGAATTCTTCTTCTCAAGTGCCAAGTTAAAGAAAAAGTAGAGCTGTGTAATTAATGGTACATTTCTTTGAATCAGAACTGCATTTAAAGCAAATCCACATTAACTAATGGATCTAATTGCTAATGAGCTTCTTTCTTCTCTTCTTAAATGACCACATTCCAAGCCATCCAACATCAGTGTCTTTTCAACATATTTAATGATCCATTTGAAATGGAACAAAAACAGAAATTTCACTTGTCCAATGATAACTCTCCTCACTGAAAATAAACACAATTCCAACCTCTTCACTGCCAATGGAATATCTCATGCTTGCCCTGAACAATTGTTTCCTGGTCGTTACCATAGTGAATAAAAATAGTGAACTGCCAAGGCTTTGTAGAGAAAGATATTTTCAAAATCATAACTTGCTTTTCAAATATTGCTCTGTACATAACACTATATTGGAAGTTATATGAGCTTTTGAGACTTAACAATTTTTCAGCAGTTCATATAGAGCTCCTTTCCCAAAATTAAAAAATTCTAAATATGTCACTTCTGCAAAAATATTTCATTAGAGAAAGGTTTTTTTGATTGCTTATTTTGTTTTGTTTTTGCTTAGGCACTTGGGGAAGGAGTCTCAGAGTAACTGGAATACTATTTAAAAATTCATTTAGACTACATGTAGAGTTATAATTATAGAAGTATGCATGTTTTCCATCCATCTCTATATTATTTTCTACATGGATTTATCTGATTTTTGGATGTAGTTTCTGAAGTCCCCTTTCCACTCAAGAAGATTATTGTGCAATTCTTCTCTCAGTTTACCATGATTGATATGCATGACACAAGCTAAAATCACAAAAGAGAAAGGAATCAAAAATTGAGATGGTTAAAAAAAAATTATCTTCATAAGCTGGCATTACACTGTCATAAAATGGCAGTCTCACTCTCCTATATGGGTTTGTCTTAGATACTTGAGTAAAAGACTGTTTATTACCTACCTCTATCTCTTAGCATTGGTGACTATGTCCCTCTTCATCTCTGGCTTATAGAATTCTTATGTTTTTTTAAAGCACAGTTCAGATGTCATTGGAACTTGAACCTTCCTGATTTCCTGACTTGCAATTTGAATAAGAAATTGTTTCTTACTTGCCTAGCTGGACAAATTTGTATTCCTAGGGTGAACGTGTATATACACCTTGAAGGCAGGAATTGTTTTATGTTGGCCTTGGCATCTCTATCACCTTAGTCCAAAGACTTGCAAATACTGGGACATTATTAAATGTTTTGTGAAATTGAAACTTTAATGAATTTGGATCAATTACTTTATAAGGTGTCACAATTTGGACAGAGGCTAAAATGTATTACCATTTCAAAAGATATGCATAAAGAAAAGCAATTATATAAACAAGACTTCAGGAAGAATGTATAGAAATGATTAAAAGAACTGTTTCTAAGCCATTCAAAAGTGGATTAGGAGAACAATATAGTCATCTGACGTGCTAATACACAATTATAAATCATTTTTACTTATTTATTAAAATTGGATCACTAATAAGCAATGAAGCAATATTGCTCCCTCAGGGACAATCATAGTGGGTGTATGAAACCATTAAAACTGTTGTCTGAGAATTTTTTTTTTATTTTTAGAATAATATTTTATACTGAATTTAATATGAAAGAGAGAGAATTCCCACATACAAAGTAGAATAAAAAAAAGATTATAGCTTTATATGTGAAACTGAAAATGTTTATTCAATAGGTTACTTTTAAAGCTCTCCAAAATGATTTGTTTTTTTTATGAATTTCAATCTATTTACTTTTATGAATAAAAAAAATCTCAATGATCCTATTTTCTTTCTTATTCCTTTTTTGCAATATTATCATGTTTTGTTGTCGCTAGACCCCCCCCTTTCAGTTCTAGTTCCATGTTTATTCCTTGATCAATAAATATTTATTTGCCTATCAAATAAATGCCAGGAACTTAATTAGTCATTGATGGTAGAATGGTAAAATTAAAACAGTCCTTGCTCTTCCAGGGACTTTTTTCTATACAGGAATAAAATACATTTCTGCACCTATAAGCATGATGCAAAATTAATATAAGGAAATTTGAAGATGAAAGTCTCTGTCAGCTGGAGGAATTTAAAAAAAAAACACCTTATGTAGGAAAATAACTAAACTTTGAACAGAGCTGAGGATTCTAAGAGGTAGAAGTAAGTAAAGTGATTAATTCTATACATAGCTGACAGTCTGTGCAAATGCCTTCTCATGTTTCAAAAGCATGGAGTAGTTAGACTAAAGAAGTACCTGAAAGGAAGAAATAATATGGGATGTACCTAGAAAACTAAGTTGGATCCAAGTTGTGAAGGGCTTTTTATGCCAAGCATAGGACTTTCTAACTCTAGAATTATAGAGAGTCACTGAAATTTATTGAGCAAGATGAATGCAAAACTGTAACATGATGCTATAAAAATAGGGTCAGACAAGGTTACGAGGCTTAAATAAGATAATAGATGTCAAACACTTCACAAAGTGCTATATAAATTCCAGTCATTATAATTATCATTATTTGTTATTATTAGTCTATCATCACTAGGCCTCCAGTCTGGTGATGACCTCATTCCCCAAGGTTTCTACTGCTGTCTTGATGAACTACTCTCCTGAACGATTATACTTAGTTCTGCTGGATAGGTGAGTCTTGGGTTTTGTCCTACTACCTTTGGCCTCTGGCATATCATATTCCAAGTCCTCTGATCTCTTAATGTAAAAGCTACTAAATCTTGTTTTACCTTGGTTGTGTTTCCACAATAACTGAATTGCTTCTGGCGGCAATATGTTCCCCTTGATGTGGGAAATTTGGAATTTGACTACAATATTCCTTTTGGTATCCCTTTTAGGAGGTGATTGGTAGATTTTTTCCACTTCTGTTTTAGTCTCTAGTTCTAGAATTTCAGGATAATTTTTCTTGATAATTTCTTGAAAATTGATGCCTAGACTTCTCATCATGGCTTTGAGGTAGTCCAAAAATTTTAAAATTACCCCTCCTGGATCTATTTTTCAGTTGTTTTTCCAGTGAGATATTTTACATTGTCTTCTATTGGTTGATTATTTTCATTTTGTTTTTATAATGTCTTGATTTCTCCTTAGAGGAATTTTGAAGGAATTCTTTTCTTCAGTGAGCTTTCGCATCTTCTTTTTCATTTGATCAATTATATTTTTTAAGGCATTCTTCTCCTTATTGGCTTTTTGAACCTCTTTTGACATTTGAGCTAGTTGATTTTTAAAGTATTATTTTTTCCCCATTTTCTGAGTCTCATTTAGCAAACTGTTGACTTGTTTTTCAAGATTTTCTTGCATCACTCTCATTTCTCTTCCCAATTTTTCCTTTACTTCTCTTGCTTGATTTTCAAAGTCCTTTTTGAGCTCTTCCATGGCCTTTGACCATGGCAAATTTATATATTTCTAGGAGGCTTTGGATGTAGAAGCCTTACCTTTCTTGCATTCTTCTGGTTATATGCTTTGATGTTCTTTGTCACCAAAGTAAGATTCTAGAATCTGAATGTTTTCCACAATTGCTCATTTTCCAGTCAGTTATATGACTTTTTAACCTTTTGTTAAGGTAACCCTATGCTTCCAATATGGAGGGTACACTGTCCCAAGTTTCAATGATTTTGTGCAGCTGTTTTCAGGGATACTTCTAAGGACCTGTAAATTTTCTGTTCTTCAAAGGTAGCATGATCAAAGGAGAGATGTTTATTGCTCTCCTAGCTTGTGCTCTGGGCTCTGAATGACCACAATCACTCTTTTATGCCATGGAACTGAGAAGAAGATTTCCCCTCCATCATAACCCCAAGCTCCTCCATACTAGTGCTTGCTCCTTCTCACCAGGACAACCACCCAAAACTTCAACCCAGACATAATCACAGGCAAAGCAAGAGAATCCTACCTTGATGCCAGCAAAGAGATCCCTGCAGTCCCCCTCTGATAAGCTGCTACATCCTCCCACTCTCTGTGGGCTGAGAGATCCAGAAGCAGCTTCTTCTGGACTACTGCTCCAGAGTTAGGGCCAGACCATGTTCCTATCTCACCCAGGTGTGACAGACCTTTCCTACTGACCTTCAAAACTGTTGTTGGCATTTGTGTGTTGAGATGTCTGGAAACCACCACAGCTGCCTGTGATTCCATCCAATGAGGCCTATTTCAGGTTTGCTGGGGCCTGGTCTGTGCTTCCATGTTTTGCACTGGACTGTGTTACTCTCACATACTGCTGCTACAATCCTTTCCTGTCAACCTTCCAGATCATCTTGGACTGGAAACTTGTTTCTCCCTAGGTCTGCTGTAGGTCTGCTGCTCTAGAACTTGGCATTTTTACATGTATTTAGATGGATTTGAGGGACAGTTCATGTAAGTCCCTCCTTTTTCCTCTGCCATCTTTGTTCCATCCCCCTATCATATTCTTCAAATCAATCCTAACGTTTGTTAGTGCTCTGGCCCAGAAAAGTGAATGTGGTGCTATACACCAAATCTATGAGAGCTTCTCACTTCTGTTCTGCTCCACTGTTGCCAGCTGTGTGTTGACTCAGCTTTCCCTCCAGGTTAATAAGAAACAATTTACAAAAAGGAGAACTCCTTAAGTTCTTGACTTTGAGTCTTCTGGTATTCATCATGCCTTGAGGTCATTGCTTTTGTTGAATGTGAATGTTGAGCTTGGAGAGAGTAAATCTATGATTGGTCCAGCACTCTGTTGCACACATAACCTTTGTCATTCTAACATCTGATCTGTCTCTTTTCTTAATGATAACATAGTCTATTAAATTTCAGTGTTTACTGTGAGGTACATGTATGAAGGTTTTTTCTTTTTTTGCATTTAGCTAAACAAAAGATAATGCTGATGATGAGAAGGTTATAAGATATACAAGTGTTCAACAGTAAATCACTGTTTAGTTGTTGTTTGCAACTCCATTCCTCCCAGCTACTCCCTGCTTGTCCACATCCAATAATCTCTGTTACTTTGGTATTAAAATCAGCCAGAATTAAAAGCTCATATTCTTTGGCCCATTGATGGCAAGGGTTTTCATAAAATGTTTTCTTTGACCTTATCTGAATTCATCATGATGGGAGTATATGCACCAGCCATGGTGGCATGGTACTTATGTAAGAATAGCAATCCCATTGTCATAAGCCTATCATTCCTTCCTTTTTAAGACACACACAAGAATATTAGCTAAGCTAAGCTTGTGAAACTTATGCCAACTTCACAGCACTCCTAATCTTGGAAACCACTCCCGACAAAACATGTATCCAGTTCCAATTTCGATAAACTCTTCTTCATTTGCCATCCTTGTTTAACTCGGCACTCCTATTTGGATGCGATATCTGCTGAGTTTTCTTGCAAATAAGAACTATTTGTCTTTCAAGTCTACTAGATTTCTTGTTGTCCATAAGTATGCATACATTCCATGTACCAATGATGTGTGGAATCGCCTTCACAATTTTTTATCTCTTTTTTTTTTTTGTATTTTTCTTATATTTTGTTCACAGTGTGGGATCCTACCTTCAATGATAAGTAGGCCAGAGTTAGGTGAAGTAGACAATTTTTAATGACACCTTTCCTAGTCCCTTCCTCTTTCCAGCGAGTGAGGAGTGTATATCTTAAGAAAGATGTTCAAATACCCAGGGGGTTGCTGAATCCTACTGCTATTTCAGTCCAATGAGAAGATGACCCCTATGTTCTGGGTTGTGAATACAACGCCCAATGTATCCATACCTGCTGCTTTGTCACTAGGCTATTGTCACAGGAGTCCAAGGAAAGCAAAATAGTTAAATAGTAAAATAAGAGGGAACAAAATGGTAAAATAATTGAATATTGAAATGATAAAATAGTAAAATTGCATTGGTGATGTCTTTTGACTCATGTAAATTGGCTTTAAGTAAGGTAGAATTGCACCAAATTGTCAGCCTTACTTTCTTCCAGAGTCATTAGAGTCAAGTGCCAAGACAAAATCAAGAAGGCTGGCAATGGCTCTGGAGAACTTAGCATCTTTGCCATCTAACCAAGCTCTAAGTGCTCCATAGTACCTGCTTCCACCACCTTCATAGCCTAGTAAAGCAAAATGTTCACATCCATCTCTTCTGCCAGGGAAGTCTTAACATGCTTGAGATAGACAACCTCCTAATTCACTAACTGGTTTTAATCCAGTCTGTTATCCTCAAACTGAATTAGTTTATCTGCAGAGACAGTTTTACTAGGGTGTGGATGCTATACATGATTTAGCTTCTTGGAGCCATAAGCTAGTTGGGTGGCAAGAAGATGGGAAAGGTAGATAAGGAGCTCGGAAAAGGGCCTCTCAGCACTCATACTGGAGATATTAGCCTTCTCCGAACAGCCTATACACTACTACACATATGTGTATATGTATGTATGAATGCATGTGTATGTATGTTTGTGTACATTTGTACACACATGAACACACATTAAAGTGTATTCTATAGTATTACTTAATACTTTATTAAGTGTGACAAAAATAGTAAATAAGTCTATATATATATATAGTCAAATATATAGGTGTATATATATGTTAATAAGTAAATAAATCCCAATTTATAGCTATTGTCTATTTCAATTTACATTTAAAATTTACCAGTGCCCTCTCACAAAGAAGTTAGAGCTGGCTCCAGCACATCCCTGTGGTAAAGTTCAGAATGAATTGAGGCTAATACCTAACATATTAAATAGCAGAGTCAAGGTCCCAAAAGTTTTTAGATAATTGAGCTGAATAGAATACAATGAAATTTATTGGGATGGAATGTAAAGTGTTTTTTTTTTTATTTGTACTAAAGAAATTAATGATAAAAATATAAGATGGAAGGCGTGATTGTTATTCAGCAGCTTGCCTGAAAATCTTTGGGTGTTTTTAGTGGACTACAAACTCAATATGAGTCAAGAGTCTGGTATGACAGTCAAGAAAGCTAATGCCATCATACATTACATTAAGGAACTGTGCTCTTGGGGGCAGAGCCAAGATGTCAGAGTAGAAGGATGGACCTGTAGAAGCTCTCCCCCAACTGTCCATAAAACACCTATAAAAAAAAGTCTAAACCAACTTTACAGCAGCAGAAGTCACAAAAGGCAGAATGAAAGAGATTTCCAGACCAAGAGATCCTGGATGGCTGACAAGAAAGGTTTATCCCATCAGGCTTGAAGTGGAGCACAGCCTAGGCTTGCCCTGTAGCATGGAGCAGGCTTAAGGGCACGGAATCATGGGTAGCAGGTATGGTTCCCAGATATCTTAAACCACAAATGCCAAAGACAGTTTCAAAGGTCAGTAAGAATGCTCTTTTACCTGGGTGAGAAGACAGCATGATCTGGCTGTAACCCTGAACCCAGGACAGCAGCAGCCACTGAGGCAGCAGGGTCCACTTTTGGAGCCCTGAGCCTAAAGACCCTGGGAGAATTGAGCAGGTGGTCTGGGTATCAGTTCTGAGTGGCAGTCCTGAGGTGGGGAATAACATTGGCATGGTGGAGCTGGTGGTAAACGTGGAGAGGCATTCCTACTTGCAGATCGCTGGCAGATAAGAATGCTTGTGGTTACTCACAGAACAGAGAGCAAACCAGGAGAAAACTAAACTCCTCTCTCTAGATTGTGTAACCTTGGAGGAACAGAGACCTTCAGTTCCCTAGAACATACCTTCCATTTGACAAAGGACTCAAAAGTCAAGTAACTGGCTGGGAAAATGCCCAAAAAAAGAAAAAAAATAAGACTATAGAAAGTTACATTCTTGGTGAACAGGTATTTTCTACCATCCTTTTGGATGAGAAAGAACAAAGCATACCATCACAAGAAGGCATAAAACTCAAGACTTCTACATCCAAAATCTTCAAAATAAATATGCAATGATCTTAGGCCATGGAAGAGCTCAAAAAGGATTTTGAAAATCAAGTAAGAGGTGGAGGAAATATTGGGAAGAGAAATGAGAGTGATGCAAGAAAATTATGAAAAGCAAGTCAACAGCTTGCTAAAGAAGACTCAAAAAAATGCTGAGGAAAATAACAGCTTTAAAAATAGGCTAACCCAAATGGCAAAAGAGATCCAAAAAGCCAATGAGGAGAAGAATGCTTTAAAATGTAAAATAGGCAATATGAAAAAGGAGGTTCAAAAGGTCACTGTAGAAAACAGTTCTTTAAAACTTTGGATGGAGCTGATGGAAGCTAATGACTTTATGAGAAAAGAAAAAATTACAAAACAAAACCAAAAGAATGAAAACAATAGAAGACTGTGAAATATCTCATTAGAAAAACAAGTGACCTGGAAGAGACAATTTAAAAAAAAATATTGTTCTATTTGAAAACCATGATCATAAAAAGAACCTAAACCTTATCTTCCAAGAAGTTATCAAGGAAGACTTCCGTGATAGTCTAGACCCAGAGGGTAAAGTAGAAATGGAAAGAATTCACCGATCACCTCCTGAAAGACATCCCAAAAGGAAAACTCATAGGAATATTGTAGCCAAATTCCAGAGTTTCCAGGTCAAGGAGAAAAATATTACAAGCAGCCAGAAAGAAATAATTCAAGTATTGTGGAAATTAATCAGGATAACAAAGAATTTAGCAATTTCTACACTAAGGGATTAAAGGACTTGGAATATGATATTCCAGAGGTTAAAACAGATAGGATTAAAACCAAGAATCACCTACCCAGAAAAACTGAGTGTAATACTTCAGAGGAAAAAATGGAATTTCAATGTAATAGAGGACTTCCAAGCATTGTTCTTGAAAATCCCAGAGCTGAATAGAAAATTTGACTTTCAAATATAAGAATCAAGAGAAATATTAAAAGGTAAACAGGAAAGAGAAGCCTTAAGGAACTCATTAAAGTTGAACTGTTTACATTCCTACATGGAAAGATGTTATTTGTAGTGCAGTATTTTTCAGTATTAGGGAAGTTAGGGGGAATATATATATATATATATATATATGTGTGTGGGTAGGTACGTATGGATATATCATGTAAGTGTAGGTATATATAAGTACGGGAGTGTATGTATGTATGCACACATACATAGACAGAGGGTATGGGGTGAACTGAATATGAAGGGGGATTGCAAAAAGAATAAAATTTACTTTTGATTGGAATGTACTAAGAGTAAGAGATATGGAGAGATAGAATATAACAAATCATATCACATAAAAGAGGAAAGAGAGAGGTTTTACAATGGAGGGGAAGACGGGAGATGAAAGGAAATAATTGAGCCTTACTCTCTTGGAATTTGGCTTTAGGAGGGAATAGCACAGACTCAGCTGGATATGGAAATCTATTTAACCTTGCAGGAATGCAAAGGGGAAAGGGATAGGAAAGGGAATTATAGAAGGGACAACAAATTGGAGAAAGAAATAATCAGAAGCAAACACTATTGTGGGAGGACAGATCAAGGGATAGAATGGAATAAATGAAGGGCAGAATAGGACAGAGGGAAATGTGGTTAGTCTTTTACAAATATTATGGAAGTGATTTGAATTGTTATACATGCATGACCTATATTGAACTGCTTGTTTTCTCAATGAGGGTAAGTGGGGAAGGAGAAAATGTGGAACTCAAAGCTCTAAGAATGAATGTTAAAAAATTATTTTACCATGTAACTGTAATTTAAGCTATACAGGCAATGGAGTATAGAAATCTATTTTGCCCTATAGGAAAATAGAGGTGAGGGGGATGGAAGAAGGGTGGGTAATAGAAGGGAGGACAGACTGGAAGAAGGGATGGATGGGGTGCATTCTGTCCTGGGGTGGAGGTTGAAGAGACATAGAGAGAAAATTTTGAATTCAAATTCTTGTGTAAGTGAATGTTAAGAACTGAAAAATAAATAAATTGAATGTTTAAAAGAAAAATACTGCTACTCTTCCAGGATTAGGGAACTCTGCCCTGGTAGAGTTGAAAAAATGTGTTCAATTCTGAGACCCATATTTTAGAAGGAACATAAATACATTTAACAGTGTCAAAAAAACGAGCATCCAATATGGCAAAGTGCCTCAACTTCATGTCATATACAATTCAGTTCAATTTAACAAGTCTTTGCAATGTCTAGAGAAAAAGACTTATCGTACATGATCTCTGAAAAGAATTATTTAAATGCAGTTATGTGGAAGATATATTAGAATTTTTCTCTTTGGCTCTAGAGATTAGAATCAGGAGAAATGGGAGGAGTATGTCAAAGGGCAGGATTAGGCTTGATGTAAGAAAAATCTTCCAAATAGGTAAAATTATTCAAAAGCCTATCAAAAAACTATCCAGAGTAGCTGGCATTCAATAGCATGTCAGGCTTGGAGTCAGGAAGACTCACCTTCCTGAGTTCAAATCTGATCTTAGACAATTAATAGTTGTGTGAACCTAGGCAAGTCACAACCCTGTTGACCTCAGTTTCCTCATCTATAAACTGAGCTGGGGAAGGAAATGAAAAACCACTCTGGAATCTTTGCCAAGAAAATGCCAAATGCATTCAGAAAGACCTGAACATGATTGAAAAATGATTGAACAACAAATCCAAAACAGAATTGGCTACCACAGGAAGTGGCAGATTTCCCCCTACTTGGGATCTGTAAATAGAGGCAAGGTGACAACTTATTAGATATATTGTAGAGTGACCTTTTATTCAAGTGTTAATTGATTATACCATAATGATCTCTGAATGCCCTTGCAACTCAGAAATACTGTGATTCTATTGCATGTTCTTATCACTCTGTTAAGAGATCTTTTGAACTGTTCTGTAGAATGAGATTTTTTTAAATTTATTTTATATTGCCTTCCAAATATTCTGTCCACAAATGAGTTCTTGGGCATATAGTCCTGAACAAAGAATAAGGTTTAGGTAAGAAGAACTTCTCTTTACTAGGGGTTAGAATATTGTAATTTAGAGTTTGTTTTTTCATAGCTAAATTATAAATGACACAAATGAAGCAGAAAGAATATCCAATAGTTCATTGACTTTGGGGGTGAGTTTACATAATGAAAATAGACAAGCTTGTTGTTGTTGGTTTTAATGAGCTGTAGCTAAAGGTTCAGCAAACTTTCACATTTTTAAATCTAATTCAACCTCATGCTCTTCTTACCAATCAAGTCAAGAATGTGGTGGGCTGTGTGCATTAAATGACCTCTTCAAAATCCTTCCAGATGCACAGCTGCCATTTTATACTAGGGACACTAATGCATAGAAATGGTCAATATCTTTGGACAAGGTCAGACAATCAGAAAATAAATCATCTTCTAATTCCAAATTCAGTAGAAATACTTGTTTATCACTTCTGCGGATGCTAAATTTCATTCTGATTTTAACTGAAAATTTCACTTCCACTTTATCATGGTCCCCCTAGATTATCTTCCTGTCCACAACCTTTTATTCCTAATCTCTTTTCCAATGATCATATTCTACTTCTCCAAGCAAGTGATAAATGTAAAGCCACTTTCTCCAAATGTCCCCATTGTGCTTGAATAGTGAATTATTGCTGGGGGTGGGGAGAGAGAATGAAGGGAATAGTTCAAACTTCTTGCTTAGTGGACTGGACGTTTGTTGTTGTTGCTGTGAGTTTTTTGTTAAGTTTTTAAGAATGGCACTCTTAGATCAACTAACTACCAAGTCCTAGCATATAGTAACCATTTTTTTTCTGTGTTCCTTTGCTCATTCGTTCAACTTAGAACTCAACCACCACTCTCTCTTGTCAGACTATGGCCCTATATCTAGGCAGATTATAACATCGTTCTCAGACCAGTTCCCTAATGCTTCTTCAGGAAGAGAGAAATCGTCCAAGGAGGCTTCCTCCTCCATTATTTCAAAGAAGTCTGGTAAAGAAAGTTTTTAAGTACACAGATTGAATTTATGACCCTTGTACTGATCTTCCATGAGATAAATGAAATTGTCAGTGTAATATTATAAAACTTTTTCTAGCAAACTCAGTGATATCTTACTGATGAGAGCTGGAAGGGAGAGGTGGTGAGACCCCCACAAAGATCAGGGTACCAGGGTCAGGCTGCCTGGATGGAATTCACAGAGTTAAGGTAATTGAGGTCAAGGTAAAGATTTATTACACTTTTCAACGGGCAATAGTTCTTAGGGAACCTGCAACCTTGGAGGGGCATAGGTAAAGTTTGTATAGGACATTCCACAGTAAAGCATGTGCCAAATATGCTAACTAGGTGTTTTGGAGTGGGATTAGGGAGTGGTTAAGGAGTGGTCAATTCTTAAAGGACCATGCACTTTTGGTATCTACTTTGCAGATATTTTAACCAAAATTCATCTGGAAATTGTCCAAGGCAGGACTATATGGAGGTGTGGTTTTAGACCTGAAATGTCATTAAGTGAACCAATGGTCAAGGTTGATCAGGGAAAATCAGGTTTCTCTCATCAAGGTCTTGTTAGACAAGATTAACGGAAAGGGAGTACACATACATCTAAGACCATAAGGATACAAATGATTGATCATTGAGTAGTAAATGACGTTATGACCCAGTGCACAGCCAGTTCAGTCAGTATGCAGCTGATTCTAAGGGATGAATTCTATAGGTACAGCTGGCTACTATGGGAGGAAGGGAGATAAAAGTTCCTGCTGAGGCAGACTGTCTTTGAGCTAGATGGAGAATGCCTGAGATGGTGGTTTTGAGGTTAGAGAGAAATGTGATTTTAGAATTGGGGTCCAAGCACATGCATCTAAGCATACCATCATTAACACATTTGTTTATATACTTTGAAAATGAGGATGGCAGATGTGAAGCCTAAAGGTGACTTATAGATTCCCCAGGCTATCAGTGGTAGAGTCCTTGTCTGCCTGCTCTCAAGATCAGAAAGTAGCTTTGTTTACAAAGGCATTTGCTATTTTCCTTCTCTATTGCTTCTGTCAAAAGTAATCAAATAGTGCTTTTGTGATTAGGAGATATATGTTTAGGATTTCATGAGAGCCTACTATTTTTTATTTTGAAGGGCTGATACTGAATGACCTTTTCATCAAACTGAGTCCACTAGGGAAGGGAATCTAGAGGTCTAGATCTCTTTGGCTCACTACCAATCCCAGGAGCATTGCAATGTGTCATCAGTTTTTAGAATAAATTGGTTCATTTAAAACATATAACGGAGCATAAGTCTTTTACCTCTATCTCCATCCACATAAGTACCATTTAAAAGGACTTTTTAGGTTCATCTTAGTGCCTTTTATCCCATTGTCTCTTACACAATATTTTTTTCAGCATTTAAAAATATTAACCCTTAATATGTACTCATTATGAATGAAGATCAATATAAAAAATGAAAATAGAAAGATGGAGAATATTTTTGCTCATTGCTTTGGGAAAAAACTTTACCACTACTTCCTGAAGAGACCACTTCTCCCCTATGCAGCAGAGAATGTGGAGTTTGGGAATACACAAGGGAAAGAAATGCAAATAGAACCACCAAATGCACCCAAATATTACTTCACTGTCCCCCACTTTAATGAAGAATATGTATACCCCCATAACAGAGGTGCTATCATGGAAGTCTCACTGATCATGAACTCCTTTAGAGAAAGTTTTTACCTCTTATATCCAAAACAATTAGCATAGTGCCTGGCAAATAGTAAGTACTTAATAAATACTTATGATTAATTGATGAATATAATAACCATTAAGGAGTTAGTTTTAACATATGAAAGTTGTTGATTGTTTAAAAACACTTGCTCCCCTTCTGAAGAGTCTAGTCAGTAAGTCAACAAACGTTTATTAAGTGCTTTGTATGTGCCAGATCCTATAATAGGGTCTTGGTATAGAGAAAAAGGCCAGAAATATACTATATTCCCTAAGAAATCACATTTTAATGAGGGCAAGAACAAGTAACTATGTGTGTATGTATATAGATATAGAGATATCTATATATGTTGATATATTCATATATCTCTATATCTATATCTATTTTTACCTATATCTATATCTATTTATCTATTATGAACGGGAGAAGGAAATGGCAAACCATTCCAGTATCTTTGCCAAGAAAATTCCAAGTGGGATCAAGAATAGTCAGACACGACTGAAATGCCTGAACAACAACAAAATAGTCTCAGAGGAAAGGTACTAGCATATCAGTAAGAAGCACAGGGTGAAGACCTTCTTTAGAAAGTGGGATCTGATCTTCTTTGAAGGGAGCTAGGGCAGCTGACAAAATTCAGGAAGGAGAGCATTTCAGGCATAAAGAAAAGCCAGTGAGAAAATAGAGAGGAGGGAGATGAAGTGTTCTAGAAAGAGCAATTAGTCCAGGAGGACTAATATGGAAGAATACTGGGAATAAAGGAACCAGGTTACGAAGAACTTTAGATATCCTTAAGCTTAAATATTTATTTAACCTCACTCAGGTCCAGTTTCCTCATCTGTAAAAGTCCCATCATCTGGGAATAGCAATAGTAATAAAATAGGCCAAACAAGTTAATATTAAGAAGTTAAAGCATTAGAAGAAGTTATACAAGATTTTTTTAAGTTTAAAATATCTTGATTAATAAAATAAAAGTGTTGGAGTAAGGAACTGGAGAAAATACAAGTTATTGAGGATAGATTTGGAAAGAAAATCAATAGTTTTGCACACAAGAAATATAAAATTACACTCAACAGGGTTGCTGATTTTTTGAAAATTAGAATATATCATTGATTCTATGAGACAAAAAGAAATATTAAAATAGTTGCAACAATGGAAAAATAGATGAAAGGTGTCTCGTATTAAAAATAACTAAACTATAATAAACATCACCAAGAGAAAATATGACTTATTTAGACTACTTGAAAGCAATGACCAAAAATAAGAGCACGGAATCAGATTTCAAGAATTGGGAGTGGAGATGGGGGTGGAAAGCTGCCTAGACTTATTGAAACAGAGGTAAAAAGCGAAAATATAAAAATCTACCACTCATCTCCCAAATAAAAATATAAAATTAAAACTTCCAGAAACACCACAATCTGTATTCCATGTCACAGAAAACTATCACATGAAACCAAAAAGAAAGAGTTCAAGGGCTAAAAAGAGAGAGCAAAGATAACACAATTTTTAATATCTACCACTACAAAGAGCAGGGAGAATGAAATATAACATTCTAACAATGACAATTTTAAATGATAATAAGTAATATTTATATAGCACTTTATATCATCAGGCATGTTCTAAGTTCTGTACAATTATAATCTCATTTGATATTTACAACAATCTTTGGAGGAAGATGCTATTATTATCCTTATCTTACAAATGAGGAAACTGAGGCAAACAGAGATGATAGACCTTGTCCAGAGTCACACAGCTATAAGTGTCCAAGGCCATATTTGATTTCAAAGCCTCATGACTCTAGGTCCAGTACTCTACCCTCTGTGCCCCCTAGCAAAAGTTACAAATATGCAACCAAAAGTAACAACTCAGAAAAAGCAAATGTAACCTCATAAGGGAGCAAATGGATCTTTAAGGAAGATTTCCAGAAATTTTGCTTTTATGAAAAGACTAGAGCTAAGTAGAAATTAAAAAACAAACCCGCAAGTGTATGAAACATAAAAATCTAAAAAGAAGTGAACTATTTACATTTTAATAGAGGAGGAGGACAGCAATGAAACAAACGTTCCTTCACAATATTAATGTTTTCAGGAGTCTTGTTGTATTTGCTGTTCAGTAAATTCAGTCATATCTGATTCTTTGTGGCCTGTTTTGGAGTTTTCTTAGCAAAGATACTAGACTGATTTGCCATTTTCTTCTGCAGCTAATTTTATACATAAGGAAACGAGGCAAATGAAGTAATGTGATTTGCTCAAAGTTAGTGAGTGTCTGAAATCAAATTTGAATTCAGAAACATGACTCTTTTTACCTTTAAATGAAGCACTCTATCTGCTGCACCACCTAGCCACATACTGGTCTTAAAGGGAGATAAGAAAGACAGAGCCTTGAGATTAGTTTTGTTATTATGGTGATGATCTTAGAAGAACAAAGTTAAAGATAGAAGTGGATACAGTAGAGAAGAAAAGAGCTTTTAAAAAGTGGGGCTACTCATCTTATACAATTGAGAAGATCAAGCAAAACTCTATACTAGAAAGGATCAGAATGAGCATAATTTTAACCTCATTTTCTTCTGAAATGACTCAAAAGAGAGTAGAAAACATACATGAAATAGAAAAAAGGTGGTGCTGAGATACACTGAAGAAACAGGATGGAACAGAGGCAAAGGAATAGTAGAAATCAGAGAAATGTTAGATAAAAGGAGAATTTTTTCATAAGCAAAACAAACACCAACATGAGATGTGAAATCCTGAAGAAGACTTTTAAAGGAAAGAAGGAATAGGTAAGAATGTGTGATAAAGAGGGAGCAAGGAATAAGGAGAGGATGAGAATCTGATGAAGGAAAATATGAAATTAATGGTCATGATTTAATGTGAATGGGATACACTAACCCATAAAATAAAAAAGGTTAGCAATATAGATTAGAAAATAGACTCTAACACTATGTTCTGTGTAAAAAATACACTGGAAATGAAAAGATCCTCATTGATTTAAAGTAATTAGGAGAACGTGGTAGTCCTACAAGTAATTAAAGCAAAATCAATATTTCCTCATCTTGCCTCAAGAAATAGATATAGCAACCATAAGCTCAATCAAGACAACAGCAAAATTAGATTTATGTAACAGAGGTAAACAGAGATTTAAAATAGCCATGAAGACTAAATTATTTTCAATATTGAACATAAATGCACCTAATTGTAGAGCATCTAAATACTTAAAGAAAAGGGTAAATGAATTATAAGGAGTAACAGAAAATAATTACAGTGGTAAACCTCAACTTACCATTTTCACATATAAACAAAACAGAGAAAGCAAGCAAGAAGTTCAATATATGAATACAATTTTAGAAAAAAAAGATATATGTTGGTTCTCTGACAGTTATTGACTAGAAATAGAAAGATGTTGAAATGTTAACCCTCTTGTGCATGACTATAACAAAATGTTGTAGTATGGGGAAATTGTTCATGCCAACCCATGAGGTTGTGAAAAAAAATAAGGCAACAAAGATGGTGATAACTTTCAGAATTAGCTATAGAGGAGGGCTCTGAATGGTCTGCAAAAAGAATGTCTTCAGGATAAGAAAAATGAAAGATGCATCAATTTTATGTCAGTTTGGGAATACTGTTTGTTAAAGAGAAGCCAGAGTCATTCAATCAAGGGTATGAAAATTGAGGGTTCTTAGGAGAATGTGGTAGTCCTACATGCATATGTTCAGTCTACATGTATGTATTCCTTTTTCTGTATGTGACAATAAACTCATTACATTGAGATAATTTCTGCCTCTTGATTTTTATGACCTAACAGTCTAAATATTTCTCAAGAATGGTGGTATCTTTTTTTATAATTTGACATAGAAACATTATAACAACTGAAGGATGCAGAACTATTAAACACTTCTTTGATTCAATAAACAAAATGGCATTGAAGAAAAGATTAATATCATTTGGAGGCTAATGACATAATTTGAAAGAATTGGTAGGGTAAAAAACAAATCTCAGAAATAATAGATAATTTTGCAAAAGATAATGGCAATACTGAGGCAAAATAGCAAAATTTGGGGGATGCTGAAGTCAAGAAGACATGTCTCCATTGTCTTATTTTAGAAGGAGAGACATGAAATTCTTATGTAAGCATATGAACTCTAATACTGATATTTCAGATCCTCACATCATATTGGAATAGTGCCATGCCTATGAGAGCTGATAAAGCAGGACTGAGGAGATCAATAGTATCCAGAGATACAGCTAACGTTTACATGTTAAAGTTTAGAAAGAGGCTTATATACATTATTCCTTTTGCTTCTCACAATAGCCATGTGAGACAGGAACTATATGTGTTTAATTCCATTTAAAGATGAGGTAAATGAGTCTCAGAAAAATCAGAGTGACCTGTAGGAAAAAAAGGAGTAGAAAAAAGGAGTCTCTTCAATTCAAAATGTATTAAGTGCCTACACTGCTCAAGGAGCTCTTTAAGCTTCTGGGGATACAAAGACAAAATCAAACATGATTTCTGCCTTCAAAGACTTTATTTTCCACTAGAGGCATAAAATATGTACACAAGTAAATAGATACTAGGTACGTACATAGTAATACAAAGTAATTTCAAGAGTAAGAAGGTGATAAGTAGAAAGATTAAGAAAAGTATCTTGCAGGAGGTGGCACACAAGAGATAACTGTGCCATTAAGTGAAAAAAAATATGATTATAAGGAAAGTAAATTCCATAAAATGTAATCATATAGTGATAAATTAATAATGAAATTAATAAAAGAACTTTCAACATTTATTTCTCTACTTTTCCTAAAATAATTTTCCTTCTTTTGATTGATATCACAATTGTGTCTCCCTTTACCGTCCATCACAAATAGACTTTTCTTCTTGTTTCTAGGGAAATATACTATGAAAACTGAATGCTGGGTTTGTTCTTCAATAATATGAGAGCTTTATTATCGTTGTTCAGTTGCTTAGTTATGTCTGACTCTTTGTGACCCCATGGAATTGTCTATGGAGTTTTCCTGACAAATATACTGGATTTCCTATTTCCTTCTCCAGAGTGTCCTCATGCTTTTTAAAAACGAGGAACTGAGGCAAAAAGGGGCTGAATGGCTTGCTCAACATATAAGCTAGTTACACAGCTAGTAATTAGTAAATCTGGCCTCATCTAAGGCCAGATTTGAACTCAGGTCT
Organism: Notamacropus eugenii; assembly: GCF_028372415.1. Taxonomy (NCBI): domain Eukaryota; kingdom Metazoa; phylum Chordata; class Mammalia; order Diprotodontia; family Macropodidae; genus Notamacropus; species Notamacropus eugenii. The sequence continues at coordinate 670,342,004 of NC_092872.1, forward strand.
TTCCAAATCTAGGCCCAGATGTCTATCCACTGTACCACCTCTGCCCATTTATGAGATATAGGCGTTGTCAATTGAGCACCTTTTGAAAGAATTTACTCTCATTGTTGTGCTTCTCATCCAGTTTCAAAGTATTATTTTGGTAGAGTTACTGAAGTGTGGTATGAGGAAAATTGCTAAGTGGATGAGAGAAAAAGCGAGAGAGAGAGAGAGAGAGAGAGAGAGAGAGAGAGAGAGAGAGAGAGAGAGAGAGAGAGAGAGAGAGAATGTCCTAATAGCAGTTGCAATTCTTGTTCAGTTTCCAATGAAACAGGTGATTGAAAACTGACCTGTCCTGGTCATCCTCAGTTATAATTTGGCAGTGTTATCCCACTCAGAATTTGAAGGTTAACTCTTAATCTGGATCCTTTCCTTTTGGGTTGATCTAAGATGAGGAAATTACATGAAGAGCTGGTAAAAGCTCCTTGATGGAACACTGACTCAGTACTATATGTAAAAACGGAGCAGGGATCTTCATATTGCTTTGGGCCAAGAATAATTTAAGCTATCTATATCTAATCTGTATCTATATATCCATATCGATATATACACATACTCATATACATATATATGGCAGACTGTACATGGTGTATATAACATATATATATAAATACATGGGAGAGCATACTGGCATTCTATTATGCTAATGATAAAAAATCAATTAAGATACATTTCTAAAACTGGAAAAACTGCTGAATAGTATATTAAAGGGAAATCAGGCATTTATATCGAAACCATTCCTTATAAATCTGAAACAAATGTAAAACTGTTTACAAACGTAAAATAGTTTTACAAGGCTATAAAATAAAAATATAAGCATACAGAAATCTTTATACAGGAATCTGGCAAATCATTACCTTCATTTGACCTTTATTATTAAAAAGAGAACTTGACGAAGTCAAGAAAACCTCTTTTATAATTCTAGTTCAGCCACTTCATTGCAATATGACAGCCTCCAAGTTACAAACTTCTCAAATCTTTTTCTTCATTTCTAAGACAGAGTTGATAATATTGTTACGCTTTACCTCTCATAGAGGAAATTGCTTTGTAAACAGCAAAGTATTATACAAATAATAAAACATTATTATGGTTACTTTTAAAAAGATAAATTTTTGGTTCATGTGGTTTCCCAACAGATATACACATACACATATATATGTATATACATATATGTATATACATATATATGTGTGTGTATGTATATGTGTATATTCACATATATATGTACTTATATTGTGTATATATAAACATATAAATGTATCTCTATCTATCTATATGTGTGTGTTTTCATACACATATATATTGGAGAAGGAAAGGACAAACCACTGCTGTATCTACAAAGAAAACCCCAAATGGGTCATGAAGAGTCAGACACAACTAAAATGAAAAGCAACTCTATATATACATGGACAGGTGATAGATAGATAGACAGACACAGACAGACAGACAGACAGACAGACAGATAGATAGATAGATAGATAGATAGATAGATAGATAGATAGATAGATAGGTAGATAGATAAATAGATGATAGATAGAGATAGAGATATACACACATATATACATAAATACACACATATGGGAGTCTTATAAGATTATGCTTAGTGGTCTTGAGACCACTAACTTTCCCCTTGAGAAGTTGTAGCCTATAGAATTTATGCATTGGAGCCATTGTTATAAGATTGGATCTTATGGCTTTTGACGCCATTATGACACTTTCCTTTTAAAACAGGTTGTAAGCTTATACAACAAACATACTTATTGAAAAATACTGACAGATTTTTGGAAGGTTAGTACTGCTGTGTCCACTAAATATTATTTTGTTTACCACCAACTTGCTTTATTATTTTCTCCCCGATAACAAATTCCCCAAACAATATTTTCCCCTGAACCTTAATAGGCAAGTGAGCCAACACCAGAGAAGCCATTTAAAAACATAGCATAAGATCCTGATTCTCAGAAGGGCACTTTGGAGCCCACTTGCCCCTCTAATAGGGGCATGCCTTTTTGCTGCAGCACCTTTTTCTTGCTGAATGGTCCTGTGCCTCTGTTCTCCCCCTTGAAATGCTTCCTTTACATGAATGATATTCTATACTAATATGTATACATGTGGAATATGTTGGATCCCCTTTTTCTTTGTTTCCTTCCCCATCTTCCCTATTGCTTGCAATAAAGCTTTGCATTGAATTGATTCCCATTGTTTTACATGTTATTCTCAGCACTCAAACTCTTGAAGAGATTATTTTCCCCTTCATCTTTAGCTTTTCCACATGCTTATCCTTAGAAAAACTGGGTACCTGGATATGGACTTAACATATTGACAACCACACCTACATTAGGGGTGTGTAACCCTGTGAACCTAGCTGTAGAAAGCAACATAGCAAACCTATGTCTCCACAGGAAGGCCTCCTTTATGGCACAGAACTATCATAAAACAGATACACATATCTGTGTGTGTAAAACACACACATATATGTATGTATGTGTATGTGTGTTTCTGCATATACCCCAACATAAATGAAGTTAAAAAAGACATGTTTAGCAAATCTGGAGCAGATACAAAGACATTAGGAAGGTAAAGGCTAATGTGAAGGGGAGAAGACATTATTTAGAAAGAACTTGGAAAGCTAGAATGATGGACTAAAATGAGTTAGATGAAATTCAATAGAGATAAATGAACAGTCCAGAAATGCTTATTTCAAATATCAATTAAATAAGTACGAGTCAAGCAGAAATAGCTAAAATATATTTATAAAAGGAAAAAACCTAGGATTTGCATTTAATGACGTGCTCATTATGAGTTTACAGTGTGACATGGGAGTTACCAAAAGCAGTAAGGCAATTATAGTTTTATTTCCTTGCTTGATTTTTATTTATCATGGACTCTCCTGATCTTCCCAGTGATCACTCCTACAAAAAAAAAAGAACCAAAAGTTGCAGAGGGTGGATAAAAGAAGTTCAGTGAAACCAGTTAAGATATTGAAAAAGTCTGATACCATGTGCAGTCGTCATATAAAGCTATCATATGCACCACAATCCTAATCCCAAACTTGTGCAAAAAAAAAGTAAGAGGTTAATAAATATTTCCCTGAGGTCAAACTTGATCGTTACAATTTTACAGATTTAAGTTTTTATTGTTCTTCTGTTTCTATTCTTTCCACTCATGATAATATAATTGTAGATATTTTTCATCTGGTTCTGCTAACTTCAGTGTACGTCAGTTTATGTGAGTTTTGTAGGTAGAAAATTCTTAACCCAATAATGACAGAAGAGGAAACAAAACAAAAATATTTGTTTGTTTTTATCAGCAGTTTTTATTTTATTTACTTATTTCTAGTTTTCAACAATCACTTTTATGAGATTTGGGGTTCTAAATGTTCCCCTCCCCTTTTCTTCCCCCATCCCCAAATGGCATGCAAAACTGATGTAGACTATACATGTACAATCATATTAATTATATTTCCTCATTAGTTGTGAATATTGCAAAAGAAGAATCAGAACAAAAGAGAAATACCATGAGAAAGGAAAATAAAACAAAACAAAAAAAAAGATAAAATGGTGTGTTTTGATCTGCATTCAGACTCCATAATTCTTTCTCTTTGTATGGATAGTATTTTTCAACATGAGTCATTTGGAATTGTCTCATGTCATTACCTTACTCAGAAGAGCTAAGTCTAACAAAATCAATCATTGCCCAGTATTGCTGTTACTGTATACAATATTCTCCTAGTTCTGCTTACTTCATAAAGCATTAGTTCAAGCATGTCTTTCCAGGTTTTTCTGAAATGTACCTACTCACCATTTGATATGGAACAATAGTATTTCCATGCCATTCATATAACACAACTTGTTCAGCCATTCCCCAACTAATGGAGAGCCTCTCAATTTCCAATTCTCATTAATCACAAAAACAAATGCTGCTATAAATGCTTTTGTACATGTGGGTCCTTTGCCCTTTTTATGATCTCTTTAGGATACAGATCTACTAGTGTTATTTCTGGATCAATGGGTTTGCACATTTTTTTAACCCTTTGGGCATAGTTACAAATTGCTCTCCAGAATGGTTGGATCAGTTCACAACTCCACCAACAATGCATTAGTGTTTCAATTTTCCCACATCTCCAAAATTTATCATTTTCCTTTTCTGTCATATTAGCAAATCTGATAGGTATGAGGTGGTATCTCAGAGCTGTTTTAATCTGCTTTTTTTAAATCAATAGTGATTTAGAGCCTTTTTATGTGACTATAGGTAGTTTTAATTTCTTCATCTGAAGACTGCTTGTTCCTATCCTTTGACCATTTATCAATTTGGACATGACTTTTATTCTTATAGATTTGATTCAATTATCTATGTATTTGAGAAATGAGACCTTTATGGGAACTGTTGACTGTAACTATTGTTTCCCAGCTTTCCTTTTCCCCTTTTAATCTTAATTGTACTGACTTTGTTTGTGCAAAAGCTTTTGAATTTAATGTAATCGAAATTATTTTCCATTTCATAATATTATCTATCTCTTCTTTGGTCATAAATTCTTCCCTTCTCCATAGATCTGACTCGTAAACTATTATTCTCCTAATTTGCTTATAGTGTCACCCTTTATGTCAAAATTATGTACCCATTTTTACCTTATCTTGGTATACAGTATAAGATTTTGGACTATGCCTAGTTTTTGACATGCTGTTTTCCAGTTTTCCCAGTAGTTTTTTGGATCAGATAGTGAGTTCATGTACCAAAAGCTGGAATCTTTGCCTTTATCAAACAGTAGATTTCTATAGTCATTAACAAATATCACGTTATCTTATTTACCTAACATAATCCACTCATCCACTATTCTACTTATTAGCCAGCATCAAGCAGTTTTGATGATTTATGATACAGTGTTATATTTGGTGTGGATAAGCCACCTTTCCTTGCATATCTTTTCATTAATTCCCTTGATATTCTTGACCATTTGGTCTTCTAGATTAATTTTTTATAATATTTTTTCTACCTATATCAAATACTTTTTGGAAAGTGTGATTGGTATGGCACTGAATAAGTAAATTAATGAAGTTAGAATTGTAATTTTTATTGTATTAGTTTGACCTACCCACTAGCAACTGATATTTACCAGTTATTTAGATCTGATTTTATTTGTGTGAAAAGTGTTTTGTAATTATGTTCATGTAGTTCCTGGGTTTATCTTGGTAAGTAGACTCCCAAACATAAAACAATATAGAAGTTTTGACATGACATCATGAAATATAAAGCTTTTGCATAAACACAATAAGTGCAGCTACAATATGAAGGAAATTTCAACTGAAATAATTTTTTTTTTCACTAAAGTACCTCTGATAAGGATCTGGTATACACATTAAAAAGAGAATTAACAGAGATGCATAAGATCAAGGGAAATTTCCAGGGGATAAATTGTTCAAACAAACAAACAAACAAAAAAACCCCAACATGGGGCCAGGGGATGGGGAAGACAAAGAAATGGTGAGCAAGGGAGAAGGGATCACTCGCTTATTAAGTATCTATTATGTACCAGGAATTGTACTAAGAGTTTCTCAAATAGTATATCACATAATCCTTGAAAAAATCCTAAAAGATAGGTGCTATTTTTATCCTCATTTTGAAGTTGAGGAAGCAGAAGTAATTAGAAATTAAGTTTCTTGGTCATGCTTACACAACAACTAAGAGATTGAGGGAAGTCCAAACTCTGAGCCCAGTACTTTATCAACTGCACCACCAAGATGTTTCTCAGCAAGTGAAAGGATATAAGCATAAAGTCGTCTCCAAACAATTGCCACCTATTGAGAAAAAGATATGATTCAAATCATTAAGTTAAAAGGAAGAAAAAATGATACTGAGATTAAACATTGTGCCCCTCAAAATTTCAAAGACATAAAAAAGAAGGAAATAATCAAAGTTGGGGGTGTTTTCAGAAAGCAAGCTCATCTTTTACAGTCTATCTAATCTAGAAAGAAATTCAGAGTCATTCTATTAAAAAAGAAAATATCCAGGAGCCTGAACCAAGATGACTGAATAAAACTATGGACCTGTAGAAGCTCTTCCCCCACAGCCCATAAAATACCTGTAAAAATAACTCTAAACAAGTTCTAGAGCAGTAGAAATCACAAAATGACAGAGTGAAAGACATTTCTAGTACAAGACACCCTGGAAGCCTGACAGGAGAGGTCTATCACACCAGGTGCAGAGAGGAGCACAGCCCAGCATGGGCTTTGAAGTGTAGCAGGGACAGAACCAGGAACAGGCTTCAGGACACCACCAGTAGAACCAGTTCCCAGACTGCTCAACCCAAAAATGCCAAAGGCAGCTGCAAAGGTCAGTGAGAAAGTCCTTCACCCAGGAGAAAGGAAAGTGGTCCTGGACCACCAACAGCTGGAACTGTAGCAGTAGTAACATTTTTGAAGCCCTCTGGCTGAAGCCCCTGGGGGAATTGAGCTGCTGATCTGAATTTTAACCCTAAGCACACCCCTGGGAGGCCTGTACAAATAGCCCCTGGGGAAATGGAGCAGGTTATCTAAATCTCAGCCCTGAGCTCCGCCCTGGGGTGAGTAAGAGCACTGGTGTGATGGAGCTGGAGGTGTTTGAGGAAAAGGAATGCTACCCTCAGATTGTGGGCAGAAAAGTTTTTGGTTGCTCCCAGACAAGTGCATAGGCCAGGAAAGGAGTAAAGTCTCTCACTGGATTGACTGAACTTGGAGGAACTGAGAACTTACAGGTCCCCAGAGTATACCCTCCTCTTGACAAAGGACTCAACAGTTAAGTAACTGCCTGGTAAAATGCCTTAAAAAGGGGGAAAAAATAAGACTCTAGATGGTAAATTCCTTGGTGAACAGGTATTATCTACCATCTTTTCAGATGAGGAAGAACAAAGAATAACATCAGAGAAAGCCAAGGCTTGGGCATCCAAAACCTCCAAAATAAGTGTACAATGGTTCCAGGCCATGGAAGAGCTCAAAAAGGATTTTGAAAATCATGTAAGAGAGGTGGAGGAAAAATTGGGAAGAGAAATGAGAGCAATGCAAGAAAATCATGAAAACCAAGTCAACACCTTGCTAAAGGAGACCCAAAAAATGCTGAAAAACTAACACTTTTCAAAATAGACTAACTCAATTGGCAAAAGAGATCCAAAAAGCCAATGAGGAGAAAAATGTTTTAAGAAGCAGAATCAGCCAAATGGAAATGGAGGTTCAAAAGCTCACTGAAGAAAATAGTGCTATAAAAATTAGAATAGAGGAGATGGAAGCTAATGACTTTATGCGAAACCAAGAAATTACAAAACAAAAATGAAAAAAGTGAAAAAAATAGAAGACAATGTGAAATATCTCATTGGAAAAAAAACTGACCTGGAAAATAGATCCAGGAGAGACAATTTAAAAATTATGGGACCACCTGAAAGCCATGATCAAAAAAAGAGCCTAGACATCATCTTTCATGAAATTATCAAGGAAAACTGCCCTGATATTCTAGAATCAGAGGGCAAAATAAATATTGAAAGAATCCACCAATCATATAATGAAAGAGATCTGAAAAGAGAAACCACTAGAAATATTGGAACCAAATTCCAGAGTTCCCAGCTAGAAAGGAACAATTTGAATATTGTGGAAATACACTCAGGATAACATAAGATCTAGCAGCTTCGACATTAAAGGATCAAAGGGTTTGGAATATGATATTCCCAAAGTCAAAGGAACTAGGATCAAAATCAAGAATCACCTACCCAGCAAAACTGAGTACAATACTTCAGGGAAAAAATTGGTCACTCAATGAAATATAGGATTTTCAAGCATTCTTGATGAAAAGACCAGAACTGAACTGAAAATTTGACTTTCAAACACAAGAATTAAAAGAAGCATGATAATGTAAACAGGAAAGAGAAATCACAAGGGACTTTCTAAAGCTGAACTGTTTACATTCCTACATGGAAAGATAATATTTGTAACTCTTGGCTTTTCTCAGTATTTGGATAGTTGGAGGTATTATACACACACACACACACACACACACACACACACACACACACACACATATATATATACAGAGAACAAAGAGTGAGTAGAATAAGAAGGGATGATGTGTAAAAAAATTAAGGGGTGAGAGAGGAATATATTGGGAGAAGAAAGGGAAAAATGAAATGGGGAAAATATCTCTCATAAAAGAGGCAAGAAAAAGCTTTTTCAATGGAGGAGAAAAGGGAGGAGATGAGAGGGAAAAAGTGAAACTTATTCTCTTCACATTTGGCTTAAGGTGGGAGTAACATACTCAATTTGGTATCAAATTCTATCTTACACTACAGGAAACTAGGTGAGAAGGGGACAAATGGGATAGGACGATGATAGAAAGGAGGATAAATGGGAGGAGGGAGTAATTAGAAGGAAACACTTTTGGGGAGGGACAAGGTCAATAGAGAGACTAGAATAAATGGTGGACAGGATAGGATGGAGGGAAATATAGTTAGTGTTTCACAACATGGCTATTATGGAAGTCGTTTGCATAGCTACATATGTATAACGTATATTGTATTGCTTGCGTTCTCAGTGGGGATGGGGGGAGAGAGGAAGGGAGAGAAGTTGGAACTCAGAGTTTTAGGAGCAAATGTTGAGTATTGCTTTTGCATACAACTGGGAAATAAGAAATAAAGATAATGGGGTATAGAAATCTATCTTGCTCTACAAGAAAAGAGAGTACATGGGTATAAGGAAAGTGAGGGGTGTGATAGAAGGGAGGGCATATTGAGAGAAGGGGTAATCAGAATGCATGTTGTTATAGGGTGGGGGAGGGGAGAGATGGGGTGAAAAGTTGGAGCTCAAAATTTTGTGGAAATGAATACTGAAAGTTAAAAATAAATAAATAAACATTAAAAATGAAAATATTTGCACAAAAAGTTGATTCAGAGGTCATATTCTAAGGAAGCCAAATTTAGGAATAAAATCCACATATACATCAAATTATTATTTGCAACTGTTTTGTGGTATTAAGGATCTTGAAACAAAATCTATAACCATCAATTACAGAAAGCACAAGGACCAAGAATATGTAGAATTCATAGAGGTATGAGAAAAATGACAAGAATTGATACAAAATAAAAGAAAGCACAGTCAAGAAAATACTATACATAATTAGAAAAATAATGTAAAAGGAAAAACCACACACACATTGAAAATTAAAAAAAATATTGAATATTTTGTTAGTATAATGACCAAGCTTGAACATGGGAAAAAATGACAAAAAATAACCTTTCCCATAACTGTAGAGGTGTGGTACTAAGAATTTTATGTGTTGCATATACTGACAGACATGGTAGATGTATTACTTGTTTGCCTGATTTTCATTTTCAATTTTTTATTAAATGGGAGGGTTCTCTGGGTAGGGGAGTAGGAGTAATATATTCAAATAAGAACATAATATTTCAAAGACATAAATTTGTAAATGAATTAATAAAAAAATCAAAGGGTTTTAGACAATATGTTCTCCAAGGTCCCTTCCACTTTTAATATTCAACAGATTCAGGAAACAGCAGATTCAGACACAGTACACAAAGTACAGTAAAATTATAATGTAGAGAGCTTGATTAGTATTTGATAGAAAAAGTGACAGCTATGAGAAAGAGAATGGAAAAAGGCAATATTTTAGAGTTCATGGTTTAAAAGCACACACACACACACACACACACACACACACACACACACATCTTCCTTTGCAAACTAGTCTCATTGCCCCGTTCTAAATTTTGCTCCTTCCCAGCAGCCTTTGCTACTTGATGTAAAATTCATAAACCTAGACAAAAGATAACAACACATCAATCAAATACCCTGACAAAGGAAGAGAGGCAAAGACATCCATCTCCTTCTATTGTGTGTGTTCATCTTTACTAATAAGGACCTAAGGCAAATTAACCGGAAAGTGTCATAGAGCAGAAACTGGCATCCAAGAATTGGTGTTGATTCCTTTAAGCTATTCCTGTTTTATAAGTTGAACAAAATTTCATTTTTCCTTCTTTCTGAACACACTAAACATTAAGAATATACTAAGGAGTGGGGGAAATGGTACCTGAGAACACTAAGGAGTTGGATTTCTATAAGTGTCAATCACTTTCCTATGGTCTCTTCCTGCTTTAAAGAATCAGCAATTGCCAGAACAACACATTCTGAAGATCTTCCATTGTCCTTTGACAAATTCAGTACCTGGAATAGGATGTACAAACAGACAAACTTGGAACTTTGATCTCATTCAACTTCATTCTAATAATCTTCTATTATTTGACAAACACTGTGCTAAGGACTGAGAAAACAATTAATAAGAAAGGCCCTGTCCTCAACTACATGAGTGAAGTTACCCAGAAACCAAGGTAACTGTGACTTGCAACAACCTAACTCTGTCCTTGCTTTTCAGAGACCTTATAATGAACACAAAAACACAATATAGAAGAGAAACAGAAAATCTCTTCTAAATAATCTCTGGCAAAGTTAGTGAAACCGCTTTACTATACCCACAAATTATGGATAAAGAAAGTTTTAGACGTAGAAGAAAATCTTAGGGCAGGTTTCAGCTAGTTATGCTAAACAAAAGTGTTTTCTCTTAATTCTCATACCTTCCAGGAGCCAAGTTAGCAGAGTACAGGACAGAATCCAGCTGACTCTTCCAGTATTCCCTTCCAAACAATCTTAATGCCTCAAATCAAACTTTGGAGCAGCAGAGTCAACACAAATTCAAAGGAAGACATTTTTTTTTCCACCTAAGATGACTTAGGAGGTCAACAGGAGAAGTTTGGGTATAGGTCCTTCACATGGCAGCATCACTTGCAGTGGGCCTTGGATATGGCCCTACACAAGAGCAGTAACAGTAGCTTTGAGGCTCTGAGCCTACAAAAAGTAAAGGCATGGGGAAGTTGAGACAACTAGTCAATAAGAGATTAATTAAAGGGGAGCCTTTGCTAGCATTGATTAGCAACTATACTGTACATAAACAGTTCTGGGTCATAGTTCTAAGGTAGAGAGAAGCACTTGTGATCAGTCACAAGGAAAGGGGACCTGGCCACAGTCTTAAGGACAAAAGGAGCACTAGTATGTGTAACTACAAAGAAGTAGGGCTCTTCTTGGGTAAATAGCAGAGCACAGACCAGGAGAGTAATGACCACATCTTTCCACCTGGGAAGCACTGAAAACTTGGAGCTCCCTAGTGCTAGCTCATAAAATAGCAGCACAGAGGAGGCTGATGATAGTGAGATACTCAGTCCCTAAGTGAGTAGAATCCAACTTTAACATAAAATTCAAAGTCAAGAAGTAGATTGGAAAAATGAGTAAAGAACAAAAAAAGAGATGGACTATAAAAAGCTACTAAGGTGGTATGGAAGACCATGAAATAATTTTAGAAGAAGACAATATTGTGAAAATAGCTATAACTAAAATGTTAAAAAAAAAATGCTCATTGGTCCCAAGGCCAAGAAGAATTCCTAGAAGAGTTTTAGAAAGTGAAAAGATATTGATCATTCAGCAAGCTGATAATGTCAACATCTGCTTGTGCCTATTTTGTATGTCTATATTCATGCTGTCAGCTCTAGCTAAACCGTAAGATCATTGAAGTCAGGGACTGATTTTCTTCTGGTGTTTCTGGTCATCGAGCCTCTAGTGTACAGCACAGGGATTGTAATATCATCATTCTTCAGTAATTTAGTAACATATGCAGTGATAAGAGTTCCATCTTTTGCTACTGAAAAATAAAAGAGAAATAAGGATGTTTTCCGAGTAGAGCTTAGCATTAGCATCAAAGGGACTTTTCCATAGATAATACAGCTCATATTTGTAATTTATTTTTGTTCATGTTCCCCTTAGCTAACAGTTTATTCTCTGATTAAAGACAACATGCATACCCCATGATGGAATATAGGTTGTCTGAGGAGAAGGCCAACTTTATGTGATAAATGCACCTGATAAATTAATAGCCATGACATGACAGGTGCAGGATGAAATGAAATTCCTTTTGGAGAGAAATGAATTGTATATTGGTGTTCAGTGTAATCCTTGGTATGAGCACAATGCTTCTCCAGTCTGCTCTGATGAAAAGCTCTGGTGATAGAATATCTGCAGAAAGTCCTGAAAAAAAATCATTCCACCATTCGTGATAGGTAAATCAGAAAGCCACATCACAATTGCCCCAACTCTTTTCTTTTCTAAAGGACCAATATGTTCCAAGATGAGTGGTGGTAATGTTTATTATTTTCTTTTAGCTGAAAACCTACAGAATAATTACTATTTGTTCCTGGATGATCTATTTTGATGTGAAATAGAAATATCCAAAGATTTGGAGAATGAAACATTTTTTTTTACAAAAATGCTGAACGCAGACATTTTCTTTTCAGGGAAATTCTATATAGATTCAACATCAATAGTAAAATGCCAAATAAACTGAGGGCACAAATAAAAGGTGAGATGGCAATAATGCTAATTAATTATGGTTGCTGCATAATTTTCTTGATGAAAAAGGCAGATTTCTTTAATCTTGAGCTCACCTTTGACTCCAAGAAGCAGCAGCCAGAAATGCAAGGAAACACTTAAAAAAAAGCAACATTCAAGCCCACTGCTTTAAATACCAGTTTTATTGTATGTTATTGTTGGCACTCTCCACTGATTACTATTGCCTTTTAACTAGGTTGATAACCACTATGCCAAAATACATATTTACTTAATAGATAATAGGGGAATGAACTAGAGAAAAAGAATAAGCAGAAATTAAGGATCCTGAAAAGGAATAAGATATTTGAAAGTTATAATGTTTCTCCATTAACCTTTATCTTAAGCGTTTGTTCATTTTTTTCTTTGTTTATATGTCATTAAATATGGTCATTTTTTCAAGGATTCCTTGAGATAGAGAAGATGATAATCATGGATTTGAAGCATGTGGGGATAAGAACTATAGATACGGTTTACAAGCATATTTAATCAGTGTCTTACCATCTCTGTCCCCTGTCATATTCTAAAATTGAACACACTCAACCTTAGTTTCATACTGCCCATAGATATGGACCTGTCTCCATTCCCTTTTTCCAAAAAGGGATAATACATGTAGCTAAGTTCTGATTGCCTATCCCATTTCTTCCAATGAAATGCTAGCCTTTCAATTTCATTCTGAAGCTCAGTCCTCTAATATTTCAATAAGATAGTAATCTCAATAATAAGGATGTTCACTCCAACAACACAAATCACAGCCCAATGATAAAAATCTTACATAAATCTCATCCGTGTTGAACAATATGTTCCCCATATGTGTTCCACCCAAAGTTCTGTGAGCTTTTGCCCATTCTGTTGACAAAACAAGGTCAGTGGATCACAAAAGCTTTCCATTAATTATCTTTAGTTCTCACTATGTTATTAGTTCATTTTTTTATTATTATGGCTTCTATGATGACATCTCTACACAGATTTTTTTCTACGTAATTTCATGGTTATGAACTCATGCCCACTATCAGCTTCTCTACTGCCTTTCATATGATACTTAATCTCATTGCACTGGAGAATGGAAAGTGGTACCCCAAAATCTGACCATGTCACTTGCACAATCTCCATTCCATAAATTTCATTGGCTCCCTATCACTTCTAGGAGCTTTGTTTGGTTTTTAAAGACATAATTCTGTTTTAAACCCTCTGAATGGCTTTTAAAGTCCTTTCTACCCTAACTCCATTCTACCTTTCCAATATTTTTTACATCCCACCACATGTTCAGCATTTTAGAAATGCCGGCTACTTCTTCACTCAGAACACTCCATTTTTTGATTCTTGGCATTTTCACTGACTATTGTTTATACCTGGAATTGTTTACTTCCTCTGCACTCACTACTGGCTTCCTTGGCTTCCTTCAGGTATCAGTTAAAGGGTCACTTTATGCAAGAAATCTATTTTCTGTCGTCTTTAATTTTATTACTTTTCACCTGAAATTGTTTCTAATTTATCACATATATGACATATATACATATGATTTATAAATCTTAAATAACCAATATTGATGAATGAATCTGGACTCTTTAAGGCTATTAAAATAAATTCTGTGCATGATAGTCCATTCTCAGATCCCTTAATTTATATAAACATATCTGCATAATACAGCCATTAGTTGACACTTCTTGACTACCATATTGTCAATAGAATTCATGTGGATGATGCATATGGTGGGCCTTTTCATTCCCTTCTTGAATCTTAGATGTTTCATAGGCTCCATCCAGGGATAAACAAGTTTTGGCTAAAATTAATAAATCCCATGTTGATATTATGTAACATATCATTACAATTGATAATATTTTAATACTTAACAAGTATCTATCAAGACAAAATAGGATGGCTAAACCTATGTATATTAATGCCTCTGTCTTTCATGAAATAGTATGACAAACCCTCATGCAACTAATTCAGATCTCAAATTGTCCTTAGGATTTCAAGAAATAAACTATCAAACAAAAAATAAGCAATGAATAAGAGCCTACTAGTACTCACAAACTATAAAAAGCACTAAGACAGGAAAAGAGGCAAAAGAGAGTCCCTGCTCTCAAGCAAGGAGCTCAAATTGGAAAGACAAAAAATAAATATTTTGTGATAGAACAGGACTACTATCATAGATAAAGGTCTTGGGAACAATTGTCAGGGCACAGTATTGATTGCAAAAATAAATAAAGAAAGAAAAATATTCACCATATTGAATCAATCATTAACAATTTATTCACTACTTATCATTTACCAGGCACCATGCCAATTTCTGGGATCACAAAGACAGAAAGGCAACAACAGTCCTTGCCCTTATAGAGTTTGTATTATAATGAAGACTTTAGTGGTTACATGTGTGCAAATCAAATGCAAGATATCTTTAGAGGGAAAGTTACTAGCAAAAAATAAGAAAGGCTTCCAACATCAGGTGATAAGTGAAGTGAGTCTTAAAGGAAACTAAGAATTCCAGGAAGCAAGAATGTGGAGGCAAAACATTCCGTTTATTAGACAACTTACATAATTCTCACTATTGTACAAAAGCACAGAGACAGCATAGGAATTTATAAAACTACATTGTATATGTCACTTTCCAGCCATTTCCAAAAATTTCTACCACATTTTCTCCCTCTTCCTAGTTTCCCTTTCTGTGTTGTTTTTTTCCCAGTCAGACATACAATCAGTAATCATTTATTAAGAGTTTATTTGCAGAGGGGAGGAGCCAAGATGGCAGAGTAGAAAGATACACATATGCTGGCTTTGAACGCACAGCCCATAAAATACCTGTAAAGAAGAACTCCCAACAAATTCTGGAGCAGCAGAAGCCACATAACAATGGAGCAGAGGAGATTTCTGTTCCAGAGAGACCTGAAAAACCAACACCAAAGGTCCATCTCACACCAGACCCAGAGCAGAGCCCAGCCCTGCCTTGGCCGCACCACACCAAGAGGTGCAGATCTGAGGAGACTTCAGGGACAAAATCTCCAGCAGCAGCGTAGGTTCCCCCACTCACAGGTGCCAAATGCCAGTGAGAGGGTCTTTTCAGCTTGCCGAGACGGGAGCAGGGTGCCCCCATGACTCAGGCCCCCTCTGGAGGCAGCAGCAGAAGCAGCAGCAGACAAGGGCTTCTAAAGCAGGCAGGAGCTTGGATCCATTGTTGAAGGTCTCTGCGTAAATCCCCCTGATGGAACTAAGACCCGTGTGGTGTCCCTGCCCCTACCTGAGCACTTGAACTTAATCTCACACTGACTAGCAGCCCTGCGCCCACCTAAAGCCCTGAGTCTGGGAAGCAGCATTTGAATCTCAGACCCCAAGCACTAGCTGGGTGGATCTGGAGGTGAGGTGGGTGTGGAGAGGAAACTCAGAAGTCAAGTCACTGGCTGGGAAAATGCCCAGAAAAGGGAAAAAAAACAAGACCATAGAAGGTTACTTTCTTGGTGAACCAATATCTTCTCCCATCCTTTCAGATGAGGAAGAACAATGCTTACCATCAGGGAAAGATATAGAAGTCAAAGCTTCTGTATCCCAAACATCCAAAATAAATATTCAATGGGCTCAGCCCATGGAGGAGCTCAAAAAGGATTTTGAAAATCAAGTTAGAGAGGTGGAGGAAAAACTGGGAAGAGAAATGAGAGAGACGCAAGAAAAGCATGAAAAGCAGGTCAACACTTTGCTAAAGGAGACCCCAAAAAAAAATGCTGAAGAAAATAACACCTTGAAAAATAGGCTAACTCAATTGGCAAAAGAGGGTCAAAAAGTCAATGAGAAGAAGAATGCTTTAAAAAGCAGAATTAGCCAAATGCAAAAGGAGGTTCAAAAGCTCACTGAAGAAAATAGTTCTTTAAAAATTAGAATGGAACAGTTAGAGGCTAATGACTTTATGAGAAACCAAGAAATCACAAAACAAAACCAAAAGAATGAAAAAATGGAAGATAATGTAAAATATCTCATTGGAAAAGTAATTGACCTGGAAAATAGATCCAGGAGAGACAATTTAAAAATTATGGGACTACCTGAAAGCCATGATCAAAAAAAGAGCCTAGACATCATCTTTCATGAAACTATCAAGGAAAACTGCCCTGAGATTCTAGAACCAGGGGGAAAAATAAGTATTCAAGGAATCCACTGATCACCACCTGAGAGAGATCCAAAAAGAGAAACTCCTAGGAACATTGTGGCCAAATTCCAGAGTTCCCAGATCAAGGAGAAAATATTGCAAGCAGCTAGAAAGAAACAATTCAAGTATTGTGGAAATACAATCAGGATAACACAAGATCTATCAGCTTCTACATTAAGGGATCGAGGGCGTGGAATAGGATATTCCAGAAGTCAAAGGAACTAGGACTAAAACCAAGAATCACCTACCCAGCAAAACTGAGTATAATACTTCAAGGGGAAAAATGGTCTTTCAATGAAATAGAGGACTTTCAAGCATTCTTGATGAAAAGACCAGAGCTGAAAAGAAAATTTGACTTTCAAACACAAGTATGAAGAGAAGCATAAAAAGATAAACAGCAAAGAGAAGTCATAAGGGACTTACTAAAGTTGAACTGTTTACATTCCTGCATGGAAAGACAATATTTGTAACTCTTAAAACTATTCAGCATCTGGGTACAGGGTGGGATTACACACACACATATAAACACACACATATACGCGCACACATGCACAGTCAGAGAGTACAGAGTGAATTGAATAGGATGGGATCATATCTTTAAAAAATGAAATTAAGCAGTGAGAGAGAAATATATTGGGAGGAGAAAGGGAGAAATAGAATGGGGCAAATTATCTCTCATTAAAGAGACAAGCAAAAGACATTTTAGTGGAGGGAAAAAGAGGGGAGGTGAGAGAAAAAACATGAAGCTTACTCTCATCACATTCGACTAAAGGAAGGAATAAAATGCACACTCATTTTGGTATGAAAATCTATCTTACAATACAGGAAAGCAGGGGAGAAGGGGATAAGCAGAGTTGGGGGGGATGATGGAAGGGAGGGCAATGGGAGCAATTTGAAGTCAACACTCTTGGGGAGGAGCAGGATCAAAAGAGAGAATAGAAGAAGTGGGGGCAGGATAGGATGGAGGGAAATATAGTTAGTCTTACACAACATGACTATTATGGAAGTCATTTGCAAAACTACACAGATATGGCCTATATTGAATTGTTTGATTTCCCAAAGGGAATGGGTGGGAGGGAGGATTGAAGAGAAGCTGGAACTCAAATTTTTAGGAACAACTGTCAAATACTGTTCTTGCTACTAGGAAATAAGAAATACAGGTAATGGGGTGCAGAAAGTTATCTGGCCCTACAGGACAAAAAAGAAGATGGGGACAAGGGAAGGGAGAGATGATAGAAGAGAGGGCAGATCAGTGATAGGGATAATTAGAATGCTCGGTGTTTTGGGGTCAGGGGAGGGGAGAAATGGGGAGAAAATTTGGAACCCAAAATTTTGTGAAAATGAATGTTAAAAGTTAAAAAAATAAATTATAATAAAAAAGAGTTTATTTGCAGAACTAAGCATTTTGGACAAAAAGAAAGGTAAAAGTCGATCCCTGATCTCAAGGGGCTGACATTCTAATGGTGTAGACTACATGTAAAAACAAATGAACTGTATCGAGCATAAATCTGATATAACTGGCAGAGGGATCATATTAGAATTAAAGTGGGATTGGGAAAGGCTTCCAGTAGAAGGTGATGTTTTTGCTTGTTTTTTGTCCTTTGTTGTTATTTTTTTTCCTAAGAGGACAATGGCATTATGATGTGATGGATAATTCTTAGCTGAGACTTAAAAGAAGCTAAGGGAGCCAGAGGAGGAGATGAGGAGGGAGAGCATGCCAGCAAAACCCTTTAAGGCCAGACTCTTTTGTTTCCTTGTGTTAATATGCCTGGTGCTTAGCAAAGTTCTAGGAATATAGTAAGTAATTGATAAATGCTTGTTCACTAATTTCATTTCATTAATTCATTCAATTAATTTATATATTGATTGAAGAGCTTTCCAAATACATACAGACTTAACAGAAGCAAAATAATACAGGAACAGAATGAAGTACATTTTGTCCCTGTCATCTGGTCTGCTCCTAGAGTTGACCCAAAATGCTTTCAAAGAACCTACAACAAAAAATCAGAATGCAGTGCATTATTTATTTTTAAAGAGCACGTATTATTACTGCACAATAGTCCATATAAAGTGAAAAATTAAAAAATAATAGCATGATAGTAATCTGTCCCAGCACCCCATCAATCGCAACCTGCATTAAAATGAAAATGACATGACAATTTAATAAATCTCATCTATGTCATGCTTCTAGTTTCAAAACCCCTTACATATATTCTTGGAATTTCATCTCATTTTATCCTTGGAATAATCTTTGAAGTAGGTACGATTAATACCAACATTTTCATTTTCTAGATGAGAAGGCTGAGGCCTAGTTGTTAAGTGATTCTTCAGGAGTCACACATCTAGTAAATTGTAAGGTGGGACTTGAATTCACATCTTCTGGCTTCATGTTCAATGTTCTACCCATTACGCCATGGAGATACACATCTTAGGAAAATATTTCTAAAACTCACAGTACTGTCTGACATTCTTAAAGCTGTGTAACAAGCATATACTCATGTATAAATATATTCAAAAACTGTATTTTCATTGTCTATTATATGTCTGATAATGCTCAGGAAGTTAGGAGAGGAAAAAGCATAGAACTTAGACCTAGAACTGATTAATACAGCAAGATTGTTTGTCAGATCATTACTATAGTGTATTTGAAAATTGAAGAAAATGGATGGCAACAGTAGTTGGAAAGCTAAGAAAGGGATGGATGACTTGAAGTGAAAGAGTCAACACAGGAATGTTTTTTATTGTTATATGAGAGTTCAATTCTAAATCTTTCCTCCTGACAGATACAAAAAGTCAATTTTTCACTTAGATACTTCTTGAGGATATTCAGGTATCAAATATATCACCAAAAGATGTAACTGTAATTTGTAATTTAATCATTTTCTATAAAAATTAGCTGCAGGCATGTCTTGGTCAAAGCTATACACAAGGTTAAGGTTTTTTAATATCATGTTTGTGCAGAATAGAAGAGGATTGTGAATTAGGATAGACACCATTTTCTGCTAATTGAGAGGTCCAGGTTCAATTAATGCTGCAAGCAACTCAAGTGGAATTTTGATTTAAAGAATCACAAATTTGCTCTGTTTTTAAGAACTATGAGAACATTTCAAGAAATGTTTCTTTTCCATCTTTTCAAATATGCCCAATTTCTGAACCCTGAGACCATTAACTAAGACACTCTTCTTAAACCAGGAAAAAAAAGCACTAATGTGGAAAATAAATGTCTCCAAGAGAATAAATAGCTTCCCACCCACTCCCACTCCTGGTTCACGCTTCCAATTCCTTCTTTTCACATTGGCAGAATATGACAAGTACATTTTTTAAAGAGTACTTACAATGGTTGTCAAATGAACCTTTACATGACCCTATGTTAAGTGGCTAACATGATACTCCAATGAAAATGTAAGAGGCAGAAATCCAGCATGAGAGATTTAGAGGTAGAACAAATGTTCAAAAGTTATCTAGTACAACTTTTCATTAAAAACAAACAAATTTTTGATAGCTTCTATTTTTATATCAACTTCTCTTCTCAATATACCTCTCCAATCTATTCTATTAAGTAAACCATCCCTTTTGCAAAGATTACCCAAAAAGGGAGAAAAACAGTACAAATTAAACTAACCTGCACCTCAAACACATCTGACAGTTCAAACCACCCAATCTCCTGGTTTCACATTTGGTTGGTTGTTGTCTATTGTACTTGAAAAGGACCAAAATGATATCACTATGTTGGGGTCCAGGTACAGTGTGTCCCACTGTGATGATCAGATGAATATAAGCTCAGAAAGCTACTACAGGTTGCTCACAGTCTTTATGAACATTTAGAGGGGAGACAGCTTTGAACTTGAACATCCTGCATTTCTTTTGAGCTACTGCAATTCTAGAGTACAGTGCCTTCTTTGATGCAGGGATGCCATGCTGGGAGTACAGTGCCACTGTCTCCCATGTCTCACAATTGATTCCCAATGTTCTTCAGAAAGACTTTGAGAGTGCTCTTATATGTAGCATCTGTCTTCCATGTGAGTGTTTGCCTTCTGTGAGTGCTCAGTATAATATACTTTTAGGCAAATGTATGTTTGGCATTTGAGAACATGACCAGCCTATCGGAGTTGTGCTCTCTGCAGAAATTTTGGATGCTTGGCAGTTCAGCTTGAGAAAGAACCTCAGGGTCAAGTACCTTATCTTGCCAGGTGATCTTTAGAATCTTCCCAAGACAATTCAAATGAAAGTGACCAAGTTTCCTGGCCTGTCACTAATATGCTGTCCAGGTTTCATAGATCTACAACAATGAAGTCAGCCCAATGGTTCTTTAGACCTTCTTTTTGTTAGGTGGTCTAATATCTCTTCTCTTCCACACTTTCCTTCAGAGCCTTACCAACACTGACCAAGTTTTGGCAATGCATGCATCAACCTCATCATCTGTGTGTGGACGTCCCTGAAAAGTATGTTGCCAATATAAGTGAATTTATCCATAGCACTCAAATTTCTCCATTTACTATAACCAGCTTTTTCACATATGGATGATTTGATGCTGGCTATTTTCTTGGTGTTGTCTGGCCAAAATTAGCACAATTAACAGAGAATCAATCCAAACATTTTTTGTATCTCAGCTTCAGGTGCTGCACTGAGTCATCTGCAAAGAAAAAGTCACACACCAACTCTCCCTCTGCTTAGGTCTTGATGTACAGCCTTTTCAAGTTGAATAATTTAACTCCAGTGTAATCGCTAACCTTTATACTGTTTTTGTCCTCTTGAAATCATCCAAAATCACTGAAAATACCATTCTATAACATGGGAGCATACCCACAGCCCAGCTTCACTGCATTAGTGACATGGAAAATGCAAGGACATTGTCCATCATTCTATACCCATTGAAGCATGCTGTCATGAAACTGACACATATTACTGATAAATTTCTCTGAGAAAACATTGCCATAATCTTCCACAAGTCATCATGACTGACAATATCAAAGGCCTTGGTCAGATTGATGAACGTTGTATACAGACCTCTGTTCTGCTGACAGTTTTCCTGTAGCTGCCTGGCAGGTGCTCCTTGGCCCTTTCTGAGGGCAAACTGCCTTTAAGGTAATTGGCCATCTTCTAGGTGAAGGATTAGCCTATTAAGGAGTACCCTGGCAAGAATCTTGCTAGCAATATGTATGTTCATCCTTTGTTGCTGAAGAAGACCATGCCATCAGAGAAATGATGACATGACTTGCACTTGATTTGTTTTGAGTGAGGAAGGGCTATGCAGGTTACCAGCCTCACTTCTCCTCCAGAGCCATCTGAATCCAATGACCAGACATTCATCAGGATGACTGGAGATGATCCAGGATGAGGCAATTGGGGTTAAGTGACTTGTCCAAAGTCACACAGCTAGTGAGTGTCAAGTGTCTAAGGTGAGATTTGAACTCAGGTCCTCCTGACTCCTGCACTGGTGCTGCCCCTGCTAGCAATGACTAAGAGAGAGACCTCCCTATGATGATCACAGGAAAACCTACTTAGTTTTCCTTTACAGAGATGGACAATGGAAACATCCTCGAACTCCTGGGGGATAACTTGCTCTTGCCATATAACTCAGAAAATTTCACTCACCTAAATATACCTTGAAGAGTGTTGTAGACTAGATGGATTTCTCTACATGCTGCCATCTGGTGGTTACTATCCAAGCCTAGCTTCAGACTGATTCCTAAAACATACAGAACTTAATGTTGTATGTGCATGGCAAGACATTGAAAAAAAGCAAATACTCATTTCATTCTTCTGTGTGCACTTTGGTAATATCTCATTAAAACTATCATTATTATTCATTATTTGTCATTTGTTATTCCTCTCAATAATGTTAAATAACTCATTGAAATAAAGTAAAAACTTATAGGTAATGCTTCTGCCAGGTGACCTTTAAAGGAAAGCAGAAGTGCCTCTTCCATGTTGTTTATGATCCTTATAAAGTGAAGCATGGTTACTGAATGATCAACCATCAGAGATTGATTCCTGAACAAAATAGACTGAAGTAGATGAAATAAATAGCAAACTGAACAGGAAATACATTATCAGCAAGCCAGACAAATGACAACTCTGAGAGAACAGATGTAATTTAATAAAGACCAGTTGTGTCAGAGATGATTTCATCTCTTCAGGAATGAAGCAGTGAATGTTTCAGCTGTTTTATGATGTTTTTGACCTATGTAATCTGTTAGTGGGTCAAAAAACATTTATTAAGCACCAACTATATGCCAGGTACTTTGCTAAGCATTAGAAATACAAAGAAAGTCAAAGGACAATCCCTGGCCTTTAGGTGTTCACAGTCTAATGGGAGAAACAACATGCCTACAACTATGTACAAACAAGTTACATAACAAGTTATACTGGAGATAATAAAATTTTTACTCAGATTATAAGAAAATATGAGACTTCATTTTCTGGTGTGGCTGATTTCTTGCAATTTTTTTGCTAGATGTTGTTACAGATAAACAGGCAAGTTCTAGACTGAAGCAATAATTCTTACATGTGTCAATGACTTTCTAGGATTTCTTTTCTATTGGCTTTATCTTTGAGTTCTCTTTAAAGATAGAGTCAGCTATACTTTTTAATCACTGAAATTTTAATCCATGGGTCCTGCTAAACCTCATACTGTTTTTTCTTAAAACGAACTAAATAATAATGTCTTCAGAGCTCTGCATTTAGAAGAATTTGGAAAAATGAAGAAATTTTATTTATAGCCAAATAAGACAAAAAACTGAGAGTGAGGGAATTACAAAGAAGAGAAAGAGATGGTCTGTAAATTAGAAGAAATATAAAAGTTTTCCTGTACTGTAGAAGGCAAGAGTTAGATGGGAAGACCCTAAAAACTCTGGTCATTATGGATGTTCCACCATAGAGAAAGAACATCTTATCTGGGTGGGGTTAAAATATAATTAATTTTCTGCTTTTAAGTATGACAGTAACTGATTTCCCTGTTGTATCTGTGATATGATCAGGCAGAAAATCTGTTTTGTTTTGTTTTTTGTTTTGTTTTTAGCCAATGAAGGGATATTTTTTTCTTTTCATGGTGATGTTCATATCATTTTATGAGTTATGATTTGCAAGTTCAGAACCCAGATCAGCTTGGAATATCTAATTAGAATAAATAAACACCAGATTAGTGGTAAAAACTTGATTATAACCTTCAGCATAAACAACTTTGTCTTAGTAATAAGCATAATAAATTGAATTTTGCCCAATTTTCCTCTTTTTTTTTTCCCCAAAGAGATGTTTCAGTTGTTTCTTTTTTCCCCCTTTGGACCAGTAACTTCCTCCACAAAGAGAATTCTTCTCTTCTGCTGATTAGAAACATCTGTAATTTTTAGAAATTTACTTCTGAAACATTAAGGCACTTATGCATTTTTAGTAAGATAATGTGTGCCTCCCTGCCTCCAAGGACTATTCTCTGTATTTAAAGAGTATAAACCATTAGAATAAGACTTTAGGAAATAAACAGCCAGATAAAAGGTGATGGCCTTCTCACCAATTCTTAACTGTTGACTTTTTTGCTTGACCTAAAAGTAGTACAATTCTCCATCTTGACTAAACCATGTCTAACTCATGCTGAATCCTTATCTTAGCCTTGTAATGGAATGAATTCAGGATTTCAGATCAGTGTCAAAATGATCCCAGGTTATCTTTTCTAGTTTTAGCAATTTCCATGTTTGAATATTATAGGAAGCTTTTCAAATATTCAATCACTTTTATTAATTCCAGTATTCATTAATATTTTTGCATGAATCTGGAAAGAGATGGGGGAGGGAGAAATAAAGGGAGGGACAAAGGGAAGAGGGAATGAAGGAAAGGAAGAAAGAAGAAGGAAGGAAATAAGAAGGGAAGGAAGGAAATGAAGAAGGAAGAAAGTAAATAAGGATGGAAGGAAATAAGGAAGTCACATGATGTTATTACATGGCAGAGATGGGGGGGATACCTGATTATATTTTCTGGGTCAGTTATTTCCTTTTGTGAAAAGAGAATGAAAATTCTGCCTCTTCCTTATCTCCATTTTTCCCTAGTTTCCTTACCTGGTTCTCCTGTCATTGGGAAATTGAATACAATTTTTTACTTGGCAACCACCACATTTTTGTAGTTATTTTAAAACACAAAGATACGCAATTTATACAGGTTTTAAGAGTCTGAATGAACATCAGCGCTGTGGAATCCAACTTATACGTGATAAGAATGACTTCTATGTCATCACGGATGAATGCACATCGATCCTTTGCTTGACAACTGCTGCTAACATTGCATAAGCAATTTAAAATCAAAAATCAATTAAATCAATAATAAAAAATGGAATCTTCACATGAAATTTTAAAATAAAGTGTGTTTCATCACAGAAGTCCAAGTCTAAATCTCTAAAATGATGTTGCTAAATAACATCCCTCTAAAAAATACAATTTGTTATATCCCAATGTTTTCTTTAAAGTGTTACTCTGCCCTTTTTGTGAGTGAATCCTCTTCTCCATCCTCCCCCTCTTTTAAAATCAGTTTTACAAACCATTTGGCATATGTGTCTCTTTAATACTTCCACAAAACTCCTACTTCAGTGTCTCTTCATAGCTTAGAAATGATTCTGGATTCTCATAGTTTATGCCAAAAGTATGTGTGTCCTGGAAGTTTCTCTTATGCTAGAAAGGTTTAAAAGGAGGTCTCTTATGACAAATTGTATTTGCTATCCACAGACTGGAGATGCTCACTAGCAGTTAGCTGACTGCTAAATAAATGACCAATTCTTTGTCATGGAAACTGACAAAATAAAGAAGATTCTCTTTAAATGGCACTTACTCCTATGGGTATACCTCACTTCTTAAGCTAGAGGGTTGTGGTTAAGTCATAGAAAAGGAAAGAGAAGGTACTAATAACAGCAGTGAATTACTCTTCATGGACCAGTAGACCCACTGAACATGGAGTTAGGAAAATCTAAGTTCAAGTCTGACCTCAGACACTTCCTGGCTGTATGGCCCTGGGCACGTTACTTAACCTCTGTTTGCCTCAGCTTCTGTATTTGTAAAATAGATCTAGTAATAGCACCTATTTCCCTGGATCATTGAGAGAATCACATGATATAATAAGTCAGACGCTAGCACAGTGACTGGCACTTTGTAAATGCTCCATATATATATATATATATATATATATATATATATATATATATTAGCTATCATCTATTTCTCTGGTTATTTATTGATTAACTCAACTGATGGTGCTATGGATGTAAGATCCTTGCCCAGTGAAGAATATGTTAAAATACTGCAGGAAAAAATGAATCATATAAATATACCCATTATTTCTAAATAAAAGAAAAGTTTACAGAAAAAAAGAAATGATAGCTAACAGGTTTTTTATTTATGCAGATAAGGGAATTAATAGTTGATCTGATCGTGTATCCAAAGGCTATGAGAAATATCGTTCCACTGGATAGTTTGGTTGGTTTGCATTACAATATTTTTGATGAGGATACATAAGCTTTCAGAAGCACAAGGCTGGCCATATTCCTCCTCTGTTTGAGAATTTTAGTGGCTCCTTATTAACACTATGACAAAATACATGCCTCTCAGGTCAATATTTAATGAATCTCAGTCTAGTTATAGCCAATATTTCCAGGCTGATCTCATATTACAACCCATTATGAACTCTACATACTAGTCAATATTGTTGACTTGCTGTCTCCAAATTCAGAATCACTTCTTACTTCTATGTTTTCCCTCCCTCCTCATTTGTCTCTTAGTGTTCTTCAGTTCTTGGATTAAACAGTACTTTCAATAGGAAGCCTTTCTTCATTTCCCTAGAATTCTCTCTTCATCTTCAATGTATTTGTTTAAATCTGTAGTAGATTATAAGCTCTTTCAGGGCAGGGACTGTTTTTTTTTTCTTTTCTCTTTCCATCCATGGGAGCTAGTAAAATGCCTTCAGTATAATTGTAGTTTTAAAATACTTATAAAATTGAATCAAATTAAGCAAAAAATATAGATTACCAAGGATACCAACATGTATTGCACATATAAAGGAGGATGTAGTTTTGCACACACCCCTTAGGTGATACGTGGTCAGATCCATATCTCTGATCCTCCTCATGCTTAAGGTTTCAGAAAAATCTGAGATTGAATTGGTGATATAATACAGAAAGAGTTCAAAGAAGAGATGTCAGAATTGGTTTAGTAGAAATAATTTAAGGTGTTTCCTTAGAAAGTTTTTAAAGATAAAGAGATGCTTTCCTTGCCAAGAATGATCATCAAGTTGGAGGAAGCCTGCTTCTTATTCTGTAAGAGCCTTCTTGTACAAAATGATTCATGTGGAATGGTTTTATATGATTACATATGAATAAACTGTACTGGATTGCTTACTGTCTCAGGGAGAGAGAAGGAGGAGAGAAAAGAAGAGATAGAATTTCAAATTAAAAACTGTACACTTTTTAAAAAAAATTTTAACACATAATTAGGGAAAAATATAATATTATGCTAAAAAAGAAAGTAACAGGTCATGTTAACTAATCTGGGAAGCCACAGACAAATTGGGTAAGAACGCTTTAGAAGAAGTTGGCAGCCTGAGTAAAATAAAGCAACAAATAGAGAAGGGGTAGATAGAATAGGAGAGCGAATGAATTACTATCTGGATCAGATTGCTTGTGGGAGCCAAGGTCCCTAATCTACCCTAAAGAAGATTTGATTTTAGGTATACAAAGCTCAGCTATTTAACTTCCTGAGTTTTCTTCAGATGCGAATAGAAACAAGGAAGATCATAATGTGAACACATGGAATAAATTCCTTGAATTTGAAATTTGTGCTTCCCAGAAGAGCTTTGGGTTATCTGTTCTTAACGGAGTCTAGGTGGTTACACACACACACACATACACACACACACATACACATAGATATATGATATGCACACACATATACATATATTCTTGCACAAATATGCATAAATTTATCCGTCAGCATTGCTTTTTCCTCTGATTATAAGTAAAGAATTATTCAATTAAGTCATGTTAATATAATTAAGTCCACTAAAATGTAGTAGCAAAAAGAATAGAGGGGTTTTTTTGTTTTGTTTTGTGTTGTTTTTGTGTTTGCGTTTCCTACATCATTGATATATCTTGTGCTAGAAGAGGTTAAATGAGTAAATTCACACAGAACATCCTGAAGACCAACAAAAGAATGAAGTATTAACACTTACAAAAAGGGTAGAGACATGGGAGAGTCATTTCCAGACCTCCAAAAGACCTTGACATTTCCCAAAAACACCTCTAGTGCAGTATGGAGCTTTTGATTGATGGAGAGAGGCTGGGATTGAGAGTGCTTACAGTTTGTTATCCAGAAGTATCAAATTATCAATAGTACCCTCTGATAACTAAGGACAAGATGAAGAGATTCATTTGAGCTGAACCTGAAGACCAAGGAAACATATACATGAATACTTAGTGATATTTAGGAAATTATGTCATGAAGGAAGGCATATAGAAGAATTGATTTCAGGATTAAGAAATGGAAGAGATTGAAAGTGTGTATACTATTCAGAAGCTTCCCATAGTCATCATGAATATTTTCTTCAAGAAGAGTTAGAAACCAATGGAGATGGCAAGAAGCAAACAATGACACACAATAGGAGGAACTGTCTATGTCTTAAAAATGAGAAATGACCTTTTTTAACTGACATAAAGGTTATTTGTGAATTAGCTGCCTGTTTGCAAGCTGATCATGAATTTTTTTAGAAGATAGGATAAAAGTGGAAGGAAAACAAAATATAAAATTCAAACTGTTTCAAAATTACTTTTGATATTAAATTATTGGTGTTAAAGAGGCAATGAATGAAAGCTAACAAAAAAGGGGACATATTTGTTTTAGTTATATTATAGAGGGAAAGGGCAATCAAATAAGGGAAAAGAAAATAATACAGGGTAAGTAGAAAAATGATAATGGAAAAGTATTAATATCAAATATTCTAACCTTTGATTTTGATGACATTTTCTCTGTTAAGAACTAATGTTTTTGGAATAGATGGGAAGATCAAGATTATCTAACACGTAGTTGACATCCAAGGACATAGTAGGAATAATCCTAGTTTTTCTTAATAAATTCAAGTTACTTTACCCAAGTAAAATACATCCTGGAGTACTAAAATAAGTAGAATGTGTAGATAACACCATGAGGCTGTTTTGGTTGGAATCATTCAACTATGAGTTCCTTGAGAGCAAGTACAAGGTTTATCTTCCTTTATACTCCCTGTACTTAGCATAATGCCTAACACAGAGAAAATAATAAATGCTTCATGACTGACATGTAATATACTAGGAAGAGTAATGTGAAATTAGTTTGGAATAGATAGTTTGAAGTGATAATGTAAAGAATGGTCAATGTCTAACTCAGGAATGTGCATTCTGTCCTTGGAGGGATAGGGATCCTGTGAAGTTTTTTGAGCAGAGTAACAAAATGGTAATTCCTGTGCTCTAAAAATGTCAGTATGTCAGCTGTGTGGAAAATGGAATGGAGAAGTAAGAAAACTTTAGGTAGGGAAATTAATTAGGAAACTATCAATATACTCCTGGTAAAGGTGATGAGCACATAATCTACTGTGAGCTGATATCCATGCAACTGGAGAAAAATTGAACAGATGCAATACATGATATGAAAGTAAAATTAATAAGATTTGACATCTGATGGGACATACCAAAAAAAGAAAAAAAAGAAAATTCAATTATGACTCTCAAACTCTGAAAAAAAGCTGGTTGATTTTCCTTAAAAGAAATTGGGAAATTAAGAAGAAGGATCGGCATAGAAGGGAAGATAATGGATTTCATTTTGGATGTGTTGAATCTGAGAAGCGTATTGGACAACTAGATAGCTGACTGGCTATAACTCATGAGGAAAATGAGGTAGATATATAGATTCAGAAGTCATTTGCATAGATATTATATTTAAACTCAGTAATTAATGAGATCACAGGGAAAATGTAGAGAGAAAAGAGAAAGGGTTCAGAGAATATATGTGAAATATGCCACGTACAGAAAATCGTAATTTAGCACACAAAAAAAAGACAGGGAAGAATCAGTCAACCAGATTGAAAGAAATAAAAGCGGTGGACAGTACCATCTAGAATAACCAAGAAAAGAGAAAGCATTTAGGACTAGAAGTTGGTCAACAATGTCAAATGCTATAGATGTCAGCAAGCATATGAACTGAGAAAAGTCTTTTCTATTTAGCAATTAAGAGATTATTGTTAACTTCGGATAGAGCAATGCCCATCTAGTAATAAAGTCAGAATATTGAGTTGGATTTGAGAAACCAGAAGCACATAATGGATACATTTCCGATTTTGGCTGCGAGAAGGCACAGGGATATAGCACGATAGACAGTTGGAATAAAAGGACAAGCCTGTTTGCTTATTTTTAGAATGGGAATATATCTGGAAGACAGATGAGAAGCCAGTACATGAAAGGAAATTAAACATTAATGATACGGAGGATCATAAAATATGAACATATATACATATGTATATTGTGCAGAGACTCATACATATGTGTATATGTGTCATATAGGGTTTCCTCAAAGTCTTAATGCAGTTTAAAACTTTTTTAGCTTTAAATTACAATTAATGTTTAGGGCCAACCTGTACATAATAAATGAGTGAAATTTTGTTTATTTAGAATGTATAGCATTCTGCTCAGCTGAATTCTTTGGTTAACTGAGGATTATGAGGATTATAAAGAAATCCCTATCTGCTTAGAGTTAACTTGGTATCATTAGAAGCTGGACCTGGAGTCAGTAAGAACTGAGCTTAATATTGGCTTAGGTACTTAAATAGTTGCATGATCTGGCCAAGTCACTTAAATTGAGGATAATAATAGCACCTATTTCAAAGGGTTGTTGTGAGGATCCAACAAAATAACATTTGCAAATTTCTTAACATAGTGCTTGGCATGTAGTAGGAAATATAGACATAGGATAGATTGTTGATAGAGATATATACATACATGTTTATGCATATGTATATGCAGACAAATATATACATACAGAGAAAGAGACATAATAATATACATATATATATATATATGAATAGATAAATGGTTTCCCAAGTTGCAATATTTACTCCTAAAATTATCTACTTCCTTGTCTTTGAAACTAGAATATAGTCAACTGACTTACATACACACACACACACACACACACACACACACACACATACACACACACACACACACTCTGGAACATAAGTATAGTTGAAAAGATCAGTGGACTAGAAATCTAGATTTCAATTCTTTTATTCACTGTTTATTTTTATTTTATTTTATTTTATTTGTTTTATTTTACTTTTCATTTTGTTTTTATTTCATCTTTGCTTGGTCACTTTATATTTATAGATCTCTCTTTTTATGCAAATGAGGAAAATGATTTGATGATTTCTAATACACATTTGCAGATTTCATATTCAACAAGTGTTGGACTTTTTCAACTAAATTCCTTACTATCAGCTTGTTTTCTAATCATTTTTCTGTTTCCCCTAAAACTTGAAGTTGATATAAATAGTAACAAAGCTAGGATTTGAACCCAGGTCCTCTGATTTCAAATTCAATGTCCTTTCCACTATCTGTGCTTATCTCTAAATACATGGTGATGAAGGGGAAGGGAAAAATCCAATGATTTAAGGTTTCATTTTGATTGACCTCTAATAACTAAGGTTTTCCTTAAATTAATATATTGTTGGTCTTTCTTCATCCATATCCCTTTTCTACCCTTTCCACTTATTTTTCTCCCTTTATTCCACAATACCCCATAACATATCATTCAAGGAAACGTTACACTTTTCTCTGTCATCTCTCCCATATTGCATACACCAAAAATACAAATTAGAATGAGAAAAAAAAATTAGCAAATCAAAAATCCTTTGTTTATCTCTGATTTAAGCCTTCCACTGACTGATAACAAAAATGATCCCTATTTCATTAATTCATTTCTCATTTTATTAATGAAAATGCCATTGATATTAAAGAACTCACTGTGTAGGTCAAGAGAGACTTAAGACAGAGGTAAGGACTATCTAGGAGCATAATTAGTAATAAATTGACATTGTGAGCTCTACATTTGCTGTGAAAATCAAAGAAGTACAAAGGTTTCAGAAAGAAATTTACACTATGACCCTCTTCTTTTTTTCCCCTTGGATGCTCACTTGGAAGGTTAAGAAAGGGAGTTTATATGGATCATACATTCATTTTGCTTGGCATTACTGTTTCCTCTCTCACTATTGAATTCCTACTTTCATCGTAAAGTGAAAGGCTTCTCTAATACCTCTCCATCTGTTAATGATCCTCCCTCTTACTCTTCATATAGGTCCCTATACTACTTGAGTTATTTTTTTCCATACCTCTCTTTTCTCAAAATCATAACTTTGTTCAAAACACCATTCAGCAGGCTTCTCTTATTTTTTTGTTCCTTCCAGTATCCTTTCCTTTTGATATCACTTAATGTTAATTTGTAGTATAAATTATATTTAATTACTTGTGTTTATTTTGTTTCAGTTCAGTAGAACGTCAGGGCCACATACTGTAAGAATGGAATGTTGTCCACAAGGTCAAGAGAAAAGGTTTGAGTCCTACCTCTATCACCTGTACTGATTATGTGACCCTGGACAGGTCTCTAGACAATTATTTATGACTGAATTACAGAGAAGGTGCTAACTTAATTGCATTGATAGAATCGTTTTCTCACCTAGGAATTCTTGATATTTATGAAATAAGTCCCTGCCTAGTAGAATTCTACCTACCTAAGGACAAGAAAAGTATCTGTTTTGTAGCTGCAATCCCCAGACTCTAGCACATTGCCTGGAGCAATAGATGCCCAATAATTTTCAAGTGGATTTGTTAACTCTCTTCTGCATTTGGCTTGTTATTTTGTATTATGTTTGACTATATGTTTGTCACGTTGATCTATTAGACCATCAGATCATGAAGGCAGGCACTTCATCTTGCCTAAATTTTGCTCAGGACCTAGCACATTATTCTACATTAAGTAGGTATTTAATAGATATATCCTTTGGACTTTGATATTTCCACAAATTTGATGAGAATAGCGTTGCTTACCAGTTTCGCATTTTGGAAACATTTTATGTTTGTTTGTTTGTTTTGACTCTTCTCTCTCATGTTTCATGTTGATTTTGCCTTGTGAGAATCTCTCATGAACATCCCTTCCTCTCTATTTCCATTACTATGGTCCTAGCATAGACTTTCATTATCACCTGCTTGTGTAACTTCAGTTGGATCTTAATGTGCTTTCCTAGCTCCATTTTCTACCCATCTCTAATTGCTCCTTCATTCATTGTCTAACTAATATTCATTGTGAGTAGACTTGTCTATCTACTCACCTACTCAAGAAATCTTGAATCTCCAAAAACATGACAAAATTTTTGTTTTGTTGTGATGGGTCTGGGCTTGACATCCATTGTTTAGTAGGACCTACTGTCTAATTTTATTTCATACTGCTCCCTACTATTTACATCTTGACAACCCAGCTAAACTAAATTACTCTGGATACAACTTCAAACGTCATATTTTGGTACCTTTCCTTTTGTCTTTTCCTTTCCCTAGAATGCCTTCTCTTCCTCTCTTCTCTTATTGAATTTACACTTATTTTTCAACATCAAAATCAAAATCTAATTTTTCAACAAAGACTTCCTTAATTCTGTCTGTATTATTCTCTGATAATGTCATGACACCTCTACTATTGGTCAACCCACATCTCTTAGTTTTATGCCTATTTGACACACTTAATACATGCTAGTTTGCATTATAGTTAACTGTGTAAATGGCAAAGTATTTCACCAGACTTTAAGTTCAATGAGTCTAGAAACCATATTTTATCCAAATTTTTCATTTGGTCAAGAAGCTATCCCAGTACACTGTATATTGTTATCATATGTGTGTGTACATTTTTAAACTGAATTAAAAAAACATAATATGGTCTATATATGTACTGAAATCAAGAGAGGCTGTAGAGTTAATAGGAGATTTTTTTGGAAAGGAAAAAAAAGTGCCTCAGTTTATGCTAACCAGAATTTAGCATTTTTTGCATGAGGCTTGCTTTAGATGTATGTCAAAAAGAGATACTGCTGTGTTTCTCTGTTACTTTTTTCAGAGGATAACTTATAAAATCATATTCTTTATAACTGAGAGTTAAAATAATTTCTTAGCAGACAACATTTTTCCACACAGAATTTATTCATTCCTATCTCCATGTGCTGGGTCTTTTTGTTTTCCTAATCTGGAAGTCTCATTCTCACTCTGTTTATCTGAATCCTAGCATCAACTCCTCCATTAATCATAGACTCATGGAATCTTAGAGCTGAACAGGAGCTTAGATATTGCTTGGTATAAATGATACTTGAAAACTGACTTGACTTGAAACATGCATCCCAATGAAGAGCCAAGATGGCAGAGAGGGGTCAGGAAGATGCCTGAGCTCACCATAGTTTCCCTTGGAAACAATGTTAACTCAAGCCCCTGCACAAATTTTGGGGCAACTGAAACTACAGAAATATGGAGTGAAACAAATTTCTAGCTTAAGATAATTTAGAAGGACTTCAGGAAATGTCCTTCTCACTTGGGTAAAAGGGGAGTGCAGCCCAGTGCAGACAGTGTCTTGACAAGCCAGTAAGAGGATCTTAGCCACAGCACAAATCGGCCTACTTGACCTAACTAAGTAGGCGAGTGGCTCAGCAGGCTAGCTGTGAGGCCTTCAGCCCCAGCACAGTAAGCAAATTACTAGCTCTGGGATAAGGGCAATAGACAGCCATCGCAGCACAGAAAACAAGCCATTGGTACCTGAGGCCCCTGTGCACAAAGCCAGTGACCAGGCCTTTGTCCCTCAGCACAAGAAGCTTGATATAGTATCCCCTCCATGACACAGGAGCAGAGCTCAACTTCAAAAACTGTGAAAAAAGCAAAAAAAGAGCATGAAATAAAAAAGGCCCTGAAAATAGAAAAGCATTGTGATAATGGAAGATGAAAACACCAACTCAGAAGAGAACAACCTTCTCAAAATGCCTATATGTAAAAACACAAAGGAGGATTGTATAAATAAGTACCCCAACACACACAGAGGGACCTCCTTGCTATCAGGGGTTCTTAGATCTTCACTTATAAAAGGAAAGGCAACTTTTGAGGGGTTAGAAATCTTTTTAATCAAACCCATGTATCATTCCTTTAAACAAGAATATATATCATTCACCTAGTTCAGGGAAGTCAACACCCTGAACTTCAAAGAAAATACAGAGAAATTAAAAGTTAACAGCCATGGCATTCTCTGCCTGAATTCAACAGAGATGGACCCTAACTGTCTGACCATAGTTTACAGAGAGGGAAGGATTGACATTTAGGTTTTCAAAGCTAGGGGGTTCCTTAAAGTGATTTCCCAGAGTCTTCCAGTCTGTAAGTCCCAAAAGGGCATCAGATCCCTTGAGAACCACTGCCTCATTTACAAAAGTCATTGACCTTCTTACAAATGTTGCTAGGCCCAATAAAGAGTGGGAAAGATCCTCCATCACATTCAAATATAGGCATTATACTTCTTGATTATACCAAAACAAAAACAGCAAAAGATCCTATTTTACTTGCCATTAACAGGGTACGAATTATTCTAGAGCCCAAAAAGTCTTCTTAGAAGAGCTCAAACAGAATTTTAAAAGGCAAATAAGCAAAATCAAAGAAAAATTGGGAAAATATTGAGAAGTATGCAAGAGAGAGTCAACAGCTAGGAAAAGAAAGGATGAAAAATTGACTGAAGGAAACCAATTCCTTAAAAAGTACAATTGGCAAAATGGGGGAAAATCCCCTGGAGGGAAAACAACTCTTTAAAAGGTAGAAATGAACAAATGGAAAAGAAGGTACAGAAACCACTGAAGAAAATATTTTCTTAAAAATTAGAACTGGGAAAGTGAAAGCTAGTGACTCTATGAGACATCAAGACTCAGTCAAAAAAATGAATGAAAAAAATTAAAGATAATGCAAAAATACCTCATGGAGAAAATAACTGACCTGTGAAATAGACACAAGAGAGATAATATAACAGTTATTGAACTACCTGAAAGCCACGATAAAAGCAATTTCATTGACAGTATCTTTCAAGAAATTATCAATGAAAAATTCCCAAATATTCTAGAATAAGAAGATAAAATATTCTTCAAAAGAATCTGTCTACCACCTCTTAAAAGAAATCACAAAATGAAAACTCCTAGGAATAACGTAGGACTTAAAATCTTATACATTAAAAAGACCAGAGAGCTTGGAATATGATATTACAGAAGGCAAAGGAACATTACAACCTAGAATCAACTACCTAGCAAGACTAAACATAATCTTTCAGGGTAAAGATGGATATTCAGTGAAATTAGGAACTTACAATCATTCCTGATAAAGAAGCCAGAGCTGAACAGAATAGTTGATCTTCAAATACAAGACTCAAGAGAAGCATAAAAAAGTGTAAACAGGAAAGAAAACATGAAAGAACATGTTATTCAATAAGATTAAACAGTTAGCATCTCTATATGGAAAGATGGTATTTGTACCTCCTGACAACTGTATCTTTGTAAGGGAAATTAGAATGGGTATACATAAACAGAGGATGTGGGTATAAGTTGACTTCAATGTGATAATATAAAACAGGGGGTGAATAAAAGAATTGAACTGGGAGAAGAGGAAAGGGAGAATTTGAACAAGATAAATTACCACACATAAAGAGACACAAAAGACCTATTCAAGTACAAGGAAAGAAGAGGGAGAAAGTGAGTATTGTTTAAGCTTTACTCTCATCAGATTTGGCTCAAAGTGGGGATAACATATATATTCAGTTGGTTATATAAATTTGTCTTACCTTGAAGGAAAGTAGCAGGGGAAAGGGGAAAGAAAAGGGAGGGGGGTTTATAGAAGGCTGGGCATATTGAGAGAGATGGTGGTCAAAAGGAAACCACTGGTAAGGAGAAGGAGGGAGGAGAGAAAAAAGTATAAATCATGGGAATATGATGGAGGGAAATCATATTTTAGTTAATAGATAATTAGTTAACAGTCATAATTGTGAATGTGAAAGGACTGAGTTCTCCCACAAAGCAGAAGTGGATAACATGTAGTAAAAATAAAAAAGAAGAATTCTATGATATGTTATTTACAAGAAATACTTTAGAAGCAGAGACATACACACAGGGTAAAAAATAAAAGGCTAGAAAAGAATATATTATGCCTCAGCTGAAGTAAAAAAAGAAAAAAGTAGGAGTAGCAATCCTGATCTCAAACTAAGTGAAAGCAAAAAGATATCTAATTAAAAGATATAAGGAAGGAAAGTATATCTTGCTAAAAGGCAACACAGACAATGAAGTAATATCAATAGTAAATACATGTGCACCAAATGGTAGCATCTAAATTCTCAGAGGAGAAGTTAAGTGAGTTACAGGAAGAAACAGACAACAAAATTGTAGTAGTGGGTGAACTCAACTTTCCATTCTCAGAACTAGATAAATCTAACTACAAAATGAACATAAAAGAAGTCAAGGAGGTGAATAGAATTGTAGAAAAATTAGATATAACATAACGTTCTATCTGAGGATAGAAAGGAATATATCTTTTCTCAGAGGTACATGGCACCTACGTTAAAAAAAACTCTGATTACATATTAGGACATAGAAAGATTTGTTCACCAATAATGAAGAGGAAATTTTAAAATAACAACAACAGCAATAATAATAACAATAATTAGGATCTACTTTGCCCAACTGAATGCCAAAAAGTCTGACATTCTAAGTGAAATGGGTGAATATTTACCAAAAAAAATATGAATTGTACAGATTAACAGAAGAGGAAACAAAATATATAACCCCATTTCAGAAGTAGACTTCAGGGCCAGATGGATTTACAAGTGCATTCTACCAAACCCTAAAAGAACTATTAGTTCCAACACTACATAAAGTATTCAGAAAAATAGTTGAAGAAGGAGTTTTACCAAATTATTTTTATGACACAATTATATGATGACAAGTAAATCAGGAAGAGCCAAAATGTATTAAGAAAATCATATACCAATTTCCTTAATAAATATTGATGCAAAAATAAATAAAATAACAGCAAAAAGATTACAATAATTTATTAACAGAATAGTATATTATTACCCTTTGGGATTTATACCAGGAACACTGGACTGGTTCAGTTTTAGGAAAAGTATCAATATAATGGCCATATTGATAATAAAACTAGCAGAAATAATATCATTATCTCAATAGATGCAGAAAGATCTTTTGACAAAGTACAGTACCCATTCCTAATAAAAACACATCAGAGAACAGGAATAAATGGAATTTTCTTAAAATGATTGGTAGCATCTATCTAAAACCATCAGAAAGCATTATATGTAATGGGGATAAGCTAGAAGGATTTCCAATAAGATCAGGGGTGAAATAAGAATGCCCATTATCACCACTATTATGTAATATTGTGCAAGAACTCTTAGCTTTTGCAATAAGAGGATAAAAAGAAATTGAAGGAATTTGACTAGGGCAATGAGGAAACAAAGCTGTCACTCTTTGAGTATGATATGGTGATATATTAGAGAATCCCAGAGAATCAACTAAAAAGCTACTGGAAATAATTAACAACTATAGCAAAGTTGTTGGACATAAAATAAACCCATAAAAATTATCAGTATTTTTATATATTACCAGAAAAGTCCATCAGCAAGAGGTAGAAAGAGGAGTTACATTTAAAATAAATGCAGACAATATAAAATATTTGAGAGTATATATGCCAAGACAAACCCTGGAACTATATGAACACAATTACAAAATACTTTTCATACAAATGAAGTCAGATCTAAACAACTGAGCAAATATCACTGAGATCATGAGTAGGTAAAGGCAATATATTACATAAAAAGAAAATTCTATCTGAATTAGTTTCCTTATTCAGTGTCATACCAATTAAACTATAAAACATTATGTTAGAGAAGTAGAAAAAAATAACAAAATTCATCAGGAGGAAGAAAAGGCCAAGAATATCAATGAGATTAGTGAATAAATAGAAAGGAAGGTGAATTAGCTATATCAGATCTAAAACTACTTAGTACTGTCTAAGAAATACAATGGTGGATCAGTGGAATAGTTTAGCTATACAAGATATAGTAGTACATGACTATAATAAACTACTGTTTGATAAATACAAAGACTTCAAATTATTGGATAGGAACTCACTATTTGACAAAACCTGCTGAGAAAACTAGAAAATTATATGGCAGAAACTAGACATAGACCAATATCTCACACCATATACTAATATAAAGTCAAAATGGCTACATAATTTAAACATAAACAGTCATACCATATGCAATTTAGGAGAGCAAGGAATAGTTTACCTGTCAGATCTATGAAGAACAAAACAATGTATGACCAAACAAGAGATAGAGAACATTATAGAATGCTAAATGGATAATTTAGAATACATTAAATTTAAAAGGCTTTTGCACAAGCAAAATCAATCTAACCAAGATAAGGGAGGAAGCAGAAAGCTGCAAAACAATTTGTATAGCCAGTGTTTCTGATAAAGACCTCATTTCTACAAACATAGAGAACTGAGTCAAATTTATTAGAATACAGGTCATACTTCAATTGATTAATGGTCAAAGGATTTGAATAGACAGTTTTCAGAGGAAGAAATTAAAGATATCTATAACCATAAGAAAAAATAATCTAAATAACTATAGATTAGAAAAATGTAAATTAAAACAACTTTGAGGTATCACATTACACGTATCAGATTGGCTCCTATGACAGAAGAGGAAAATGATAAATGTTGGAGAAGATGTGGGGAAATTGGAACGTTAATGTATTGTTGATGAACTGATCCAACCATTCTGGAAAGTAATTGGAAACTATGACCAAATGACTACAAAATTCCTTTGATTCAGCAATACCATTACTAATTTCGCATCCCAACAGAGATCATAAAAAAGGCAAAAGGACAAAAATGTATAAAGATATTTAAAGGAGCACTTTTTGTGGTGGTAAATAATTGGAAATTGAGGAGATGCCCACAAATTGAGGAATGGTTGAAGAAACTGTGGTATATGAATGTAATGGAATACCATTGTACTACAAAAAATGGTGAGAAGGCAGATTAAAAAAAAATTGGCAAAACTTACATGAGTTCATGCTGAGTAAAGTTAGCTGAACTAGGATAATATCGTACACTAACAGCAACATTGTGTGAAGATCACCTATGAATGACTTAGCTTTTCTCAACAATCCAATGACAAGATAATTTCTAAAGATTCATGATGGAACATTGTTTCCACATCCAGACAAAGACCTATGGAGTCTGAATCCAGATTGGAACACACTATTTTCATTTTTTGTTTTGTTTTGTTTTTCTTTCTCAGGTTTTTTCCCTTTTTTCTGGTTCTTTCACAACATGACTAATGTGGAAATATGTTTAATATAATTTGACATGTATTGCTCGTATTAAATTGCTTGCCACCTTGAGGAGAGGAAAGTAAAAAAAGAGAGAGGGAGAAAAATTTAGAACTTAAAATCTTAAAAAGTGAATGTTCAAAACTAAAAAATGAGGAAGAATATGCATCACATCTAAAATATCTTAGTGAGCTTCCTTTGTCTCTTTCCTCATTTGGTGGCACAGTGCATGGAATGCCGGACTTAGGATCAGGAAGACCTGACTTCTTGCTATGAGTGTGACCCTCAGCAAATAAATTCACCTCTCTCAGTCTTTCTTTCCTCATTTACAAATTAGGGATAATAATATCATCTACCTCACAGAGTTTGGGAAGAAACTAGACAAAAGTAGTTATGTGCTTTGCAATATAAAGCAATATAGGGACTTATCATTATTATCTCACTCTCCTCCAATTTATGTCACACTTAGAATCTTGGGCACACATTTATCCCATGAATACCTATCCTTTTTTTCCCTAATTTCAAATATCTAGGCAGAAAGTAGGAATTAATAAATTGTTGGACATGGAATCAAGAAGAAGTGTATTTACATACTTACTCAAGGGACGTGGGCAAGTTACTAAAAATGTATGTGCCTCCACCGTATGGTTAGATCATATATTGGTTAAATTATGGTTAAATCATGGACTGATTGTGATCTGACCTACACAATTAGAGCTCCCCATATTGATGAAAACAAAAATTGTTCACATATTCACATCTCAGATATGTGCTGTTTTCACAAACTAAGTCCATTATGAGAACCATAAGGGCAAGAGATTGAATCCAGAAAGAAATAATTCATTTCTATGAGCATCTACTATGCAATTTTTTGGATACATGCAGGCATACAGTCATAAAAGTATTTGAAGTTGTATCAAGATTCTCTCTGTGTGTTTTAAAAATACCTACTGCTAATGCTTACAGGCTTAAATGGAGACTGGAGGAACTCAGAGAGTAAAAAATAACTTCACAAGAAGTGTCATGGCAAGCTTTGAAAATTACTTAAGTTCCCACAGAGACAATAAAAAAATCATGAGAGACCTACCAAAAAGATTACTAAAACTTGCTTCTATATCATATTTATTTTGACTTCTGAAATTTCTAAAATATGCCCTTTCAGGCCTTTCCATGTCTTGTCTAAAGAATTTCTAAGGCTTCTTTAGAATGATTTAAGGAGGCTTTCATGAGGAGAAGCAATTGAAAATAACTCAAAAATCATTTTTTGCTTTTTCTTCAAAGGGTAATGTTGACATGTGAGCCATTGAAGTTTAACCTCTGAGCAATGATAAGGATTCTTGGCTAGTGATGTCCTTTCTTAGGAGGTAATTCTAAGAATTTTGGTTTCTGTCACATATTTGTTATTCAAGTGGTTACTCAGAATGAGTTCTGTTACTTAAATCTGCCTTTTCTCATTTCACTTAAATCCTTCCAAGTTCTATCCTTTGAGTTTCTGCTTGCAAAAGGCAAGTAGAAGCTTTTGTATATATTAGGAATTAATTTAAATTAACAAAGGATTCCAACATTCAGTTACAGAGAAGTATTTTAAAAATAAACATTGTTTATTTTTAACATACATTTCTTTTTAAATTTGTTCCAAATTCTTTCACTACTTTACAACCCTTGCCCACACACTGAGAACGTAAATGGTATGATCTCAATTATCCATGTGAAATCATGCAAAGCATGTTTCCATATTAGCCATATTTTTTTAAAAAATCAAAAAAGTGAGAAAATTTTACTTCAGTTTGCACTTAGAGCTTGTCAGTCCTCTTTCTGAAGGGGAATAACATTTTTTCATCATGAGTCCTTTGGAATTGTCAGGGATCATTTTATTGATCAACGTAGCCACGTATCTTACAGTTGATCTTTTAACATTGCTGTTACTGTACATAACGTACTCCTAGTTCTACTCACTTCACTTTGTATCAGTTCAGATAGGTAGTGTAGTTGTTTTTAAACCACCACATACCTTTGTCATTTCTTATAATTATAACTTGATACATACAGGCATATAGTCATAAAAGTATTTGAAGTTCTATCAAGATTCTCATTATAATCAAATATAATCGTATGCCACATCTTGTTCAGCCATTCCCCAATTAACAGACATTTCTTCAATTTCCAATGCTTTGCCACCACAAAAAGAGATGCTGCAAATATTTCTGTATATAAGGGTCATTTTCCTTTTTCTTTGATCACATTGAGGGGTGAAGATTTAGTAATAACATTGTTGTGTAAAAGAGTATGCAGAGATTTACAGCATTTTAGGCATAGCTCCAAATTTTTCTCCAAAATGTTGGGACCATTTCACAACTCCACTAATTGTACATTAGTGTACCTGTGTTTTTCTCAACTCTTAAAGCATTTATTATTCTGATAGACATGATGTGGTATACAAGTGTTGTTTTAATTTGCTGAATAGTTATTTAGTTTAATTTGATGAATAGTTATTTAGAGCAATTTTTCATATGAATATAGGTAGTTTTGATTTCTTCTGGTAAAAATTGCCTATACGTATCATTTGATCATTTATCAATTGGAGAATGGCTCTTATTTTTATCAATTTGATTTAGGTCCCTATGTATTTGAGAGATGAAGGCTTTATCAGAGAGACTTGCACTGTATATTTTTATATTGCTTCATTGTTTATCATACCTTTTAGCAAAATGTAGATTGCATGATTATCGCTTTTAATTAGGTCTCTTTTTGCTTTTGCTTTGTCTGAGATCATGATTGCTACTCCTGCCTTTTGTCCTTTACCTAAAGTATAATTGATTCTACTTTAGACTTTTATTTGAACTCTATGTGTATTTCTGTTTCAAGTGTATGTTTTATAAAACACATATTTTGGCATTCTAATTTCTAATCCATTCTGCTCTCCACTTCCATTTCATGGATGAACACATTCTGTTTATATTCACAGATATGATTACTAATTTTATATTATCCTCTATTTTATTTTCTCCTATTTAACCTTCTTTCTCTTTATTTCCTGTCACTCTTCACAAGTCTAGAAGTCTATTTTGCTTCTGACCACTGCTTCCTTACTCCATCCTCCTTTTTATCATCTCTTGTCTACTTCTCCTCCTATTTCCATATTGGGTAAGACAGATTTCTATATCCCAAAGAGGTGTGTATATGTGTGTGTAGATTGATATGTATAGATGTATAAATATATACATATTCTTCTCTCTTGGAACCAATTCTGATGAGAGTAAGGTTCAGGTATTACTGGCCACCACCACCTCCCCATTTTACTCTCTTTTATATGCTATCCCTTAGGTGTGTCTTTTATGTAAAAAGAAATTCTAATTCTACCTCTCCTTTTACCTTTCTTCCAGTACATCTCTCTTTGTCATCTGTTGATTTACAGATCATCCCAATATAACAACATAATATTTTCATGTTATCTGCCTATGTAGACTCCTTCTAACTACCCTAATCATGACAAAGTTCTTAGGAGTTCCATGTATCACATTTTCGTATAGGAATGTGAAGAATTTAGCATCCTTAATTCCCTTATGATTTCTCTTTCATGTTTAACTTTTCATGCTTCTCTTGATTCTTTTGTCTGAAAGCTGTTTCTGATTCAGCTATGGTCTTTTTTATCATACATGCCTGAAAATCCTCCATTTCATTAGTCATTTTTTCCCCTGACTGATGTCACTCACTTTTGCTGGGGAGGTTATTCTAGATCATGATCTAAACTTGTTTGCCTTCCATAAAACCATTTTCCACACCCTATGCTTCTTTAAGGTGGAAGATTTTAAACATTCTGTGATCCTGACTGTGACCCCACGATATTTTTTTTTCCATTCTGGCTGCTTTCAACATTTTCTCTTTGACATGAGAGCCTTGTGAGTTTTTATTTTGGGATCTCTCTCAGGAGGTAATCAATGGATTCTTTCAACTGCAATTTCACCCTCTAGATCTAAGAAGTGGAAAAAGTTTTCACTGCAATTTCTTTAAATATAGTGTCTCAGCTTTTCCTTTTTATCAGAGATTTTAGATAGTCCAATAATTTTTAAATTATCTCTCCATCTACTTTCTACATTGTTGTTTTTATGAGATAGTTCATATTTTCTTTTTTAAAAATTATTTTGACCTTTTATTGTTTCTTGATGTCTTATAGAGTTGTTATCTTCCAGTTGCCCAACTTTATTTTTTAAGGAGGTTTTTTTTCCTTCAGTGAATTTTTATGCCTCTTTTGCCTCTTTTGCCATTGGGGCAATTCTGTTTTTTAAGATATTATTTTCTTCAGTATCATTTGTGCCTCTTTTACCAAGTTGTTCATTCTTTTTTCACATTTTCTTACATCACTTTCATTCCTTGTCCCAATTATCTTTCCATCATTCTTACCTCTTTCTTTAAC
Organism: Notamacropus eugenii; assembly: GCF_028372415.1. NCBI lineage: Eukaryota > Metazoa > Chordata > Mammalia > Diprotodontia > Macropodidae > Notamacropus > Notamacropus eugenii. Next base: position 670,386,501 of record NC_092872.1, read on the forward strand.
TCTTCTAGGAATTTTTTTTTGGCTTGGGCATAATTAGTATTTCTGTTTGAGGCTTTGCTTATAATTGTTTTCATATTGTTGTCTTCTGACTTTTTATTTTGGTCTTCTCTGCCACTGGAGTACTTTTTAAGTTGAAGTTCTTTTTGTTATTGTTGTTCTTTGCACATTTTTTTCAACCTATTTCTTAACTTTTAATTTGATCTTAATGGTGAACTCCACCTACCTGGAATTGAGGAAACACTATCTCAAACTTCAGGCTTTTTTTGTTTTTCTGTTTTCTGAGGTAATTCTTGGGGTCCACAAATTTTTTATTCTTCAGAGATGGTATGATGAGGAGAGGTGTGGTCACTGTTCTACTGCTCTGCATGCTGGTCCTTTCCTAGGAAGGGTACTTGCTCCCCTATAGCCACAAGTGCTATCACTCCTCTTGGCTCCTGTTTCAGCTGCCACCAAGGTCCACAGCTATTGTGCTTTGCATTCTGGGCAGGTGCCCTCCCTGGTGTGACAGATCTCTCTCGCCAACCTCCTAAGTTGTCTTAGAAGACTAGAAAAATACCTCAGTCTGACTTCTCATTGGCTCTAGTGCTTCAAAATATTATGTGAGGAGTTATTTTAAAATTGTTTGGAGCATTCACCATATCATGAAAACCATAATGGACCAAGTGGATTCTTATTTCAATGAGCCATTTTAAATATATACATATGACACTCAAGAGGTAACATGGAATAAAAAGATCTGGCTTCCAAATCAAGAAGACCTGGGTTCAATTTCTGCCTCTTTCATAAGCTGGTCATTCAACCTATTAGAGGCCCAGAGAAACTCTAAGAAGGTAAGTCACAGACTATTTATCAATATGCATTAATAAAAGAAATTCCTTACAGAAATCACCCTGTGCTTATGAAAGTACAGATACAATATAAAAATACTGAAGCCATGAGGCTAATAAGCCATGTTCTGCTTTCAGGGAAACAATTCCTTTTAAGCAAGAAGAAACAGAGACTTTGGAGTCTAGGCTCAAGTTGTTCAGTCATTTTTCATTTGTGTCCCTCTCTTTGTGAGCCTTTTTGGGCTTTAACTGGCAGAGATACTGGAGTGATTTGCCATTTCTTTCTCCAGTTCATTTTACAGATAATGAAATTGAGGCAAACAGGGTTAAGTGATTTGTCCAGGGTCACACAGCAAGGGAGTGCATGAGACCAGATTTGACAGGTCTTACTGACTTCAGGCCCCAGTAATTTATCTACTGTATCACCTAGCTGCCCCAGGTAAAGGTAACATAGATTTAAAAAAAAAAAGATTTTTATTTTGCCCCCCCCCAAAGTAAATTCCATGTGTTCTTGATAGAAAAAGTGTAGAAAAGATATGAAAATAAAGTTAAGATTGGTGAATACTTTAAGGTCACTGATAAATTTAACTCCAAACCTATAAGTTCATTAATTACCACCTATTAAGTGGGAGAAAATATGACTGGTGTAATAAGGAAGGCAATTAGATTGGTCAGCTATTAAAAATGATATTCTCAGGATTTCTATCTTACTAAATATATTTTAAATATTTCAAATTTTTTGCCTTGAGAGAACATGTGTGTGACATCTTGGATAAAGGGGCAGTTATGGAGTCAGGAAGAGCTTCATTCGGATACTGCCCCTGACACCCATTGGTTATGTTACCATCTGTAAGTCACTGAATCTCTCAATATTCCCCAGGCAACTAGAGGTTACATGAATTTCATGCTTGCATTAATGGGAGTGTATACATCAGATCACCATGCCATGAAATTTCAGGCAATAGGAGAGGGAGAATTGAAATTTTCTGAATGTAGCTCTACAAAATAGTTTAAAAAATAACTTGTTAACAGTATTATCTTATTACTAATGTTTTGCTAGAAGAATGTCCTTTCAAAACTATGATATAAACTTACAGGTTTCTTTTCCTTTTTCCCTTAACATCTTTGAAAGCATATCTATTAGTGTTATCTCAAGGCCAAAGGTTATAGGCAATTTAAAAATTCTTTGGGCATAATTCTACATTGCTCTCCAAATTGGCTGGATCAGTTCACAATTCTACGAGAGAGAGAGAGAGAGAGAGAGAGAGAGAGAGAGAGAGAGAGAGAGAGAGAGAGAGAGAGAGAGAGAGAGAACACATATAGTATCCAACATTTGTTGCTTTTGCCTTTCATCATTTTATCTAGTCTTACATGTGTAAATGAAATCTCAAGGTGTACCAATGTGCATTGCTCCAATCAATAATGATTTATAGAACTTTTTTCCCATGATTATAAATTATTTTGATTTCTTCATCAGAAAGCTACCTGCTCATATATCCTTTCTTTTCCAAAATATTTATAGAAACTCTCTTTTTAGTGGCAGAGAAGTGGAAATTGCAAGGATGCCCATCAGTTAGGGAATGACTGAACAAGTTGTGGTGTATGATTGTGATGGAATATTACAATGCTGTAAGAAATGGTGAGCTCAATGATGTTAGAAAAACATGGATAAATTTGCATGAAATAATGAAGAAAAAATGAATAGAGCAAAGAGAAAATTGTATACAGTAACAGCAATACTGTTTTTTTTATTTTAAATTTATTTATTTATTTATTTTTCAATTTATTTTGCTAAGATTTGGGGTTCCAAATTTTCTCCCGCTCCTTCCCCTCCTCCCTCCCCAAGACCATATGTAATCTAACATAGGCTATGCATATGCATTCATATTAAACATGTTTTCGCATTATTCACATTGTAAAGAAGGATTAGAACCAATGGGAGAAATCAAAAGAAAGAAGAAACCAAAAGAGAGAAAGAGAGAGAGAGAGGGAGAGACAGATAAAAAGAGATAGGGAAATAGGGAGAGAGAGAGGGAGAGGCAGGGAGAGGGGGGGGAGAGAGAAATAGGGAGAGAGAGAGGGAAAGAGAGAGAGAAATAGGAAGAGAGAGGGAGAGAGGAGAGAGAGGGAGGGAGAGAGAGGGAGAAAGAGAAATAGGAGGAGAGAGGGGGGAGAGAGAGAGGGAGATAGAAAGAGGGAGAGAGGAGAGAGGGAGGGAGAGAGAGGGAGGGAAAGAAGAAGAGAGAGAGAGGGAAAAATAGGGAGAGAGAGAAATAGGGAGAGAGAGACAGAGAGAGGGACACAGAGAGAGAGAGAGAGAGAGAGAGAGAGAGAGCACATAGTATGCTCTGATCAGCATTCAGACTCCATAGTTCTTTTTCTTGGTATGTATAGAATTTTCCGTTATGACTTTTGGAGTTGTTTTAAACTGCTGCATTGCTGAGAAGAGCTAAGTCTATCAAAGTTAGTAATCAATTGATGTTTTGTTACTTTGTACAAGGTTCTGATTCAGCTCACTTCACTCAACACCAATTCATGTAAGTCTTTCCAGGTTTTTCTGAAGTCTGCCTGTTCATCATTTCTTATTGATCAATAGTATCCTGCCACATTAATACACCACAATTTGTTCAGCCATTCCCCAACTGACAGACACGCCCTCAATTTCCAATTCTTCGCCTCCCCAGAAAGAGTTTGCAATATTGTTTTAAGAATAATTTTGAGAGACTAAATCATTATGATTATTATAAATACTAAAGTTAACCACAAATGACATATGAAAGAAAATACTGTCTGCATCTAGAGAAAAAGTGATAAATAGATATACGAAATGATTTTGCATATGCATATACACACATCTATATATAATGTGTCTAATGGTAGCCATCTCTAGTGTGGGAAAAGTGAGAGGGAAGAAAAAGAAAGAAAAAAGTTACACAATAACTTTAATATGCATAAATATATAAATAGTATGATTCAAAAGATATGTTACATGTTTAAAATGTCTTATTTAAAATGAAAATGTATATGTATGCATGTGTACACATGCCTATATGTGTGTACACAGATTCATATATATATATATATACATACATTCATATATATATATATATGTAGTTATATAAGATCTTTTTTATTTAGGATTTTGCAAAGGAAGTTAAAAGAAAATCATTATTTATTAAACAAATATGCTCAGCAAACAATATGACTTAGTACTCAGTGCATTTCACTTTGCACAAGATGCACATAGCACATTTTTGGAATGCAATTATTCATTAAGCAAAGAACAACATCACTATAATAACTTTAGCAATCAGAACATGAAAAAATAAAAAATAATTGAATTGGATTTGATAATTCTTGTTCAGCAAAAATTGTCTCTTGACAGTCTGTGAATAGGGTTTCTATCTTAATTACGAAAGGGAAACTCTAAGCTGGGCTGGCACACTCATATTTGGCTCGTCCCAGTGGTACCAATCTAAGTTTGACCAGGCCAATCTCTCCAGTTCCAGAATCAATTTTAATTTTACAGGCATGTTTCCATTCAGTGGCATGAAGAAAACCACTGGGAAGACTGATATTATTTGTAAGGTGGCAAAGGATTGTGTTAGCAAGAACAGTTGAAAATGTTGAAAATAATGAATGACAGCATTTGACCAAAGACGGATTATTGAGAGGGGCAATGGTAAGAAGAATGAGGGGAAATAAGAAAGAGAGTTGTAATGAGAGTGAGGTAACTAGAAGGTTTTCCCAGGATACAAAATTTAGAACATGCTGATGATAACTTCAGTCAAAACAAGAAACTCCTATTAAAAAAACAAACAAACAAACAAAAAACTCCTTCTCCCTGGTTGGCCCAACTCACGTGCATTCTTCTTTATTAGAGTGGCCCAGTTTTATGTAATTGTGTCTTCCTATGGGTATTATTGTCATTGAATCCCTGTATTCTTCCCCCGACCTTTTCAGGAGGAAGATTTGAATTTGTATTTTTTTAATGCTCCATAGCATCGTGCTGTTTCCTGTGACTGACCTTTATGAAACTATACCCATGCACAGTAAATGATACTTATGCATCTGATGAAAACTCTGTGGGTGTTTGTGTATCTACAAGACCTACACATTCACAAAATTTAAGAATTAGAGGGCAACTCAATGTACATTTAGTTCAAACCATATCAGAAAGGAATTCCCACTGTGTCATATCTAATAAATAGCTAGCTTTTGATTAAAGAACTGAAAGATGGGAGCATCCACCATTTAAATTTCAATTTTACCATGTGGGTGTAGAGTATCAGGGCAGTTTTCCTTGACAATTTCTTGAAAGATGATGTCTCAGCTCTTTTTTGATCATGCTTTTCAGGTAGTCCAAAAAATTTTAAATTATCTCCCCTAAATCAATTTATCAGATTAGATATTTTTTCCAATAAGATATTTCACATCGTCTTCTATTTTTCAAATATTTTTACTTTGTTTTCAATTCTTGATTTCTCATTAAGTCATTAGCTTCCATTTGTTCAATGATAAATTTTAAGGAAATATTTTCTTCAGTGAGCTTTTGTACCTCCTTTTCCATTTGGCCAATTCTAATTTTTATGGAATTTTTTTCCAGTGGATTTTTATGCCTCTTCTTCCATTTGGTCAGTTCTGCTTATTAAGGCATTCTCCTCCTCATTGGCTTTTTGTACCTCTTTTACCATTTGGTCTCATCTGTTTTAAAAGTGTCATTTGGTATTTTTTTCATCTTTCCTTTACCAGGCTGTTGATTCATTTTTCATGATTTTCTTGCATCACTCTCATTTCTTTTCCCCTTTTACCTCTACTTCTCTTACTTGATTTTTCAAAATCCTTTTTGAGCTCTTCCATGGCCTGAGACCAATTCATAATTTTCTTGGAGGCTTTGGATGCAGGAGCTTTGACTTTTCTATCTTCTTAGTTTTGATCTTCCTTGTCACCATAGTAGCTTTCTATGGTCAGAACTTTTTTTATGTTGTTTGCTAGCTTATTTCTTGATATTTAACTCTTTATTCAAGTAGAGCTCTGCTTCCAGGGTATTGCATTGATGATGCATTTTCCTTATTGTTAATGTAATTTTGTTTCTTAATGGGAAGATCTTTCCCATCCATTTAAAGGCCCATCTGACCTGCTTAAATCGTATGGAAGCCTAAGTCACATGAGTCAAGTCATGTGGAACAGGAAGGGGTGGAGCAAGAGGAGTGAAGCAGGAAGAGGTAGAATTAGAGGAGAACTGAGAGGAAGTTAGTTAGAGAGCAATCAGAGCTGGGAATGGCAGCTAGCTAGTGTGAGCAAGGGAGCCTGTTTGTGATTTTATTTAAGAGGATCTGCTTGTGATTTGTTTAATGGAGCTGGTTTGTGAGTTCAAATCTCATCTCAGACACTTGACACTCACTAGGTAAGTGACCTTGGGCAAGTCACTTAACCCCAATTGCCTCATCCTGGGTCATCTCCAGTCATCCTGATGAATATCTGGTCCCTGGATCCAGATGGCTCAGGAGGAGAAAGTGAGGCTGGTGACCTTGCACAGCTCTCCCTCACTCAAAACAAAGTCAAGTGCAAGTCATATCATTATTTCTCTGATGGCATGGTCTTCAGCAACAAAGGACAAACACGTAGGTTTATGAGAAACCTAGCAGGGTAAGGCTTGGAGCTGATGTTGTCCTCTACATCGTTATTGTGTATAGATTTTTGTTACTGTGATGAATTTGGCTTTCTAGCGTCTGAATAAATGTTTTGGTTCTGTCTTCCATGTGGACTGTCTGTTGTATTTTACCATTTAGAACTGCATCAGCATATTCATGGCTGCAGTAGGTACTATGAATATCTCATTGGCACTCCATTTGGAGGCTGCACTATTCCAAGTTTCAGGGGTCTAGTGCAACTATTTTCAGAGCTATTTCTAGGTATCCATAAGTTTTCAGTTCTTCCAAGTTAGTGTGCTTTAAGGAGAAGTGTGTTCACTATTCTTCTGGTCTGTCCTCTGGTCTGTGAGCAACCACAAGCACCCTTTTCCTATCTGGGACTGTGGGGAGGGTCCTGTCTCCAGTGGAGCTCACAAACTCTGGTGTGATACTGCTTCTCCTCACCTTGGGACTACCACCCAGGACTGCAACTCAGATTACAGTATAAGCAAAGTAAAAGAGGCCTGCATCAGTGCTAGCAAAGAGGCCCTTGTGATCTCCTTCTGACCCTCTTACCATCTGTAGACTAAGAGCTCTGGAAGCAGCAGCTGTTGTTGTAGATTAAGTGGCTTCCAAGACCTTGTCTCGGTTTGCTGGAATTGGGTCTGTGTTGGCACAGTTTGTACTTGCCTGTGCTCTACTCTCACCCAGGCGTGATAGACCTTTCCTGCTTACCTTCTAAGATGTCTTTGGCTGGAAAATGATTTTACCCTGCTCTTTTGTGGGTTCTTCTACTCTAGGCATTGTTTTATGGTGTTATTTATAGGTATCCAGAGGTTTGGGGGAGAGCTCAGGCTAGTGGCTGCCTTTGCTCCATCTTCTTGACTCTGCCCCATTTTGTTTGTTTTTTAAAGAAGGACAATGAGTTCTCTTTTGTACTTGTTGAGATTCAGATGCATCCAATTCTAAATGTATAACAATTTGCAATTGGAGGTGTATCTAGAGCTCAGAGAGATTCCCATATAGAGCACTAGTACATACAGTTCCATAAAGACATCTTTCTCATGCATAGGTGTGATCATACCATCACACCATTCTTCTTCTGAAAGAGTTTCATTGAATCACCACTAAATCTGGATGAATTTAAAAATTTAAAATATTTTGGTAAAAGTTCACTCATGGTGATAAATACATTTATTGGCCTTAGCAAATCTTGAAAACCATTTATCAGACTATAAAGGGATTACATTCTGTATCAGTGCTGTGAAAACTGCCACATCTGTGAAATTGTGGATGCTCATAGTACTAAATGCAAGAGATTGAATATACTTTCATTTTTGTCCCTTCAGCACCAACAGGCATTTACTTACTATTCTCTAATGTTCTTTATATTTAGGTAGATTTATGTTTGCATTAGTGTCTATACCCTTTCCTAATGCATATCTCAACATTTCTGTATCATTTCCCTGTGTGTTTTTCACAAATTTTCCAATAGTAGCTCTACTTAGTGCTTCAGAGGCTTTCCTTTTCTCTCTTAAAGATCACTGGTGATAGTAGTACATGCCTTGAACTGCCTTGCTCCTTCATATAAGTAATATTAAGACTATATATTCAGTAAAGTGACATATAAGAAAAATGCTAAGGTGTGCTCCAAGTGCTAAAAAGTATAAAGGTCCCAACCAACATTAAAATGTTAGACTGAAAGTCAAGAAGATAGATTTAAATTCCACTTCTGAGACTTGTAAGAAGCATGACAATGACTGACAGCTTCAGTATCAACTAGGATTCACCTTCTCCACTTCATATAGGTTAGGTTAGTGCTTTGTCTGAAAAGCAAGGAAGCTAATTGACTTAGGGAGTTAAGACTCAAATCTGATTGCTGTTGATGTAGCTTCTTATTTCAGGCCATTTTTATGAGACTTCCTGCTCACCCAAAGGCATTAAAAAGGCATCCCACACAGATTTGGATTCTTTACATTTGATTGGTTTCCAAGACCATCTGAATCATTGCACTCTAACCTGTTACAAAGATATTTTCTGTACTGTCACAAGGGAGTAAGATCAGTTATTGAGTGTCTATTCTACACTATGTCTAAATAAATCTCCCTTTTTAAGCTCTCTAGCTATGGTCTTGTGACCTAAAGAAAATTTTGTGAGGACACCACCAAAAATGACAGAACATCCATTACTTAGAATTGTGAGTTACCCTTTTGGAAGAGATGTTTTCTACATTTGTACCCTATTACCATTTTATTCTAAGCTTCCTCCCAGATTTCTCATGGATCCTGTGTATGTTTGTGGTAGAACATACCTCAGAATTTTGTTTTTAATTTTTAGCAATTGTTCTTGGCCCTGCCTTATTTAACATATCAGTGGCCTAGATAAAGGAATAGATGAAATTCTCATCAAAACTTTAGAGAACACAAAGATGGGAAGGATGACTGTCACAGAGTATGAAGAACTAAAAATCCAAAAGCATTTAGACATTCTAGAACATTCAACTTTATTTAATAAAATTAAATACAAAATGGATAAAAATAAGGTTTTTACTTACATACAAACGAAATCCCCTGACTTCACAAATATAATGTGGACCAGACATGGCTAGACAGTATTTAAAAAGAAGATCTTGCCATTTTAGCAGGCTACAAGCTCAATATGAGTTAGGTCGATATGATGCTGCAGCCAAAAAAAGGTAATACCATCTTGAGATGTGTTAAGAGAAACATGACTTCTAGAACTAGAGTGGAGATCATCTCACTGTACTCTGCCTTCATCAATTGTGTTTGGTTTTGAGAACTATGGTTTAAGGACACTATTACACTGAAGAATACTCAGAGAAGGGCAACCAGGATGATGAGAGAGACCTTAAATCTTAATCGTATGAGGATTACTTGAAAGAAGTAACCATATTTAGTTTAGAGAAAATAGCTTAGAAAAAATGAGATATGATAATTATCTTCAAGT